>NC_137831.1:39020121-39620121 GCF_963921795.1 Nannobrachium achirus | reverse complement strand
GAAGCTGGGCCGCCCTTCGGGCGGCCCAGCGTCTAGTCGGCGACCTGGCCAACTCGGAACAATGTAAATAGGGAATGAATGCCCCGCCCTTTAATGCAAACCCCATTATACCTGTTTTCATAGGACCCGTTTTGACCATCTGTCTGCCTGTGTCCATTTATGCCCATATATGGAGATATCTGTATCTGTCTGTCTGTCTGTCTGTCGGCGTCCATTTTATGTCCATATATGGAGATCACTGCAGTTATAGTTCTGGGTCCATTTTATGCCCATATATGGAGATATCTGTCTATCTGCGTCCATTTTATGCCCATATATGGAGTATCTGTCTGTACCTCCAACTGTGTTGCAGACACAGTGCCGGTTCCCCCTTTAATGCAAACCTCATTATACCTGTTGTCATAGGACCCGTTTTGAACATCTGTTTGCCTGTGTCCATTTATGCCCATATATGGAGATATCTGTATCTGTCTGTCTGCGTCCATTTTATGCCCATATATGGAGATCTTTGACCATCTGTTTGCCTCTGTCCATTTATGTCCATATATGGAGATATCTGTATCTGTCTGTCTGCAATCCATTTTATGCCCATATATGGGGGCATTCATTTTATGCCCATATATGGAGAACGCGCGTGCCCGTGGGACGAACGGTTCTCGAGATACGCGGATTACATACATACATACACACTCACAGAGATTTTTTGTTGACTCATGTGGCGTACGTCATTTTATGCCCATATATGGAGAACGCGCGTGCCGGTGGGACGAACGGTTCTCGAGATACGCGGATTACATACATACATACACACTCACAGAGATTTTTTGTTGACTCAAGTGGCGTACGTGATGTCAGAGCCTTTTATGAAGTGATGTCACAATGAGTCAGAGCTTTCGCCGATTTCCTCCGGAACAGCCTGATGTCAACAATCAACCCCGCATAAGGAGATTCCGAACGTTTCGCGCCGGTTCGGGAAAACCGCGCGTCGGGTCGGGTCGAGACCCGGCACTGCACTCTGTGCCGCGGCGGGGAACGCGCGTGCCGAAGCTGAAGCCGGTGGGACGAACGGTTCTCGAGATACGCGGATTACAAACAAACAAACAAACAAACAAACAGACAGAGATTTGTCGCATTTATAGATAGATTACTATTCGGAAATTGATTACAATTGCGATTTCTGTGTTAACTCAATGGGATATTAGTAGTTTTTCCCCTGCTACCGTGACGTCAGCGCCAGGAAGTTGCGTAACGTGAATTCGGTCAATTAGCCCTATTCACGCCCCGCCCACTCAGCAACTTCCTGGTGCTGAAGTCACGTTTTGAAGGGTAAAACCCTGCTAAAAGCCCATAGAGTTAACACAGAAATTGCAAATTTAATGCAATTTCCGAATAGTACAGTATAAAATATGGCTAGCATGATCAAGAACACAAGATAGTAAAAGGCACAAAGCATTATAATTTACTTTACCGTTCGAAATAATGATTTGTTGGCTTTAAGTCCAGCAATTTCTGTGTTATTTTACCCTTCTAAACTGACGTCAGCACCAGGAAGTTGCTGAGAAATTTGCTGAGTGGGCGGGCCGTGAATAGGGCTTATAGTGAATCCATTTCCTCTCCCCCAAAATCAGGGGGAACCAATCAGGGCCCAGCATTGGTCTGGTCTAACCAATCGTGTCCAGAGCCATTTTTTTTATCCCACCCCTTGGAATTGAAAATTCTGCCCGCGAGTCCAGACTAATATCGGATACGCAGTGAGGAATTAGTATGAGCAACACCAGGCTAACATTTTTATGGGTCCCTTAAAAAAAGAACATTATTCTCCCCAAAAGCAAAGATTTTCATGAATTTTTAAGTAATATCATTAATAAATATAATAAAAATCTAAGAAATTCCATAAATTAGAAAACAAATTTCGTGCCGCGTTGTGAGCTTGTAGATCTGCTGTTTTCACTAGTTTGGGTCCCGTGCAAACGTCTAATTTGTCTTTTGGGTCGCGGGCTAAACGGTTTGGGAACCACTGCTCTAGACCAGGGGTCTTCAACGTTTTCAGGCCAAGGACCCCTTAGCTGAGAGAGAGATGAAGCAGGGACCCCCACTACATAACGTAAAAAATTGTGTTGCAGATTTAAAATGTTCATGGATTTCTTATACAGCTTAGACTTGTTTGACAGCACTATCATCTGTTTGGTTGATTGAAGAAGACTTTATTAGAAGTTTGCATAGGAAAAGGTACAGTTTCATGACGGTACAGTTCTCTGGTACAAGGTCAACTAAAAGGAGATCCTAAGCATATGGCATATTTGCACAGGAAACCATTAAAGTATCTCATAACATTGAACGACAGACGGATAGAACACAGTACTATGCAGTAGATATAGTCAGAAAGAAAAAGGAAAATAAAATAACAGTGCAAAAAATATATACAGTAGAAAATTACAAATAAGGGGAGGGCAAGGCTGGGCTAGGTATGTTACGAACGGCTGCCGCCTGTAAGTGGTTTTTCAGGGCGATTTTAAAGGATGTTAGGGATCTGCACTCCTTTAAGGCCTTCGGTAAGGAGTTCCACATTTTTGTGGTATAGCAGAAGAACGAGTTTGACCCTTTCTTTGAGGTGACTCTGGGTTGAACGTGATCTGTGGCGCTGCCTCTGGTGTTGTAATTGTGGACGTATTTTGCCAGGTACATGGGTATTGGGTATCGTAGTGGTGTAGTGTATCTTGTACACCAGGCCCATTGCAAGTTGCTGTACTCTGTCATCTACTCTGAGCCACCCCACTCTTTGCGCCCACACACATCCAACACACATGCTGTGCAGCTAATTCTGTACACAGAACTGAGCATTAGGCTGTTTATACATTTGTTGTGTTGACTCAATGTCGAACGCCTTTATTCACAGATGCTCTATGCAACAGCTCTTCCAACATTGCAGGCAGTGACATTTCTGTACAGCTATCTCACCATTGTGGATAAAAATATGAAATAAGATTAGAAGTTAAAAATCAAATACAAATAGCAAACAGTAATACAATAGCACATATTAACAATGGTGTAAATAGTATGTAGTAGATATGATTTGATTTAGCACAATGTAAAAACAAAAAAAGGTTACACAAAAAATATATATATTAATATGAATAATGTTTATGAATGGCTGTCTATAAAAAGTGTCTTATTATTATTATAAAACATAACCCTCTATGAAAGTATGTTTTATTTGCCAGGCAAACTTTTCATAAGCCACTGTGGGACCTGTTATGTGTTGTCATACTCTTCTCGGCTGAGATGATGCTAGCATCTCAAGGACTATTGGTAGTTACCATGGGTACCATTGTTAGGTGATGGTCTGGCATCTTCAGACATCTGTGCTGTCTGTCAGCCTGTCTGTCGGTCATATTTCATTTTTCACACGCGCGCGCACGCACTCTCTCTCTCTCGCTCTTTCTCTTGACCCTTTTCATATTCATTAGCGACTAAAGCATTAGTGTGCACATAGAGACCCAACGCTCACACATACTGCACATACAGTATACATACAGTCTTCCGGGTCACACACATGACTGCATGTATTTTGTGCGTTGAAAGATTGAATGCCATCGAGACACAGCGCCGAAACAGAGAGAGAGAGAGGGAGAGGGAGAGAGAGAGGGATCAGGGACGTGCTGGCCATTGGGAAAAGTGGGACAACTCCCGAACGGCCGGTTCATTCCCGGCCGGTCCAGGCCGGCCATTAGGAAAAAATTTACAAATAAAATGTCGGCCTTCGTTCCATTTTGGGGGCTGGGCGGGCAACAAAGTAAATCGTCACTGTCGGGCAGAAACCTTGTCCAAGTTGCGAGGCGAGGCGTTGTGTGCTTGTAGATCGGCTGTTTTCACTAGTTTAAATCATTTTTAAAATGATAAATACAAAACAAACGGTTTACAAGGTTTCCACCCAACAACGACGAAATATAACTCATGTAATTGGCCCACTTGTCACTTGTCATGATCTGAAATGGCAAATCTTTGAGTATAGCAGCAGCACTATAGAGAGAGATCTCTCTCTATAGCGCGCAATGAGGGCCTCTCCAACTCTTTTTCCCGGGCTGAATGAGGGGCCCAGCACGTCCCTGAGAGGGAGAGAGATTCCATGACGTCAGAGGGTACTCGGGCCTTGAGGGATGTGAGCTATTTTCATTGAGACCCTCCCCCCATTCTCAAACTTTAAAACCCAGCTGCTGGGTCCTTGTGTATGTTCTAGTCAGGCACATCCCCGTCCGTCCTGTATTATTCCTGTCTATTCAAATGTGCTTTTTTTCATTGGGTTGTCTGCAAGAACTAATCAGGTTAGAATGAGCTAAATCAGTAAGTAGTAGGCCTTTCACAATTATGACATAATCGTCGAATCGCAATTATTTGACATAATCGCAATCGTTTTGTCATAATCGTCATGACCGTTTCCACATTGAGAAATGTTCATGTATTTTCAGACATTTAAAAAAATTGTGGAAATAGCAGATCTACAAGCTCACAACGCGTCGTTGTGAGCTTGTAGATCGGCTATTTCCACTATCAATGTTATTTTTTAACTATAAAGTTGGTCAAATCTTGTATATTTAGTTACGTGTCATATCTGCCATATGCAACTTCAAAGCCTACAAGCCAAACAGAAATGTAATTGTCAACGACAAAAACACAATTGAATCGTTAATCGTAATTATTTTAGTGACAATTAATCGTCATGTAAAAAGTCATAATCGGCACAGCCCTAAATCAGTAGACTTTTGCCTCTTTTGTACTGCTGGCCATTCATTTTTACATGGTAACTGGAAATTGCTCTTGCGGCGAAATGATATTCACTACAAAAACTGCCAATGCATTTCAAGTTTTCTCTCTCCGTTAACCACTCTGATTGGTGGTTGAGGGGTGGTAAACGGGCCTGTATGTTTTCAGTCGACTTGATGAAGTTTGCATTACAATCACGCTGTGCTTATTTGGCAGCGTGGATAAAGGTTATGTCTTGTAGGAGCCGGTAACAACTATGCATCAAGCGTTCATTTGCGTCGGTTTGCCCTCTTTTCTACCATTACTGACAAAACTGCGGCTATTTCTCGACGCGTTCCTCGACAGCTTCTCTTCCCGTCCGGCGCTAATGGACGCGCTCAAGCCAAGATTGAACTCGGCAGCACGCTGTATGGATCCATTGGTGTCCCATTACGCCGGTTGCCGGACACTGTGTCCTTCTGTGTTGTGAGTTATAGAGGCAGACAAAGTAGTAGTAGTCTTGTCTGAGGAAGGCACACATTTGCCGAAGGCTAGCAGCAGCCAAACGCGCCCAGAGTCTGTTCGCATTACCTTCATGTATGGCCCCAATGGATGTAGGCACTCACGCAATTGTTTGCACCCATGCATGCACACACGCTCCTGAATACACGCATGCACACACTCACTCACTCTCGCACACACGCACACTCACACACACACACACACACACACGCATGCATGCACTCAACACATTCATGCGCGTGCACAGACTGCACGCACGCACGCACGCACGCACACACACTCTCTCTCTCTCTCTCTCTCTCTCTCTCTCTCTCTCTCTCTCTCTCTCTCTCTCTCTCTCTCTCTCTCTCTCTCTCTCTCTCTCTCTCTCACACACACACTCTCTCACACTCATATGCACTCACACATACAAACTGAGATACTGTATTCTGTTTTATATAAATACATGCACAGATTGCACACACTCTCTTTCTTTCTCTCTCAATTCAAGGGGCTATATTGGCATGAGAAAATATTCACTCACTCTCTCTCTTAATTGCCATATATTAGCATTAAAATGGGATCAGCAGGTCACAGGACAATGTTCATTTGTGGTCAAAATCCTATAGGAAACAGCTAGTGACATTTAATGCCATTTACTTTTTGATTAAATCATTTGAAAATGAAAAGATGCACCCCGATTATCTGCAGTATCGGTACACATGAAAATGGGTATATAATATATCATCACTGTCGAGCAGAATCTATCGGCTATCTCCAAGTTTCAATTGTGTACGTTTTATCACACACACACACACACTCTCTCTCACACTCATATGCACTCACACATACAAACTGAGATACTGTATTCTGTTTTATATAAATACATGCACAGATTGCACACACTCTCTTTCTTTCTCTCTCTCTCTCAATTCAAGGGGCTATATTGGCATGAGAAAATATTCACTCACTCTCTCTCTTAATTGCCATATATTAGCATTAAAATGGGATCAGCAGGTCACAGGACAATGTTAATTTGTGGTCAAAATCCTATAGGAAACAGCTAGTGACATTTAATGCCATTTACTTTTTGATTAAATCATTTGAAAATGAAAAGATGCACCCCGATTATCTGCAGTATCGGTACACATGAAAATGGGTATATAATATATCATCACTGTCGGGCAGAATCTATCGGCTATCTCCAAGTTTCAATTGTGTACGTTTTATCGTAAAGTAAAGTCCTGCTTCATCATACAAGACTGTAGCACAACACTAGTGAAAATAGCCGATCTACAAGCACACAACGGGCGTTGTGTGCTTGTAGATCGGCCATTTTCACTATTTTAAATCATTTTTCAAATGAACGCAAAACGAACGGTCTTGGACATACGAGGTTTCCACCCGACAGAGACAATATATTTATATTACAGTTTACAGTTTAGGCATTTAGCAGACGCTTTTAATCCAAAGCGACTTACAATAAGCAGGTAATACACATCACTATAATAAGCAAGATAATATGTCGGTACATTAACAACAATATAAAAAATGCATAGGAATATCAATCTAGAAAAAACAATAACATAGGTAGACCACGCACCTAATCAGTAAAAAACCTCTAAAACCTAAAAATGCTATCTAGCTTCATGTATGGTCATTGAGGGAAGGGGGAGTGCTACAGTAGTGCTATGGGTTTAGGTGGAGTCTGAAGAGGTGCGTCTTCAGTCCACGGCGGAAGCTAGGGAGTGAGACTGTAGTTCTAAGTGCGACAGGGAGTTTATTCCACAGTTTGGGGACCAGAAGGGCAAATTGTCTAGGACGAGTGGATTTTTGTCCTGGGTTTTTTAGCGAGGGTTCTGTCAGCATCCCTGTGTTGGCTGATCTGAGTGAACAGGTGGGGTTGTACCATACCTTTGGCTGCTTTGAAGGTCAGCATCAGTGTTTTGTATTCAGTGCGGGCCGCAACCAGGAGCTTGTGGAGGGAGCGGAGATGGGGGAGACATGTGAGAACTTTGGCTGGTTGAAGACGTCTTCAACCAGATATTCATATATTAAAGATTCATATATTAAAGATATTCTTCATATTCATATACTAATTAACTCATGGGATGCCCACGAGGTGTCTACACGCCAATCTCTTTGATGTCTCTGGAGGCCCACGACGCGTTGACGTGTTTACTGTATTTACAGTATTAACTTTAAATCTCACCGTTAGGTTGGGGCTACGCATGGATGTAGCCCATTACCCGCTAGTCGCTTCGAGTCGACGCTGAGAGCATCGCGCGGCCGTTTTTCTCCATATACTCCAATGCATTTCCCCATCTTTAACGCCCTTTATCTCTGATGTTTGTTTTATGGCTAAAACTGTGGCGGGGTGCTGCAAAATGTCCAAATTTTGATCGGCAATGAACAGTTATGATCAACACTGGTCCATACAGAAAGTTACACAACAACATCCTCTCTGCGCTCATGTGACCAAGTGACGTCATATGACGCATGCATTGACGCAGCAGGGCCGGATTCAATAGAATGGTGGTGGGCCTGGACAGCGAGAGGGGATAAATGGGGCTCAATCCAGGGGCACCCGATGTGTTAAATGCCAGGCCCGAGTTTCCCGTGTTATTTCAGTACCCCCAGACTGAGTTTCCAGAGTTTTCCCGTAAAAAAAAAAAAAAAAGGCATGATCGCAATCGCGAAATTGCATGTTTAGCCCCAGAACAAACACATCTTTCAAAATGGCAGCCATCTTTGTTTACATTTGAAGACTTTGAAGGCTTCTAATATCTATGGTGCATGATCTAGGCATGGGCATGCACGATCCGTGCACTAAAAATGTATCCGTGCACTAGAAATTTAGGAACGTGGCAGTGAGGAACTTGGGGGCCATTTTGAAAAGGCAATGAATGAGTGTTAAAGATATTCTTTTACGTTTCGTCCATGTTGTCTCTCCAGGGCACCGCACGCTATACATCGGCGTCCACGTGCCCTTGGGCAGGAAGTCGCACCGACGTCACCGTCACCATGGACACAGACACAGGAAGCGGTCCAAGGAGAGGGACTCCGGCGTGGACGACGGACGAGAATCCCCCTCCCACAGTAAGTCTCCAGTGACGTGCTGGACCGGGGGCTAAATATGGTACTTACTCCCCTCCGCAATGCCCCACTTCCCAGTCCCCCATCCAGGGGCGTCACCAGGGGGGTGAAAGTGGGACTGAGTTACCAGGGCCCAAGGTGGAGGGGCCTGGAATTATTTTATACTTTAGCTATTGAAAAATAGCAGATATACAAGCTCACAGGCTCACTGCGATCTTGTAGATCTGCTATTTTTGAAAAGTCGTGAGAATGTGTGAAAACCTTCGAATATATGTATTCTTTTAAGCGAACATTTAAGGTGGAGGGGCCTTAATTATTTTATCCTTTAGCTATTAAAAAATAGCAGATATACAAGCTCACAGGCTCACTGCGAGCTTGTAGATCTGCTATTTTCGAAAAGTCGTGAGAGTGTGTGCAAATCTTTGAATATATGTATTGTTTTAAAGCGAACATTTGCAACTCAAATTTTGCTTCTGGGTGGTCCCTCGAACGAAATGTTTTGAGATGGGGGTCCGTGGCCAAATACATATCATTTTGGGGGTCCTTCACATGAAAAAGTTTGAGCACCACTGACATAGAGACATAGAGGTTTTTCAAAAAACCTTAGAAGGATTTGAAATATGCAAAGACTTTGCACACATGTTCACGATTTTTCCAAAATAGCAGATCTACAAGCTCGCAGCGCGGCACCGAGTGCCACACTGCGAGCTTGTACATCTGCTATTTTTCAATAGTCAAAGCACAAAATGCGAGTGGATCCTTGTACCCAGGGCCCAGAATGTTGGTGCGTGCGACACCCCTGCTTTCTTCCCTCCGCAAAATGCCCCACTTCCCACTCCCCCATCAGTCACAGCCGTACCGTTTTAGATGACTTCATGAACCTTATTGCTCCCCGAGGGGAAACTCAAGCTTTTAGATGAGTTCCCCCGGTTGAAACCACAGCCTTCTTCCACTGCCGGCCACAGAGCTGCTCGGATGGAGAGGTCCAACGATGGGTGCCTTGCTCGAAGGTACAGTAAACGGTTGCTCGGTGTTCAGAGAAAGGAGGTAGATTTCACATTATTATGCAGTAAATCTGTAGTCTGCCAGGGATAGGGAATTGAAGCTGGGGGGACCTGGGGATACGAGCTTGCTTCTCTGTGATCTTTGTGAGTGGTGCATGACTAATAACGGTTACATGATGATTTTTTTCTGTGTACAGAAATGACTGGTGTGCTGTAAAGAAAAGCACGTCGTTATTTATAGTATTGCCACCACATTGTCGTTGTCGGGTGGACACCTTGTATGTCCAAAACCGTTTGTTTTGCATTTGTCATTTAAAAAATGATTTAAACTAGTGAAAACAGCAGATCTACAAGCAAACAACGGCTCGCACCGCGAGGCGTTGTGTGCTTGTATATCGGCTGTTTTCACTACTTTTGTGCGACGGCCTTGTATGATGAAGCAGGGCTTTGCTTTGCGAAAAAATATAAAATTGAAACTTGGAGATACAAGCTTTCTGCCTGACACCGACGATGTACTGTACAGTGTGTGTACAGTATTTTAACCTCACTTCGAGTTCACTTTACCTCTGTTCTTCTGTCAAATGCACTGTTTGATTTGTTAACACTCGGGTGACTGAAAGAAATCACTTCCACTCTGATTGCATCTATCAGTCCAATTGACAGGTAAATTCTCTCCCTTTTGGCCCAGGAGAGCAACACCTCCTCCCCTGCTGCCACCGGGGGTTCTATTGTCTTCCAAATGTAAATTAGCATTTCAATTGACCTCTCAAATGGGGCGCGCAAAAGGTGTGAAATTCTCTCCTTGCTTCTGGGAGGGGGAGGAATGGGTGAGACCTGTCTTTATGACCGATAACTAACAGTCAGAGTGGTATAATGGTATATTATTTCATACTTAGGAAACGTTTCAGAAGGGGAAAAAAACGAGAACATATGTCTTGAGTATTTAGGAAAAGTCATGAAAGGGGACATTTCTGAGACCTTCACAGGGAGAGTTATTGCACTTTGCGATCTCAAAATCGGTCAAAATGACCTGTTAGTCACCTGTGTGTTAAACCCATTTAGAACGGGTACACATTTTGTGTGTCATTATTTTATGCTTTAACTATTGAAAAATAGCAGATATACAAGTGAGCTTGTAGATCTGCTATTTTAGAAAAATTGTGAAAATTAGAATTTTGACCCGATTCTATAAGTGTCTTTTGAATCCTTCTAAGGTTTTTTTTAAACCCCATGTTTCTATGTCAGCAATCTGGCCAGCCATCGTCAAAGAAAAGGTCCTTTTCACTTAAATGGAGCTCAGTTAGTCTGTTCTTGAGAAACTGCTATGGTCAGTGGTTTTCATGTGAAGGACCCCCAAAATGATATTTATTTGGCCACGGACCCCCATCTCAAAATATCTAGTTCTAGGGACCACCCAGAAGCAACATTTGAGTTACAAACCTTCACTTTAAAAATACACATATTCAAAGATTTGCACACATTTTCACGACTTTTTCAAAAATAGCAGATCTACAAGCTCGCAGCGCAGCACTCGGTGCCGCGCTGTGAGCTTTTATATCTGCTATTTTTCACTGGTTAAAGCATTCAATAATTCTAGGCCTAAATGGGTTAAACATTGTTAACGTTGTGCCTCTTTGTGTGCGTTCTTTCCCTGCAGCAGACACGCCAGCGCAGCGGGTGCAGTTCCTGCTGGGGACAGAGGATGGCGACGAGGAGCACATGCCCCACGCCCTGTTCACAGAGCTGGACGAGATCTGCCTCAGGGAGGGGGAGGACGCCGAGTGGAAGGAGACGGCCAGGTACCCACAAGGCTCTGTTCACATAGTCACTGCTGTCCCTAGCTCTAGAAAATAACAAAAACTGTTTCGCCCCTCACCAAACCAAAGGTATCAGTGGACAGTTGAAAGCTTACCTTACTCTACTACTCTACTTGGATGCAGTCTGGGCCCCCCACCATCACACTTAAAGAGGTGGTGCCTCTTGTACTTTTTCTGTTTTTCATGTGTCTAGGAGGTTGAAAGTACATCATTGGACCCCCTGGTGTGGTTTTTATGAGCAATTATGTATTCTCTTGGTATTTGTTTGTTTTCTCTTGGAGGCTGCCACCTTGTGGTCAAAAGTGTCAGTTAAAAAACACAGATACTTTTACATCACAGAATCAACTCCTCCCCTAATTACCATTCACCCAACACTGTGGGGTGTGGCTAACTTCAGCTGGGTCACCACCCACCATGACATCCATGCATACTTAATGAACTGGGGGTGTGGCCACATAAAAACCCAATTTTAACTCTTTCTGTATACTTTTTTGGAAAAAATCTTCCTCCTAGCATAATCATAATACCTGATAATCATGTTTTAGAGGGGGGAAAAAGCATGGCACCACCTCTTTAAAATACATTTCGAGGGGAAAATGAAAAATATTCCACCGGATGGAGACTCCATTTCTTCTAGTTTTTACCATCACGGTGCCAACTCAATACTGCCGCCTAAGTCAGAGGACCGCATTAACAGAGCATTAGTCTTATTGGGTGTTATTCAGCTCTGTGACGTTGGAAGCGATGTTTCGTAAAAAAAGTCTTCAACCAGGATCTACAACTGATCTACAAGCTCACAGCGCATGTTGTGAGCTTGTAGATCTGCTGATTTAGTTGAATGTTCGCCTACTATACTGTAACACACCCAGAATAGGGACGCTAGGGTTCCTCTGGTTAATGGCAAGTGTTTGTTGAATAAAAGCATGCATTGTTTTGGCACATGATCGGACAATTCCAATGCCTTTCCGTGGGCACGAGAAAACACCGTTTTTTGGCCTGGATTCAAGATGGAGCCGCTCAAAAGAAAACCGAGCGAATCAGTCTGGATTCCAGGCTAAACCTTTTTTTGTAATCTGATTGAATTGGGCTTTTACCTAGAACTGCTTGCTTACAGCAGGGTCTTAATGTATCAGTGGAAGAGTAGGGAGACCATCTCTAACTACTGCTAGTTTATGTATTAGAGCTATACTGTGTAAGTTGCTCAACTGGTGGTCTGTAGCAGTATAGCAAACCGCGGTCGCGTTTGCTTTTTTCGTCCGTTTTTCGCTCGCGGACCGTGCCGTCAGACCACCGCGTCCACCTCGCCTCGCCGAGACGCTTTCAATGAGGTCTCCCGTGTCCTTCTACGAGCAGCGGTTGGAGAGTTACATGCTAGACTCCTCCAGTGTAAACACTGCAGTGTACTTCCTGAAGGCGTGTTTCCTAAACCCACCAGAGAGCCCGGCAGTGTATGTTCTGCGCTGTGATTGGCCGGCAGTGTATAACCCTCGCTGTGATTGGCCGGTAGTGTGATGACGCAATTTTTCCGCGAAAACCGGTCCCGGGCAGGGATCATAGAAAACATATAAAGAGAAGGCTTTAGAAGCTGAAAATAACGGAGTGGGGGTTCTAAAACTTTAGCGATTTAACAGCTAGGACCATTTTAAGATTTGTTTTATAACAAAAGTTACATGGTACAACTTTAACATACTTACCTAATGTCTTTAACCCATTTAGAACGGGTACACATTATGTGTATCATTATTTTATGCTTTAACTATTGAAAAATAGCAGATATACAAGCTCACAGCGCGGCACCGAGTGCCGCGCTGCGAGCTTGTAGATCTGCTATTTTTTTTAAATCGTGAAAATTTGAATTTTGACCCGATTCTATAAGTGTCTTTTGAATCCTTCTAAGATTCTTTTGAAAAACCAATGTTTCTATGTCAGCAATCTGGCCGGCCAACGTCAAAGAAAAGGTCCTTTTCACTTAACTGGAGCTCAGTTGGTCTGTTCTTGAGAGACTACTTTGTCAGTTGTTCTCAAACCTTTTCATGTTAAGGACACCCAAAAAGATATTTATTTGGCCACGGACCCCCCATCTCAAAATATTTAGTTCCAGGGACCACCCAGAAGCTAAATTTGAGTTACAAACGTTCGCTTTGAAAATACATAGGCTATATTCAAAGATTTGCACACATTTTCACGACTTTTTCAAAAATAGCAGATCTACAAGCTCGCAGCGCGGCACTCGGTGCCGCGCTGTGAGCTTGTATATCTGCTATTTTTCACTGGTTAAAGCATTCAATAATTCTAGGCCTAAATGGGTTAATGACTCCATCGACTCCACGGCTCCTTTGAAACAATAGATTCTTATTCTACTGGCGGAACAAAAGTATGAATGGGTTTGAATCCGCGTGAATCTGTCTCCTGTGCTAATCGTTTAAGCCACGGATAATTCCCCACATCATCTTCATACTTGGCAGCAAAGTGTTATGAAATGTGTCTTCTGCATGTGCGTCTGTAAGCGGGCTTATAGCCTATTCTGAAATATGTCTTCTGTGCAGGCAAAGGGGGCTTGAGCCCCCGCCCTTGTATCCGTCTCTAAAAAGTGCCCTCTCCAGACCATGAGTGCAGTTTTTACTATGGTGAAAGAAATGCAAAAGCCCTCTTTCCATGCCATACCTGAAGGCAGCATTCAAGAGGACTGCCTTGTCCAAACTCTCCTGAACTTGAACGCAGCATCTTATGTTGAAAGAATTGCCCTCTCTGTGTAGAAATCCATGCCGTTACGCCACATCTCCAGTACTGACTTGATTATGCTTAGTTCAGTGTGGTATCAAGTAGTGATGTGCGTATCGGTATTTATATGGATATATCGATCGGTAACCTGAAAATAATATTGTATCGATACTTTTAAGAAAGTGTCGATACCTATATAAACCATACAGCTTTATTAAAATTAGGCTATAGAATAAAATAAGTATGAATCATTAATTTGATCATGCCAATTAGTGCATTTCTCAGCACCCGCAGATGACGCATAGGCCTATGTAGAAAGAAATAGACTTCTGCTGTGTTTGAATTAAGTTTTACTTCATACAATATTTTATATTAAAAATAATGGAAAGTCGAAAATCAATAGGTTGGAATGCATATCAATCCTATCATGTGGTGTTTTTAAACGAATATTTGAATTTTGAAAGTCTTTTTTGGCGATATATATTACCGTACTTCCGGTATATCGGTATCGATATCGGCGATATTGACCCCAAAATATTGAATATCGTATCGAATTGGAAAAAATTGTATCGGCACACCACTAGTATCAAGTACCGAAAATAGCCGACCTCCGAGCTCACAATGCGTCTCAGCGCGACGCGTTGTGAGCTCGGAGGTTTGCTATTTTAGATAATTTCACCAAGGTGCCCTTTTAGAAATGTCGGCCCCTGCCTCTCTAACATTCTGTGTGCGTTTCCAGGTGGTTGAAGTTCGAGGAGGACGTGGAGGACGGAGGAGAGAGGTGGAGCAAGCCCTACGTGGCCACGCTGTCTCTACACAGCCTGTTTGAGCTGCGGAGCTGCATCATGAACGGCACCGTGATGCTGGACATGAGGGCCAACTCCCTGGAGGAGATCGCAGGTACCAAGCTACGCCGCAAAGCAGGGGTGGGACCAGGGGCGTCACGAGTGGCGGGGGGAAGTGGGACTGATATACTAGGGCCCAAGGTGGAGGGGCCTTAATTATGTTATACTTTAGTGAAAATATGTTATACTTTATTTAAAAATAGCAGATATACAAGCTCACAGTGTTCTGCGAGCTTGTAGATCTGCTATTTTTGAAAAGTCGTGAAAATCTTTGAATATATGTATGTTTTAAACTAAAATGTTGCTTCTGTGGGGGGGGGGTCCTTGGAACTAAATATTTTGAGGTGGGGGTCCGTGGCCAAATGCATATCATTTTGGGGGTCCTTCACGTGGAAAAGTTTGAGCACCACTGACATAGAAACATAGGTTTTTTTTTTAAAAACCTTTTGGGGATTTGAAATATTCAAAACCCTCAAATCTTTTTTCACTCTCTACCAAATGTTTTTGCAAATAAATAGCCGATTTACAAGTTCATAACGCATCGCGACGCGTTGCGAGCTTGTAGATCTGCTATTTTTTGGCAAATGTTCTGCCCCAGGATAATGGATGTTGGGGATATTTTGATTATCGCGATATTACCGTAAATCGCGTCACAATAATCGTGACAGGTTGCAGTGGAGAAACATCGATTTTTTAATTAAAAAAAAAGATGTTGTCACTATGTTGAAAACATAGTGAAAATAGCAGATCTACAAGCTCACAAATCATCACATTGTGAGCAGTTGTGAACTTGTAGGTTAATGGTACGTAGGTTAATTCATAATTCCTAGGGAGGCACCAAATGTATGGGTCTCGAGCTGATAAAGTGTGGGAAAGTCCCGAGTGTTCGTTCTCTGAGTGTACAAATGCAACCAAATGGACCCCAATCTGCCTTCATGGCTGTTAACATTACATTTATTACATTTATCAGACGATTATATGGTCGGTCCGCCGACAGCAGAGAGGGGAAAATATGTATAAGTCAACACGATTAGCGCCGTGATGGACTAACAAAAACATCAAATTATGTTAAGACTTGATTCCCCAGCCAGCTAAAAATAAGCAGCTGGGTTGGGAAACGGGGGCATACGTGTGCCCATGTGCTCAGTATGTTTCTCATGCTTCGCCCTATGGCCATCTGGGTTTATTTGTGAGGGGAGTGGGTTGTGTTGGGCTGACCCAGGCTAACCTGGGACTGAGCTGAACTGTTACAGATGATTCTGGATTCAGTAAAATCCTCCGTGTTCATTTACCAATATAACTAGAACCTCTGTAGTGGAGTGGAGGTGTTCTCTTAGTAAGATAGATAGATAGATACCTTTATTATCCCACAGGGGAAATTCAGTTGCCCAGAGGCAGCACAGCAGTTTAAGATTGCAAGTTACAAAGAAGTAGGAAAAAGAAAAAGAGTACTGTAGTCCAAAGAGCAAGCACAAAAAAAGAAGAAAATAAACAAAAAGTGTCGAAAAGCTATTGCAAAAAAGAAGAATATATACATAAAGTGACCACGAAACTTTCAACGCTCAAAGTGACACGTCACACACACGTCACACACACAAAAAAAGGGGATATCTTCAGAACCCAAATTCTGGAATAAATTCCTTACCAAAAAATGTCTTCACCAATGTGTTTGTAAAGGTCTCTATTAACACATCTCATAAAGACTGAAATTCAATTTCCCGAGGAGAATCCTTAACAGCTGCTGAAAGTTGGGGTCCCTTTAAATTAACTATACAGGATATAACACACCAAAATAAATCCCCGAAAGCCAATCATTTGATGACCAACAGTGGTTCCCTATGCAGACACAAAGAGCCTGCTTTGTTCCCTATGGAGACACAAAGAGTCTCCTCAAATTATTGAAAATAGCCCACCTATCAGATATTTTCAATATCTTCACCAAAAGGCCCCTTTAGATAGTTCAGCCCCTGCCTCTCTAACATTCCATGCACGTCCCTGCTCCTCAGACATGGTTCTGGACCAATACGAGACGCAGGGCTCGGTGGGCCCGGACGCGCGCAGGAAGATCCGCGAGGCGCTGCTGAAGCAGCACCACCACCAGAACCACAAGAAGCTCGCCAACCGCATCCCCATCGTACGGTCCTTCGCCGACATCGGCAAGAAGCAGTCGGAGCCCCATACCATGGACAACAATGGTGAGTGGGTCCTGACTCCTGCACGCAGGCACACACAGAAATAGACGTTCGCGAAAGAATCGAGTCTATTGAGCGGCTCTTTGAAATGAACGATGGGATCCGGTTTGGTTCCTTTCTAATGAACAGTGGTGGGAAAAGTACTCAATTTCTTTACGAAAGTGAAAATATCAATACTGCAATCAATGTGGGAATACTCTGCCACAAGTGGAAGTTCGGAATTAAAATGTATTTAAAGTACCAGTAGTAGAAAGTACTCATTATGCAGAAAGTCCCATTTCACAAGTTTTCCAATGAATAAAATGTAGAAAAATCTTTTGAAAATAGCAGATCTACAAGCTCACAATGCGCCACGTTAACTTGTGACGCATTGTGAGCTTGTAGATCGGCTTTTCAAATGGCAGGTATATATGTCCGAAATAAATGTATATAGGGTTGAAGTTATTTGTAATTATAATCAAAATCTACAAAGTAAGTAGTAACTAAAAGTAGCCAGTCTTTTGAACGGCTCTTTGAAAGGAACGGATTCCAGAGATCTGGCTCATTTCAAAGAACCATAAATCCCATCTCTACACATAAATGCTTGGATAGAAACACACCTCTCTAATCTTTCCAGCTCCCACCACATGTACGGTATTCCTCTGCTTTTGGCCTCATGGTGTATAAAAATCGTATCATTTGTAATGTAGTGTAAATCCTTGGGATGCACCCATATGGAAATTCTTGGCCAATGCCGATGTTTAAAATAACAAGCCGATAGCCGATACTGATACCGATATTTGTTTATTTAGTTTTTGGTGTTATTTCCCCTTTTGGGCCAGGGAAATAAAGAAATCAACATTATGATAAATAACGGTTCAGAAATTGCTCTCTTGTTAGGCTGCAAATAACCAACACACCAACATAGCCAGCGCAAAATGTATGCTTATCAACGTCAGATAAATATCGGCTACTGCCAGCTTTATTTGCCAATACCGATATTGACCGATAACGGCAAACATCGTCCGATACCGATGTATGGCCGATATATCGGTGCATCCCTAACTTACATCTATTCAAGTTTGTTCTGTTTTCTTATGTCCATTTTTTGACCGGCTGTTTTGCTGTTTGGTTGATCATCTCGTTTTCTCCTCTCGTTTGTGTTTCTCAATCTCTGTGTTTGTGCGTCTTTGTCTGTGCGTCTGTCTTGTATGTGTTTGTGTTTGTGTCTGTGTCTGTATGTGTGTGTGCAATCTTATGTGCAAAAAATGCGCCATGCGCGCATCCAGTCAACGGCATCTTTTATCATACCACAAAGTCCCCGTGCCACTTGTCTAAGAAAGCTCTGCCCGAGATATCGTCACCCAGAAAGCCCTTTTCCTGTGTCTGGTGCCCGTCGTGCGTGTTCGCCTTCCCTTCACCCACAAGCCCCTCCCAGAATGGCGAAACGCCCCATGGCCAAACCAGGGGCATAGTTCCGCCGATTTAAAACAAATCCAATACGGAACTAAAACTTCCTATGTTTGGCCGCTAGTTGCGCTGTTTTCCCCCCCACGAGGTACCAAAAAGAATGTGTCTACATTGGACCCCATTCGTTTTCCCCTTTGATTTTCTATGGTTCCTGTCGCTAGTGAAAAACTCCCTTTCAATCACCATGATATGCGTTTTGTGCAAATATGGTTCCATGTATGTTAAAATTGATGATAAAGCTGCGGGGGGCGTGGCCGACTAAACTGATACCAGCCGGCTGTGTTCTTCTTCGTGTGCTGTATTTCGGGAGGCTCCGACCACATTCTCCCATGTATACCTGCGGTTGCACTTGACCGTTGGCAGCCAATAGCATCCTCTGATGCCTTTACAATCTATTATGGCGACACCCATGCCAAGGACCCATATTGTGTCATTTGCGCTGCATAGAAACCAATGGCTTCGCTTTGTCCATATCTTTTATACAGTCTATGGTTCGCCCTCCCATCACCCACAAGCCCCTCCCAGAATGGCGAAACGCCCCATGGCCAAACCAAGATCAGGCATCTTAGTTTCCATCAGGCGGTAGCGCAGGGCTACTCTCTCGTCCAGCAGCAAGAAGCAGACCAGGAAATCTGGACAGGCAACTAGCCAGGACGCCTAAATCAATGCTAAATACCAGTGGTGTAAAAAGTACTTACATTCTTTACTTAAAGGTCTGCTGTCAGCCCCGAAATTATAATAGTATGATACAGTAGTTCATGTGGTCTCTCTCCCGTGTGGATCCTGAAACTGTCTCAGTGTAATCTGCCCAACAACAGCTGACCAGTACAGTAAGTACTAAGTAGTCAAACAGTCAGGCTATACAGACAATTAATTTGATTGGCTTATAATTGCACATCAATGACATCATAAAAATATTAACTTGTTTTTTAAAATGATTCTTAACTCATTCTGTGGCTATCCCGAACATGTTCGGCTTTATTTCAATCCAATACAATTTTTTTTTTATTAATTGACTTACCCTGAGCTGCTTGTAGAGTCGTGGGTGGTCCTGGCTCGTCCTACGCTAGCCAGCTAGCCATTTTACATGGTCCGACGATATATTCCATTAAAAATGGTTTAAATTTTTGAGCCCCCCAATGTTCACTGAATGTTCAGCGCCGCTTCCGGAACGTAGTCCAGTGTGCCTATCCCGAACATGTTCGGCTTTTTTAATGAAATGAATAAAATGATCCGAGGCCTTCTGAAGCCTGGGCCTAAATTTTCAATCCAGTGTTCGAAATCCGGCCGCCCCCCGGCCGGCCATTAGCCGCGAACGTTGCTGCGAATCGCCGCCGAATCCAATGAAAAACCACATCTTTGGAGGCCCATATCTCTGGATTGTGTTTTTAGGGATGTGGCGCGAGGTTTATTTACGGCGAAATCGCCTAAAAATGATCTTTTAAATGACAAAATGCTAATAGCTATTCTGTAGCCATTTTCATCCGGGACCTTTCCATGACGTGCACGAACGTGAGCACGCACGTCACTGCAACGTGAGTCCCCGGATGCTAATACGCTCGCCTATGGGACAAACCCTGGCATTCTTTGGCGCCCTCTAGGGGCTGGCACTAAAACGGTTAAAGTGACAGTAACCCTTTAGGTGACAGGCCCCCTTTAAGTAAAAGTATCAATACTGCAATGTAGACGTACTCTGTTACGAGTAGAAGTCCAGTGTTCAACATTTACTTGAGTAAAAGTGCAAAAGTATTGGTATCAAAATGTACTAAAAGTACCAAAAGTAAAAGTACTCATTGTGCAGAATGTCCCATTTCAAGTTATCAAATATAAAATCTTTTGAAAATAACCGATCTACAAGCTCACAATGCGACACATTGTGAGCTTGTAGATCGGCTATTTTCAAATGGCCTGAAATGGTTTACGGCTGAAGTGGTTAATGTATGTTTTCTAATAATAATCAAAATCTACAAAGTAACTAGTAACTAAAGTTTTGAAATAAATGTAGTGGAGTAAAAGTACAATACTTGGATCCGAGATGTAGTGGAGTAGGAGTAAAAGTATAGGAAATTGGAAATACTCAAGTAAAGTACAAATAACTCAAAAGTGTACTTAATTACAGTACTTAAGTAAATGTACTTAGTTACTTTACACCACTGCTAAATACTAATAGTAGACTAGAGCGGACAAAAAAGCGGAGAGTGGAGAGTGTCCTCACAAGGAAGTAGGAGGAGGAAATACGTTTTGAACGTATTCCACATCCTGGAAGACTTTCTACGTATGCTCTGATGAAGATATTGTAGAGTACTAGTATGTTGTCATTTGCCATGTGGGCTCACATAGCCAGACACTCCGAGATCTCTGCCTATACCCATACAGTAGGTCTTTGTCAGGGGCGTCACGAAGGGGGGGGAGGGGGGGAGTGGGACTGATTTACTAGGGCCCAAGGTGGAGGAGGCCTTAATTATTTTATGCTTTAGCTATTGAAAAATAGCAGATATACAAGAGCTATCCAGCCGGCTCTCATAGACTCTAATGTTATTCACACAACTTCTGGTGTCAATTGGCCACGGAGTGCGATGAATCTGCTGGGCAAGGATAGCGGGGTAGAGAAATCTACGTTGGTGTCTTTTCCTGATCTCTTGTTCCTAGTTTGCGGCTGGGCTACTATTGTGTGATATAAAGTATATGGTTAGGCAAAGACCGCTGATTGTCTGGCAAGTGGCAACGAGAGACTATGTGTGCCATGTACAGTATGTATTCAGTAGGGGTGTAACGATACATTTTAACAGCGATACGATACGCATCACGATACATGGTTGATGATATGATACATGGACGATATTGGTTCATTCATGGCGATACGATTCGATTCAATGATTTAAAAGTAACTATTTAGCTAAGAAATTAAATCACGTGTGAAACGCGTCAATAGTGCATGTTTTTAAGGGAAAAATCTATTATTATGGATATAAATAAGTAAACACTGATTCTCTAGCAAATACATGGACATTATATTTCAACACATATGGACAAACCCGCACCTTGACATGAACACAGAGATTACACACATTTATCAATAGACCAAGATTAGTTATATGGAATGGAAAAGTAATTAAACCCCATTTCATTTTCCTTCTCAAAATTGCTAAATACAAGGCACAAATACTTTGTTTCCATACAATCAATTATTTGCACTGCAAAACGATTTAATACCCGATTATCTGCATTTTAAAACGATACCGATGCGATACAAAGCCAAAACGGTACAATATATGCTTTTGCATATTGATATAGTAGATCATTGCAAATTAAAATCAATTTTTAGATTCAGTTACTATATCATTACACCCCTAGTATCCAGGCTTTCATTCTGACACACACATTCCTCAGGAAGACTGCACTCATTAGCCCAGCTCAACCATTTTGTGAAATCACCTCTGGTGTACGCCGTTGCTTTGGAGTGGACATCTGCATACTCAGCCTTCCGTGATCACATAATTGGATGCCGCTGCCCCAGATCAAAAATGCACGTTGCTTTTGTATACCTGCAAAGTTTTGATTGGATGAGTATTCCTCTAGAGCAGGGTTCCCCAATAGGAGGCCCGCGGGCCATTTGCGGCCCGCGGGGGGCTACTGTCAGTAACCAATCCCAGTAATAATGGTGGTATAAGAGCAGCAACAACACTAGTATATCGTTGTTGTCGGGTGAAAATCTCGTATCTCCAAATCTTTCGCAAATCATACAAGGCCGTCGCACAAAAGTAGTGAAAACAGACGATCTACAAGCACACAACACCTCGCACCAGCACACAACACCTCGCACCGCGAGGCGTTGTGTGCTTGTAGATCGTCTGTTTTCACTAGTTTAAATCATTTTTTAAATGATACATTCAAAACGAACGGTTTTGAACATACAAGATTTTCACCCGACAACGACGAAAACTGTCGCTGGAGTAGTGGGAACGCCACTGTCGCCCCCTGCAATGTTGTGGCCCTCGGCCTGGTACCCTAGACATAATTCGGCCCTTGGGGAAAACTAATTTGGGAACCCTGCTCTAGAGGGATATTCTACAGTAAGAATATCAATCATGCTGATTGATTATTTGTGACCATACCATCCACTCTCCTTTTCCCCCACTCTCTAGCGGTCTATGTCATAGCTAGAACAACCGTACTGAAGATGCCCTTCAAACATAGTTCTAAAATTATAACAATCACTTATTACTAATAACAATAATTATCCCACATCTTGGATATAACCTATTAACAGGAACCATGCTCGTAATTTTGGTTTCAAGATCACAAATATATGGTACCATTAACCCCCTCACTAATAATGCTGGTCTATTTGAGCAAGTCACAATATGTATTGATGTATTTTTAACCCATTTAGGCCTAGAATTATTGAATGCTTTAACCAGTGAAAAATAGCAGATATACAAGCTCACAGCGCGGCACCGAGTGCCGCGCTGCGAGCTTGTAGATCTGCTATTTTTGAAAAAGTCGTGAAAATGTGTGCAAATCTTTGAATATATGTATTTTCAAAGCGAACGTTTGTAACTCAAATTTTGCTTCTGGGTGGTCCCTGGAACTAGATATTTTGAAATGGGGGTCCGTGGCCAAATAAATATCATTTTGGGGGTCCTTCACATGAAAAGGTTTGAGCACCACTGACATAGAAGTCTCTCAAGAACAGACTAACTGAGCTCCAGTTAAGTGAAAAGGACCTTTTCTTTGACGATGGCTGGCCAGATTGATGACATAGAAACATAGTTTTTTTCCAAAAATCTTAGAAGGATTCAAAAGACACTTGTGGAATCGGGTCAAAATTCTAATTTTCATGATTTTTCAAAAATAGCAGATCTACAAGCTCGCAGCGCGGCATTCGGTGCCGCGCTGTGAGCTTGTATATCTGCTATTTTTCAATAGTTAAAGCATAAAATATTGCGTCATTATGTGTTCAGGCCTAAATGGGTTAAAGGACAACTTTGTTTTTTTACAACAAGGGTTCATATTTTCGATTGTAATTAGAGAAAAGAAAAAGTGAGTGTTAAAATGTTTTCATTTGCTTTGTTCTATTGTTTTATTGCGTTCACCATGCTAAAATGTGGGGCATGCGTATGGGGGCATGCGTACAAGTGGCTAAATATGTCTTTTTAGACACAATGAGCCAGCAGTTTCTTTATTGCTATTTACAGCAACACTTCTATAAGTCATCATATCCAACCATGAAAGGTTGCATTGTATCTTGGGAATGGGCTTATTCTATGTAAAACTACATATTTAGCCACTTGTATGCATGCCCCCAACCACTGAAATAAGAATCTCTAAAACAATAGAAAGTAAATGAAATAATTTTAACACTCATCTTTTATATTCTTTAATTACAAATATGAACCCTTGTTGTAAAAAACTAAAGTTGTCCTTTAATAATTTGGAGGCAGCACCAGATAAAGTCCGAACGAAATGTTGTATTTTGCTCAAACAGTGCGTCCACATCACAAAATGCCTGGAATTATAACTATAAACAGGAGCAATCTTTTACTTTCTTTTAAAAGATATTTCCAAATGTATTGATTTTCCACCAAGCCATTAGTTGATAGGCTGTGCAGATGGAAGTACAATGCCAGAATTTAAACTACACATTGAAAGTTAAAGATTGCACCTCACTGAGTTAAGCGGAAGTTGACACACTGTCGTCGCCACACAGATTGGGCCCAAAGCACCCAATCTCCACGATCTTCCATCAAACGATCTTGGCTTGCACTACTAGAACAAATCATAGACTAGCGATTGCACTTGGAAAAAGGGATACAACATTGGTCCTTTGTTCATTGCTGTAGAATAAAGCTACAGCTTAAAGGGATATTTCACTTTCAAAAAAGCTTTTGGTCATTTTATCATCTAATCAGGCTTTTATGAACACCCTGAACAGATTTTAATTTGCTTGATTCAATATTTAGATATTTGATATACTGGTAAATGTTATCAGGCCCTCCAGGCCCAGGGCCTCTCCCCATACACACCCATTGTAACTTCAAACTCCATTTTAACCATGATAAATTCATTAAAAAAACCTGTTATTTTTAATAATTCTTTAGGAATAAACATTTATTAAAAATAAATGAAAAAGGTTCTCGAGAAAACAGCCTGCTCACGTATTAGGAGGGTAGTATGAGTCACCAGAAAAAATAATGGGTGTTTTTGATGAATCTGTCATGGTTAAAATGGAGTTTGAATGGGGCCCTCCTCCTGGAGGACTGATAACATTTACATAAAATATCTAAATATTGAATCAAGCAAATTAAAAACTGTCCAGGGTGTTTATAAAATGACCCAAGGTTTTTTTGAAAGTAAAATACCCCTTTAAAGTGACAAAACGTACAATGTTGCACCATTATTTCTCCAGACTCACTCACTACTGTGGTTTTTTCATGTCTTGTTATGGGAGTGCCATGGCAAACCCTCTGTGAACTCTAGGTGAGATTGATACCGTGTTGTTCTTATCTCCCCCTCAAGGCCAGACGGTCTCTCCTCAGTCTCACCCGGCCCACACCGAAGGCAAGCAGGACGTCAGCCGAGAAAACAGCCACGTTGACTTCAGCAAGGTGAGGCCCTGGGTTCAGGGGCGTCACAAGGGGGGGGGGGGGGGGGGGGAGTGCGGGACTGAGTTACTAGGGCACAAGGTGGAGGGGGCCTTAATTATTTTATACTTTAGCTATTGAAAAATAGCAGATATACAAGCTCGCAGCGCTGCACAGAGTGCCGCGCCGCGAGCTTGTAGATTCTGCTATTTTTTAAAAGTCGTGAAAACGTGTGCAAATCTTTGAATGTATTTTTAAGCGAACATTTGTAACTCAAATTTTGCTTCTGGGGGGGAGTGGGACTTAGTTACTAGGGCCCAAGGTGGAGGGGCCTTAATTATTTTATACTTTAGCTATTGAAAAATTTCAGATATACAAGCTCGCAGCACGGCACCGAGTGCCGCGCTGTGAGCTTGTAGATCTGCTATTTCTGAAAAGTTGTGAAAATGTGTGCAAATCTTTGAATACATGTATTTTATAACATTTCTAACTCAAATTTTGCTTCTGGTTAGTCCCTGGAACGAAATATTTTGAAATGGGGGTCCGCGGCCAAATACATATCATTTTGGGGGTCGTTCACGTGAAAAGGTTTGAGAACCACTGACACAGAAACACAGGTTTTTCAAAAAATCCTTAGAAGGATTTGAAACATTCAAACATTCAAAGACACATTTTCACGATTTTTCAAAAAAATAGCAGATCTACAAGTTCGCAGCGCAGCACTCGGTGCCGCGCTGTGAGCTTGTATATCTGCTATTTTTCAATAGTTAAAGCACAAAATGGGAGTGAATCCTTGTACCCAGGGTACAATTTGGTTCGACACCCTTGCCCGGGACCACCGTGGATCCGCTGTGTTTATCCACGGGCCCCTGATAGCTGGACACACGAGCAGCGACGTGTATTTAAGGAAGATACGGTTACGGGTGTTCAGGATGATCTCCGTGGAGACTTTGTCCTGGGAAAATGTCAGCCATGTCGACAGTGTTGATTTACCTCGACTAAAACTATGAAGACATTTTTTTGTAGACTGCGTTTTTTCACTGACAAAAACGAAATAAAAACGAAATAAAAACTAAGCTGTGATGACTAAAACTAAGACTAAACATATTGACAATTTCGTCAACAAAATAAAAACTAGACTAAAACGTGAGGGACTATTAGAGAAGAGAGTCATTTTATGTTTGGTTGCTCTTAGGTGTTGCGTGCTGAAAATAGCAGAAGCGCGACGCGTTGTGAGCTTGTAGATCGGCTATTTTCAGCACACAACCAAGTGTAAAATCAGTCATTACGACGCCATCAAGGCCTGCCAAAATACATTTCAGTTGACTAAATCAACTGTAGATTTAGTTGCCTAAAATCTTATGATAGTTAGTCACAAAATTAGACTAAAACTAATACTTTTCAGGTGACTAAATTATGACTAAAATTAAATTTTGCTGTCAAAAACAACACCGCGTTTTGACTGCCACTGTTGTTTTGCGGCATACTGTCTCATGGGTTATTGTGACTCAGTGCTCACTTCTTTGTCGACACGTCTTTACATAATGTATGCCTCTTTGCATTATTTACACTTCTTTACATTATTGACACCTCTTTACCTTATTTATGCATCTTTACATTATTTATTTACCTCCTCTATTGTGGTTGTAGCTGTAAAGGTTAAATATGCACTTTACAGACTGTGCTGATGAATGCTCCTTTTTGGCGTCACTCAACAAAAAATAGCAGATCTACATTATGTCTGAATACAGAAACACTTGCAAATAAAAGTCAGTCCTAAAGATCGTATTTGAGAAACAAATCGTGTTTGACTTTAGCCTTAAAGACATTTTTATTTTTCGGAATTCACAGCTTCATGAAATAGAGTAACGTCGGCCCTTCCTATATAATAATTGGCTACTGGGAGGGCTTGCTCAGCTAGACACTATCTGCCACTGCTAAGCCATGGCAGCAGATAGTGTGATATTGTCTGGCTATGCAGGGCTAGAGATCCGGTTGTCCAGAACCATCAATTCAACCAATATGCCCATATATGGACATGCCAATGTAGACGGTATGGGCATCAACCAATGACAATGCACCAGTGTTGATTTTGTCGAAGACTGATATTTTGTCGATAAGACTAGACTAGACTAAAACAATTTCAGAAGACTAAGACTATTATTTGTGTTTTTAAGACTAATGCTGCATTCACACTACAGATATATAGTTGAACGTTTTGCTTGCTTGGTCAATGTAATCTCAATGGAAACCAGCTTTAAAGATACAGGACACACACAGAACAAAGCTTTGAAAGCTTTAAAGCTGGTTTCCATTGAGATAACATTGACCAAGCAAGCAAAACGTTCAACTATATATCTGTAGTGTGAATGCAGCATAAGACTAAATCCAAGTGTAAGATTAATGGCTGTAAAAATAACACTGGTATGTAACTGCAATGAAATTGAAGCCAAATACATATTTTATGTATGGTTTTGACTAAGTAACAGGCAGTAGAAGACAATGACAATTCAGAATGATGTGGTTATATTTAACCTAAAAAAAACGTATCCTGAAGTAAGACTAATCCCAAAAGACTAATATTTAGAGTAGACTAAAATGTATTGATATTTCGTCGACTAAGACTAGACTAGACAAAAACATTTTCGGAAGACTAAGACAGGACTAATACTAAATGGTGTGTTATTCAAAAGACCCAAATCAAAATTTGCTGAAAAAATTAACACTGCTGCAGCAGCTGCACTGTCCAAATGGCCGTGAGGTGATGAATACTCCCCGGATGATCGAGCGTTGATGCTGAAAGCAGTGTTCATTTCGTCGACTAAAACTATGACGAAAAATATTTTTCGACTGCGTTATTTTCACTGACGAAAACTAAATAAAAACTAAACTAAAACTAAGCTGTGGTGACTAAAACTAAGACTAAATATATTGACAATTTGTCAACAAAATAAAAACTAGACTAAAACGTTAGGACTAGTGGAGAAGACAGTCATTTTATGTTTGGTTGCTCTCTGTTGCGTGATGAAAATAGACGATCTACAAGCTGCGACGCGTTGTGAGCTTGTAGATCTGCTATTTTCAGCACGCAACCAAGTGTAAAATCAGTCATTACGATGCCATCAAGGCCTGCCAAAATACATTTTAGTTGACTAAATCAACAGTAGATTTAGTCGCCTTAAAAACGTAATTATATTTAGTCGACTAAAATTTGACTAAAACTAAAACTTTTCAGGAGACAAAATTATGACTAAAACTAAATGACATTTTATTCAAAAGACTATGACTAAAACTAAATCAAAATTCGCTGTCAAAAACAAGATTGGCTGAAAGTGTCGCTCTGTCTCTCAGATTGACCTCCACTTCATGAAGAAGATCCCTCCCGGTGCAGAGGCGTCCAACGTCCTGGTGGGGGAGCTAGAGTTCCTGGAGCGCCCCGTGGTGGCCTTTGTGCGCCTGTCACCCGCCGTACTGCTCAATGGCCTGGCGGAGGTGCCCATCACCACCAGGTCAGAACATACAACACTTTGGCTCTGTCTCTCTTAGGGATTAGAGATGGGACGATATTACAATTTCAAGATTATTGTGACAAAAGAAATCGCAATTTACGATATTATCGCGATAATCAAAATCCATTATCCTGGGGCGGAACATTTGCCAAAAAATATGTGACGCGTTGTGAGCTTGTAGATCGGCTATTTTTTGGCAAAGGCATTTGATAGAGAATGAAACAAAGACTGTATCAAGTATGTATATTACAAGTACATTTTACCAATTATAGAGGGTTTAAGTGGTACCGGATATGCAGCTTGGCAAATAAAAGGTGAATTGATCCCAGTGCATGACGGAGGACGATATCACGATAAATTAAATCTCCACGATACAATTATCGTGAGTGTTTTTTATCGCGATAAACGATAATATCGCTTATCGTCCCATCCCTATCAGAGATTGTGATAAAAGTCACTCGTGATAATCGTATTGCGGAGATTTAATTTATCGTGAAATCGTCCTCCATCATGCACTGGGATCAATTCTTGGATCAATTCACCTTTTATTTGCCGAGCTGCATATTGTCCGGTACCACTTAAACACTATAATTGGTCAAATGATTATCGCGATAATATCGTAAATCGCAAATCTTTTGGTCACAATAATCATGACGTGACATTTGCATATCGTCCCATCCCTAGTCTCTATCCCTCCCCCCCTCCCCCCTCTCTCTTTCTCTGTCTCTATCTCTCCGTCTCTGTCTGTCTCTTTCTCTCTCCAACCACTGACCTACAGTAGCACAGTGCTAGGTCAGTGGTTCCGTAGTTTTGGAACTACACGCTCACTACAAGCTCACTACTTTGTGAGCTTGTAGATTGGCTATTTTCCCCAATAGAGCGTATGCGTGTGTCGTCATCATCATACCCGGAAGTTATGCGGGAACCCAAAAACTACTTTATGTCCTTGACCATACATCCAAACAGAAAAGTCCTATCTGATTGCATTAAACACTGTTAAACTCACTTTGCCACTCGATTTGCCATTCACTTTATGCATGCTCATACCCTCTATATTTATCTGTGGAACCGAGTCAAACTAAATGTAATGCCAAGTGATTGTCACAGTGGCGTCAGTTCAGCAAAAGCTAGGGTATGGCAAAGATGGGAGTCCTCATGGAAAAGAGGCATTACATTTTGTATAACACGGTTCTATTGTGAAAATAGCAGATCTACATGCTCACAACGCCTCGCGCTGCGAGGCGTTGTGAGCATGTAGATCGGCTATTTTCACAATGTCTGAAAAAAACGAGTTTTGTCAGTTTTTTACACGTTTCTACGGTTTCTTGGGCTGGATATGGCAGCCTGGAACTGTTGTTCAAGTGCAGCTAAACTTAGCATGTTAGTAAACGTGCCACATGAATTGCACCTGTGCAGCTGATCTACAGAACCTGGGAATTTACCATTTTGTCAAGATGGGGAGAATAAAAGTGTGGAGAATATAATTATTATACTTGTTAAATTGACCATTTTGTTAAATTTTGCATTTGTAGTTATTTTACGGTAATTTAACAACATAATAACCATCACAGATACACAAAGAGACATTCATGGATTTATATTTAAAAGTAACTTTTATTTTCCCCCCTGGACCCAGGGTATGGCAGCTGCATACCCCTGCCATACCCAATTGACACCCCTGGATTGTCAGGGTCCTCCGTTCAAATATGAATATTTTTTGAGAGGTTGCGGCCTGAAAAGTTTGGGAACCCTCTTAGGGGGAAGCGACGGACTCCAACTCCTCCCTCTCCTCCTCTGTTGCCTGCAGGTTTCTGTTCATCCTGCTCGGCCCCATGGGAAAAGGTCCACAGTACCACGAGATCGGCCGCTCCATCGCCACCCTGATGACTGACGAGGTAAGCTGGCCTCAGTCACAGTGTGGTTCCTCTAGAAGAAAACGTATTTTAAATAAGTATGTTATATTTTAAATGTATGTTTCCTGCCCCAAATGAATTTAAAGTGAATCTTTCATGAACAAATCCATCCATCCATCCATCCATCTTCAACCGCTTATCCGGAATCGGGTCGCGGGGGTAACAATTCCATCTGGTCTTTGGTCTGCCACGGGGTCTCCTCCCAGTGGGACGTGCATCGAGGACCTTCCTAGGAAGGCGCTCGGGGGGCATCCGTACTAGATGCCCGAACCACCTAAGCTGACTCCTTTCCAAGTCTATGCTGTATAAAGGTCTTTGCACACTGCTGTGTTTCTTTCGTCCGAATATCGGAAAGAATTTCGGAGCAGGGAAATAAAACAATCGACCTCACGTTATGTCAATCACATTTGCACACTGCCGCCCGCTTCGTATTCATTTTCGGACCAGGGTCAGATTTTCGCAACTGTCGCCACTGGTTCCCTGCGTTCTCTCTCTCCTCTCTCTCTCCTTGGCCTGAAAAACTTTTTCTTTTCTTTTTTTTCTGCGGATTTTCCAAAATGCAACGAAAAAACGCCTAGTATGCAACCAGCTTAAGTCCATGGTTCCCAGTATCTGGCAAAATCTGGTACCCCTCACCCACACAATTTTCAGCCAGGCAGGGCCTAGAATTTAGGCCTAGAATTATTGAATGCTTTAACCAGTGAAAAATATAAAGATTGTAACAAAAATTTTGCTTCTGGGGGGTACCTGGAACTAGATATTTTGAGATGGGGGTCCGTGGCCAAATAAATATAATTTTGGGGGTCCTTCACATGAAAAAGTATGAGAACCACTGACATAGTAGTCTCTCAAGAACGACTAACTGAGCTCCAGTTAAGTGAAAAGGACCTTTTCTTTGACGATGGCTGGCCAGATTGCTGACATATAGAAACATAGGTTTTTCAAAAAATCTTAGAAGGATTCAAAAGACACTTATTTTTACAATTCTACAAGCTCGCAGCGCAGCACTCGGTGCCGCGCTGTGAGCTTGTATATCTGCTATTTTTCAATGGTTAACTCTTATTGTGCCGATCCCGAACAAGTTCGGCTTTATTTCAATCCAATACAATTTTTTTTTTTTATTATTTTACTTACCGTGAGCTGCTTGTAGAGCCGTGGGTGGTCCTGGCTCGTCCTACGCTTTCCAGCGAGACATTTTACATGGTCCGACGATATATTCCATTAAAAATGGTTTAAAATACATTTTTGAGCCCCCCAATGTTCACCGAATGTTCGGCGCCACCGGCGGTACGACGTCCAGTGTGCCGATCCCGAATTAATGCGGCTTTTTTAATGAAATGAATAAAATGATCCGAGGCCTACTGAAGCCCCGGCCTAAATTTTCCATCCAGTGACCGAGATCCGGCCGCCCCCCGGCCGGCCGTAAACGAGTAACGCCGCCGCGAATCGCCGCCGAATCCAATGCAAACCCACATCTTTGAAGGTCATTTTCTCTGGATTGTGTTTTTAGGGAGGCGGCGCGAGGTTTATTTACGGCGAAATCGCAGAAAAATGATCTTTTAAATGAGAAAAAGCTAATAGCTATTTTGTAGCCATTTTCATCCGGGACCTTTTCATGACGTGCACGAACGTGAGCACGCGCGTCACTGCAACGTGAGTCCCCGGATGCTAATGCGCTCGCCTATGGGAGATACCCTGGCATTCTTTGGCGCCCTCTAGGGGCTGGCACTGGAAGGGTTAAAGCATAAAATAATGATACACAAAATGTGTACCCGTTCTAAAATGGGTTCAAATTAACAACTCTTGGTGACTGATTGTCTCAGCCATTTTGTGCAAAGATCATGTGCTCCTAGTGAGCAAGAGGAGTCTTGTCTTGGTCTTCTGTCTCTTCTCACTCGTCTGAGTTAAATCACAACATGTTTATTACCATACTTAATGTTGATGCTCCATGTGGGAGTTGCTGTACTGTAGCTAGGACAGAATAACAGCTATGACGTGTTGGATCGTTAACACAATTGAGAACGCGGATGACACAAGCTATAATATTTCAGGCTGAATAAAAGCGAGTTTGTAGATTTTGATTTAGATTTTTAGACTTTTACCTGTAACCAAAGCCTGTAACTAAATAGTTCTACATTGCAGCATTGATACTTTGAGTACTATCTTCCATCATTACTCTTAGAAGTTATGTTATTTATGTGTTTCCCAGGTTTTCCACGATGTGGCGTACAAGGCCAAGGACAGGAATGACCTGGTGGCCGGTATAGATGAGTTCCTGGACCAGGTGACAGTCCTGCCCCCTGGGGAGTGGGACCCTTCCATCAGGATAGAGCCGCCCAAGAATGTGCCCTCTCAGGTAAAAACATGCCACTCTCGCTGCATGCGTCGAAAACCCTTAGGGTTTAACCTCGTTGTCTCAATACGGTAGTTGGATATTTGGCCAAAACTGGCAAACATTTGGCATAAATAGCCGATCTATGTTTCGACGCATTGTGATCGTGTCTGTTGGCTCTTAGTGCAGACGAGATTTGGTGTAGACTCTACACCAAATCTTGTCTGCACAAATTAATGAATGCGTGCATTAATAAAAAATAAATTATTTGTATTTTTGTCCTAATATTATATTCCTGATAGGTTATGTTTTTCTTAATATTTAGGCATTGACTAAACTATCTGTGTTTATTCTTATTTGAACCACTTGAACCCATATTCTGAGAACTTTTGCCAAAAATAGCCGATCTACAAGCTCACAACGCCTCGCAGCAGATCGGCTATTTTCGGCAAAGGGGTTTGGTGTAGAGGAGAAAAGAGCAGACTAAGTACAGAGTGAAGGGTCAAGTTTATTAAGTATTGATGGTTCAAGTGGTTAAATATCTGAAAACACAGATTGACATGAATCCAAAATGCACTGATGATTGTGCCGTCAAACGATGAAAGGTGTCCTTGCCTGAAAAAGGGTTTTCAGGCAAAGGACGCCTGAAAACTTTGAAGACCCCTGGTGTAGAGACTTTAATTAAATGTTCATGCACCACTTCATCGAGGGCTCGAGAAGCAACAATCATAGACTCAGTATATTACTGTTTTGTTGTGATTCTGATTCAGCCCTGCATCATGTCATTTGGTTTTCGAAAATACTCCAATGATTATGTGCTTCCCCAATCTCAGACAGAATGTACTTTATGCTTTGATGGTGTTCCCCAGGGTCCTGTGCTCAACCCTTTTCCAAAAGCGCTTGTTGTTTTTTCCTCCATCGTTAGCTATTTTGGGTCATGCTGATTTCTCATCGGAGAAACAATCGGGCAATGTTGTTTTTTTTTTTTCAACAGTCATGGGGTCGTTGTAGGACATCTGGATATGGATAATGGATATCATATCTGCAAGAAGATTCTTGTTTTAAATGCTGTTTGATTACAAAATAGTATTATTATGATGACAATTTAGTTATGTCGTGCAGAGTTCTTATAAAAGAAGTGTGTAAGGGGAGTCCTTGAATTTTAAAAGTTTGAAAACCACCACCTTAGGGCAGTGGTTCTCAACCTGTGGGTCGGGACCCCCAGAATATTAACTTAATGTGCAACATTGTTTTCTCACTCAACAGTAAACAAACCAACATAACATGTAAGTGTATAGAGAGTTTATGCACATTTCTAAAGTGACAATCTAAGGACGTTTTAACTCATTCTGGGCGATGCCCGTAGAAACTGTAGATTTCCCGCTGTACCGCGGTGCCATGCCCGTCGAACCCGGAAGTTTAATTAGCTTTAATCATTATGAAAGGATTAAAAGTATTATCGCAGATTTTCGCTGATTCTGGCTCTTTAGGCCCGCCCCCCTAACTGTATCCGGTCATTTCCGGTCTGGACCGGATCTAGCTTTCCGTATCCGGTCTGAGCCTGGGCCATAGTCCCGCCTCCGTTGGTTTACAGTGTAACAAAAGAGAAAGCTACTCGGCGATGGAACACTCGTTTTTCAATCGGATTTTTGCGTTTGGAAACTTTGATCCAGTCTCTACACGCCTGGATTATGATCCCCGCACATATCGTGCGTTTTGTGCGCGAACGTGTCCACTTGTTACCATAGCGCACAGTTGGCTTTTTTCAATGTTTTTTCATGTAAACACTGGCGGATAAGCAGGGATACAGCGTGGCAACGGATATGTCTATTTCAATGGGGGTTTTTTTATTCGAAAGCTTGTCACCGAGTCTACAGTCTACTAGATGAGTCGTGCACAGATTGTGCACGATGCGTGCGCGTGCCCACGTTAAAAGGTAAGGACAATTTGGCAGCTGCTTACTAGAGCTATGTTTAAAATGGCAGCAAAATTGTTAATACCTCTAAAATGACAAGGGTTAGGGTTGTCAAAATTAGAGGCAGAAATTGTGAAAATAGCCGATCTACATGCTCACAACGCATCGCGTTCCGAGGCGTTGTGAGCATGTAGATCTGCTATTTTCACTGACAAGGACTAAGTGTTTTGTAGGGGGCCATTGTGGCACTCGCTGTCCCCTTCAGTGTGACAACAAACCAGACTGACAGTGATCTCAACCACACAGGAAAAGAGGAAGCTGCCTCCCGTCCCCAACGGTGTGACAGATCTCGGGGAGGCAGAGGATCACGGCGGCCATGGTCCAGAGTTGCAGCGCACGGGGAGGTGAGTGGTGTGTGTGGCGTGTGCGTGCCTTGTGAGTGTGAATGAGAGTAGTAAAAGCTAACAAGAAAAAGAGCGGGTGGCACAGGGGTAACGTTCCTGTCCATCACTGTGGAGACTGGGGTTGAATTCCTCACGGTGGATCCAACAACCACAATTGGCCGTGTTCATGTGACCAGTGACTTACAGGTTGGCCATAACACGGGGAGAGGGATGGCATGTTCCTCCCATCCGTCACTGTCTGGCCAAAACCTCTTTCTGTAACTCCATTTTTGAGGTTTTGATTTTTTGGCATAAATCAGGGCTATTGAACACCCTTTACATCTGAGTGTTGGTTAAAATAATATTGAACCAATGGAAAGTAGTAAAAAGTGCTTGGGACAAAACCTCCTAACTCCACACTTTCTGCCAAACCAGCTAACTCCACCAGATTGGCCCTCTCTTTTTTTCATAAATATGTGCTATTGAACACCCTTGTGTGTTGGTTCAAATAATATTGAACCAATGAAAAGCAGTTAAAAGCCCTTCGGTCAAAACCTCCTAACTCCACTCGGAGTTAGGAGGTTTCGGCCCGACAGCAGAGATATAGGCTAATAGTGAGCGGACTGCCCCGCCCCCAGCTATTCATTTCAATGTCAATGAAAGTGGCTCAGTGGCGTTTTAAGCACGGAATTAGCTGAATTGGCCTATGAATATAGGCCAATTTTGCGGCCTGCGAGGCACCGAGCAGGCATACTAGGGTACGCAGTAGCATTAGCATTAGCATACGCACTCACAGTAGCGTTTAACTGCACTCACAGGTTTGACCACCGTGTAGGCTGAAGGGGAACACACACTGGACGCGGAGGCGGCGCGGAAGCGACGCGCCAAAAAATACGGCCCCTTTATTTTCAATTAACTAACCCACACCGGAGGTGCAAGACGCGCGCAGATACGCTGCTGTTCTATTTTTCCAGCGTTGCCGCGCTTTGAACATGTTCTCCCATGCTTCTCCCCACAGGGGGAAATGGATGGGCTGTGTGGCAGCGCGCCGCATCCAGTTGGGGTTACTGCGCGGCACTTAACGTGCGTCGATACCGCGACGCTGCGGAGCCGTCTGCGTTCAGTGTGTGCTTCCCTTAAGGCTGCTTCATTGCTCTACCGTGGTTCTTTGGGCTTGGTTCCTCCACATGCTGTGTCCTCCACTTGCATGTCCTCCAGGGGGTAGAAGCGAGAGGGATATTATGTTCCAAGGGGCTGGTGACTCCATCTGTATTGGAGGAGACATGGTTGTATTACACCCTCCCTAAGACCAACAGAAGTGATTGGCAGTGACAGGCACTTTATAGGCCACACGGGGTGGCAGTGAGGTGATTGGGAATTGGCATAATGAAAAGAGCAGAACAGAACACGGAAGAGGGGTGAGCTAGGCAGAGAGAGGATGAGCCAGACATAATAGAGAGAGACAGGCTTGTCAGGAGGGGTGTGGAAGTGTGAGTGAGAAAGAGACAGACAGACAGAGACGTGCAGAGAATTTTAGGCGCTGACATTTCTAAAAGGGCCTTTTGGTAAAAATATCGAAAATAGCAGACCTCCAAGCTCACAACGCTCACAACACCAGCCATGTTGCCATACCTTACTTAGCTTTTGCTGAACTGATGCCACTGGAAGACAGGTGGATTTATGTGGGATAGCGTGCATGGATGAGTCTAAATAGCAGGGTGTGACGTGTGAAAAATGCTAACAAGGCCGTCTGCTTCTTAAAAGAATGTGAATTTACAGTTTGGGGCGTTGAAAATGCACATGGTAGACACATAACCTAAATACACAAAGAAATTACTGACGTATTTGACATTGATAATCGCAATTATTTGACATAATCGCGATTATTTTGTCATAATCGTCATAATCGTTTTCATCAGATCTACGCGTCGCAACGCATTGTGAGCTTGTAGATCGGCTATTTCCGCTATTTTTTTTTAAATGTTTGAAAATATAGGAACATTTTTCAACATGAAAACGATTATGATGATTATGAAAAAAATAATCGCGATCATGTCAAATAATTGTGATTAGACGATTATGTAACCAGTAAGGCGCTCTACAGACGGACAGCGGTTGCCGCCGGGGCTCCCGCTTGGATCTGCGAGGACCGCGCCACGGTGATACACTAACACACTCGCTCTTTGAGTAAACGCTGCGCGGTATTTCACAAAGATGAACACAATCCATCTCTCACCGCCCGCGTACGCATGCACAAACGAGCACGCTCGCGGGGATTTTCACGGGACTGCGCCCGCTCGCCTCGCCGCCTCTAAACTTCGCTGCGCGGACGAAATAGCCGCCCGCCTCTCATTGAAAATGAATTACTAGCAGGCGGTGACCGCGTACCGTCTGGAATCCCCTTAAGACTCCCTAATCGGGAGATAAGCGACCGTAGGTCGCTTATCTCCACAAATAGGGCAAAAATGTGTTTTTCCAAAATCTTCCTGATCCATGTTGATGACATGAGTGTAGACATGCTGTGTAGTGATTTTCGTGATTTTAGGGCAAAATCTGTAGGAGCAGTGTCCAAAAATGTGTTTTTAAAAATCGGCCTGAAGGTGGCGCTATATGGGACAGATTCATGGTGATGGGATGAGTGTAGACATACTGTGTAGCAAGTTGCGTGATTTTAGGGCAAAAACTGTAGGAGCAGTGTCCAAAAATGTGTTTTAAAAATCGGCCTCATGGTGGCGCTAGAAGAGGGCCATGTGAGAAATGAGGGGTGGGGTGTCCGCGTTGCCTTGGCGGACGAATAGGTACCGGCCCCGGCTCTCCCGGACCCTCCTAGCCCGAGTTACGGCATTTTATGTGAGCTGCAGTGGAGGGGGTCCTCCACTGGGGGCGCCACCCCTTTTGCATCCGTTCTGGAGCACCAGGAGTCGGTGGTCCCCGGGAATTCCCCGTGAGCAGCCCCGTTGGGGTGGTCATTTGGTCATTTTTGCACATTTGGTCATTTTTTACATCTGGGGGTCCCTGGAGCTCCGGGGGTCCTTGGAGGTTGTAGTTTGGCAGCCAAGGAGCGTGTGTGCAAAATTTGGCATGGATCGGGGCAACGGTTGCGGAGATATGAGCAGGGCAATAGTGTGACGTGTGAGTTGTGACAGACAGACGGACAGACAGACTGACCGACTGACAGTTTGTGCAGGTTTTGATAGTAAGTGCGACCTACGGTCGCAATAATTGTGACAGCCCTAGTTATGACTTATGACATGCCCAGAGTATAGGGACGGCAGGTTTTATGCGGTTGACCGTCAAGTTAAGCAGAACCACTGCGAGGTAGAGATCATATGAATTACACAATGCAGTGGTTCGGGCGGGGTTTACAGTACAAGTAATGTAATAAAAGCTCTGCACAGTCATTGCTTTTATCGAGCTCATTTACTGTAATGAAGTGAAGTTCAATTTGCCCAGCCGCCGCACATATTATCTCCCGTACCATGTTTGCTTATGGCATTTCATCATTTCCATTAGACCATCCGCTGTGTGGCGATTGTGTGGCAACATTTGGCAAGAAATGGAGCATTTTGCACTTGTTGCTGCCTGTCATTATTTAACCATTTTATTTTCATACAATCGCAGATCTACAAGCTACGTATCTATACACATCTGAGCTCGTCAAGATAATTTATAATCATTTTGTGGTTAATAATTTCATTTAATTTCAACTCTAGATCAGCTATTTCCTCTAGCTTGGGTCCCGGGCAAACATCTAATTCTCTTTTGGGTCTTGGGCTTAAAAGTTTGGGAACCACAGCGACCCCCAAAATAATCATATTTTAATTGGGGACCACCAAAATAATCATATCCTGACGAGCACTAAGAGTTGAGGCATTACATTTTGTGGAACACGGTTCTATTGTGAAAATAGCAGATCTACGTGCTCACAACGCCTCGCGTCGCGAGGCGTTGTGAGCATCGTTGTGAGATCGTCTATTTTCACAATTTCTGCCTCTAATATTTGGCAATTTGGCCAGTGTTTAATGTGTCATTTTAGAGCCATTAAAAAGTCCTTAAATTGTCACTTTAGAAATGTGCAGATACTCTACACTTAAACTTTATGTTGGTTTGTTTACTGTTGAGTGAGAAAACAATGCTGCACATTAAGTTAGTCATCTTTGGGGACCCCCCCCCCCCCCCCAAAATAATTCTGGGACCCCCCTGGGGGTCCCGACCCACAGGTTGAGAACCACTGCTATAGGGTGTAGAGAGCGGTGTGGCGGGTTTATTCATAGCACGTCTTTGAACGATGCTGGGCTCCGGTGCTCCGGCGAGATCTTATCCCATCTACGATTGGCAGGAAGCCCAGTTCCTAGTTCTTATCATCATCATCATCATCCGCTTCAAACAACAACAGAGACGTGCTGGCCATTGGGAAAAGCGGGACAACTCCCGAAAGGCCGGTTCATTCCCGGCCTGGACCAGCCATTAGGAAAAACAATTTAATAAAATGTCGGCCTTTGTTCCATTTTGGGGGCTGGGCGGCCAACAAAGTAAATTGTCACTCTCGGGCAGAAACCTTGTATCTCCAAGTTTCAAATTTGTATTTTTTTTTCGCAAAGCAAAGCCCTGCTTCATCATACAAGGCCGTCGCACAAAAGTAGTGAAAACGGCAGATCTGCAAGCACACAACGCCTCGCAGTGCGAGGCGTTGTGTGCTTGTAGATCGGCTGTTTTCACTAGTTTAAATCATTTTTAAAATGATGAATATAACACAAACGGTTTTGGACATACAAGGTTTCCACCCGACAACGACGAAATATAACTCATGTAATTGGCCCACTGGCTTGTCACTTTGTCACAAATCTTTGAGTATAGCAGCAGCGCTATAGAGAGAGATCTCTCTCTATAGCGCACAATGAGGGCCTCTCCAACTCTTTTTCCCGGGCTGAATCAGGGGCCCAGCACGTCCCTGAACAACAACACGTGCACGCGCACATGCACATTCTCCCCGTGGACCTGGCATCACTGCCTGGCCTGCTCTGAGCCAGGCACGTGCACACATGGACATCAAAGGGGGCTTGAGCCCCTGCCCCTTTTATCCGTCTGTAAAAAGTGCCCTCTCCAGACCATGAATGCAGTTTTTTAATATGGTGTAAGACATGCAAATGCCCCTCTTTCCATGCCATACGTGAAGGCAGCATTCAAGAGAATTGCCTTTGTCCAAACTCTCCTCAACTTGAATCCAGCATCTTATGTCGAAAGAATTGCCCTCACTGTGTAGAAATCCATGCCGTACGCCACATCTCCAGTATTGACTTTTTTATGCTTAGTTTAGTGTGGTATCAAGTACTGAAAATAGCCGACCTCCAAGCTCACAACGCGTCGCAGCGGGACACGTGAGCTTGGAGGTCGGTTCTTTTCAATATTTTCACCAAAAGGCCCTTTTAGAAATGTCAGCCCCTGCCTCTCTAACATTCTCTGCACGTCCCTGCGCTGAGCTCTGAAATAAGCATACAGTAAAGCAGAGTCTCCGCCTCCCGCCGTAACCCTAGCAACCACCTCTAGCTAGCCCGACATGGATTCACTGCGGCAAGGAGAATGTGCCCACCAGCGGAGTTCACACGCTTGCACACACGCATTCACAAACACACACACACACACACACACACACACACACACACACACACACACACACACACACACACACACACACACACACACACACACACACACACACACACACGTTTCATGTTTGCTGAGGTGAAATCAATAGAAAACATAGTAAACATGTATTCTGTGTGTATTCTTGCTGTGTGTGTGTGTGTGTGTGTGTGTGTGTGTGTGTGTGTGTGTGTGTGTGTGTGTGTGTGTGTGTGTGTGTGTGTGTGTGTGTGTGTGTGTGTGTGTGTGTGTGTGTGTGTGTGTGTGTGTGTGTGTGTGTGTGTGTGTGTGTGTGTGTGTGTGTGTGTGTGTGCGTGCAAGGCATGTGCACTGCATACAGTATACCATATGACGTACGTAGTAACATCATGAGTGATAATTTAACTCCATACACTGCAGGTGTTAAATTATTACTAAGGATTCTACTGTGTTTTGTGTGTGAATCTACAGTACTGACTCTGCCCTGTAACTGTATCTTAACTGCTGTGCTGCCCATTTCTTGACCTTATCTGGTCTTATTTCGACCGTAGGTCGCAGTTTACTGTCAGAACCGTCACAGCTTGTCCGTATCCGTGTCGGACACTGTGGTTCCCCTGAGACATCACTGTGACATCACAGGTGACATCACAGTGATGTCGGATACTCAGGGATCTCCATATATGGGCATAAACAGGTGACATCACAGTGGTGTGGCTGGTTCAGACAGGGATCTCCATGTATGGGCATAGAAGGGATTGTATGTTGTGATATCATGGGAACCACTCTAACAGAATCCCTTTTATGCTCATATATGGAGATCCCTGATGTCATCAATATTAAACCCATATCTAACAGGACATGGCGACAAGCGAACTCTCCCTAAAGGGCGAGGTTGCATGTGAAAATGTTTCACTAGCTTGGGTCCCAGACAAAGCGTCTTAATTTATCTTTTGGGTCACGAGCTAAAAGGTTTGGGAACCACTGGATATTTATATCGTCACTGTCGGGCAGAAACCTCGTATCTCCAAGTTTCAAATCTGTACGTTTTTTCGCGAAGTAAAGCCCTGCTTCATCATACAAGGCCGTCGCACAGGTAGTGAAAACAACCGATCTACAAGCACACAACGCCTCGCACCGCGAGGCGTTGTGTGCTTGTAGATCGGCTGTTTTCACTAGTTTAAATCATTTTCAAAATGATAAATGCAAAACAAAGAGTTTCGGACATAGACGGTTTTCACCCGACAACGACAATATGACAGATCCCATTCAGTGTTGATTTCATCGACTAAAACTCTGACAAAAATGTTTGTCGACGAAAACTAAAAACGAAATAAAAAGTAAGCTGTGATGACTAAAACTAAGACTAAATATATTGACAATTTCGTCAACAAAATAAAAACTAGACTAAAACGTTAGGGAGGGACTAGTGGAGAAGAGAGTCATTTTATGTTTGGTTGTTCTCAGGTGTTGTGTGCTGAAAATAGCAGATCTACAAGCTCACAGCGCATCGCGCTGCAACGCGTTGTGAGCTTGTAGATCGGCTATTTTCAGCACCCAACCAAGTGTAAAATCAGTCATTACGATGACATCAAGGCCTGCCAAAATACATTTCAGTTGACTAAATCAACTGTAAATTTAGTCACCTAAAATCTTATGATATTTAGTTGACTAAAATTAGACTAAAACTAAAACTTTTCAGGTGACTAAATTATGACTAAAACTAAATGACATTGTATTCAAAAGACTATGACTAAAACTAAATCAAAATTTGCTGTCAAAAACAACACTGATCCCATTCCTCTCCCTACCAGGTTTTGCGGCGGGCTGGTAATGGACATCAAGCGCAAGGCTCCCCACTATCTGTCCGACTACACGGACGCCATCAGCCTGCAGTGTCTGGCCTCCTTCCTGTTCCTCTACTGCGCCTGCATGTCCCCTGTCATCACCTTCGGAGGCCTGCTGGGCGAGGCCACCGAGGGACGCGTGGTAAGAGTCTGATTCACCAGCTGTCACCGGCGGGGGCGTCACAAGGGGGGTGGGGGGGGGGGGGGGTGGGGGGGGGGAGTGGGACTGAGTTCCTAGGGCCCAAGGTGGAGGGGCCTTAAAGGAGTAGTTCACCCCCAAAATGACTTTTTTTCTATTGATTCGTCACGCCATGGAGAGTAGAGTTCAATAATATTTTTAGTTTGTTGTCACATTTCTAAGACAAAAATGTGATAACAATACATTTACCCCCATTCGTTCTGGATGGGGACCCATTTCGAAACGGGTCCCCATCCGGAATCAATGGGGGTAAATTTACTCGAATCAATTTTTTGTCTTAGGAATGTGACAAAAAACAAAAAATATTATTGAACTCTACTCTCCATGACATGAGTAATCAATAGAAAAAATGTCATTTTAGGGGTGAACTACTCCTTTAATAGTTTTTTGCTTTAACTATTGACAAATAGCAGATATACAAGCTCGTAGATCTGCTATTTTTTAGAAAAGTCATGAAAATGTGTGCAAATCTTTGAATATATATATATATATATATATTTTTAACGAACATTTGTAACTCAATTTTGCTTCTGGGGGGGGGGGGGGGGGGGGGGTCCCTGGAACTAAATATTTTGAGATGGGGATCCGTTGTCAAATACCATTTTGTGGGGTCCTTTGGGGGGGTTTGAGAACCACTGACATAGAAACAGAAGGATTTGAAATATTCAAAGACTTTTTCACGAATTTTCAAGATTGTTCAAAAATAGCAGATCTACGAGCTTGCAGCGCGGCACTCGGTGCCCCACGCTGTGAGCTTGTATATTCCCTTGTATGTTCCCAGTCTAAATGGGTTAAACCCCCTCCCCCTATGAAGAACATTCATGGGGGTCCCGCACTGAATCCTTGTACCCAGGGCCCAGAATTTGGTGCCACACCCCTGGGTAAGTGTCTGATTCACCAGCTGTCACGGCCGGGTCACCTCTGTTAGGAGTTATGTTGGTCTTTTCATTGCCAGCAGCCCCCCTTTTTGCTGTCTGTTCCCTGTTGCAGCGCAGCCTGGAAGGAGTGCTCCGATCTTTTCTTTTACTACGTACAGTACTTATGTAAAAGCACTACCCACAATGTAGTGCTCTGTTACTGTAACAACCAAAAGTATGAATGGCATCAAAATACACTGAAAGTACAAAAAGTTAAAGTGCTCGTTATTAATTTTTTTTCCCCAAAATCTTTGCAGATCTACTGCCCAAGCTCACAATGCGTCACGATGGGTCACACGCTGTGAGCTTGTAGGTCTGCCATTTTTGAATAGCAGATCATAAAATAGGATAATTGGTTAATGATTATTTGGATTTGTACTCTAGATCTGCAAAATGCAGTTTACAGTTAACCCTGCAAGGCCCAGCGTTGGCAAAAGAATTTAAATCATTTAAAAAAAGATATATATAATTAGTTTTCCTGTTCTTTTTTTCACATTAACATCACCATTAAATCCTATTGATTAGTATTACAATGCCATTGGCCACGATATTGCATATAAATACCCCCCACAGAGGCTGACATTCACACCACTTAAAGATCTCTGGAGTCCAGAGTCTGGACGAACAACATCTCACTTTTTCACTGAAGCTATTCCTCACAAAAACACAAGTAAAATGCCTGTACTATTTTTCTTTGATCATTAGAATGTCTAGAACATGTACATATGTTATTATTGTGAAAAATATCCCCAAAATGCTAATTAGAGCATGATTTATGATTCATGATTTATGGCTATAAAACCTTACAAAAACATTATTATTTTTTAAACATTACATTTTCCTCTGATTAGGACTCCTACAATACAATTTTTTGGAAAGTAGAAATTAATTTGGGTCTTGCAGGGTTAAGCGTTTAGCAGACACTCTTAATCCACAACGATTTACAGTAAGCAATAAGTAATAAATGACTAGCTTGTGAGCTGGTTCAGGCAGATATACTCCAGAGGATCACGCATGTGGGTGTAAACGGATGTGCTGTTACAACAGTGTTATGCAAGACCCATACGTAATACACTGACGTGACGATCAGCTGACCAACTGGTCCAAATGTATTTAAGCACACCTCGGTCTCTGTTCATCCTTCTGCTGTGCAGGGTCCCTGGTCTGTTGGTATGCACCCGTATGCTCCCATCGCCACCCCCACTGCTATTAGCTCTGTTCCCCATGGGGGAAATACACTTGTATTTACATCCTATATTAAAATATTGTCTATCCCTATTAGCCTAATTCACGGCCCGCCCACCTACTTCCGTTTCTCAGTTTTCCCCGGGTGCTGACTTCAATTTAGAAGGGGAAACTATACTGGACTTAAAGCCAACAAATCATTATTTCTAACAGTAAAGTAAATTATAGTGCATTGTGCCGTTTAGTATCTTGTGTTCTTGATCATGCTAGCCGTATTTTATACTTTACTATTCGGAAATTGCATAAAATTTGCGATTTCTGTGCCAACTCCATAGGCTATGGTAGGATTTACCCCTTCAAAACGGGACTTCAGCACCCGTGGGATGCTGAGTGGGCGGGTCGTGAATTAGGCTAATTCTAGTAGTAAATGTTTTCAAATTATATATCTCTGCTGTCGGGCCGAAACCTCCCAACTCCAAAATGTTCATTTTTGGGAAAATGAGCTCAAGTGGAGTTAGGAGGTTTTGACCGAAGGGCTTTTTACTACTTTTTACTTTCACATATTTATGAAAAAAAGAAGAGCGGGCCAAACAGGTGGAGTTAGCTGGTTTGGCAGAAAGTGTGGAGTTAGGAGGTTTTGTCCCAAGCACTTTTTACTACTTTCCATTGGTTCGATATTATTTTAACCAACACTCAGATGTAAAGGGTGTTCAATAGCCCTGATTTATGAAACCTCAAAAATGGAGTTAAGAGGTTTTGACCAGACAGTGACGATATTTGTCTTAGAGATATGTAGTGGATTATAAGCATAAATTATAATAAATGGACATACTCAAATAAAGTAATAGTACCTCAAAATTGTACTTGAGTTAATGTAATTTAGCTATGTTCTATTTCTAAATCTATTATCTAGTGTACAGAGTTACAGTTTGTAGACCTAGAAACTGTAGGTGGGTCAGGAATGTGTTCTTTTGCCTTAGTTCTTTTGCTTTTGGGGCGGCATAGCTCAGGGGTAGAGAAACCGTTATTAGAGCACAAAGGGTTCCCGAAGGGTTCCCAGTTCGAATCCGGGCTCCTCCTGAGTTAATGTCGAAGGGTCCTTGGGCAAGACTCTGAACCCCCAGTTGCTCCCGGTGAGTAGGTTGGTGCCTTGCATGGTTTCCTCCGCCACCGGTGTATGAATGTGTGCGAGAATGGGTGAATGTAATTCACAATCTATGTAAAGCGCCTTGGATAAAAGCGCTATATAAATGCAACATTTACCATTTCCATTTTCTCCCCATAGTGTTGTCGATTTATGCAGAAAATAACTTCTGTGGTTAACATCCGCCATCCAGAGCGTTGAATGGTTTCCACACATACATTGCACCCCATTTATATCTCTCACTGTGAATTCTTAAGCTGTTGTGTTTTCCTTTCCTTTTTTAACACATTAACCCATTCAAAACGGCTACACATTATTGCGTATCATTATTTTATGCTTTAACTATTGAAAAACAGCAGATATACAAGCTCACAGCGCGGCACCGAGTGCCGCGCTGCGAGCTTGTAGATCTGCTATTTTTGAAAAATCTGGAAAATTTGAATTTTGACCCGATTCTATAAGTGTCTTTTGAATCCTTCTAAGACTTTTTGAAAAACCTATGTTTCTATGTCCAGCAATCTGGCCAGCCATCGTCAAAGAAAAGGTCCTTTTCACTTAAATGGAGCTCAGTTAGCCTGTTCTTGAGATACTACTTACTATATCAGTGGTTCTCAAACCTTTTCATGTGAAGGACCCCCAAAATGACATTTATTTGGCCACGGACCCGCATCTCAAAATATTTAGTTCCAGGGACCACCCAGAAGCAAAATTTGAGTTATAAACGTTTGCTTTAAAAATACATATATTCAAAGATTTGCACACATTTTCACAACTTAACTAAATGGGTTAAATGTGTGCAGCCAATTTGTTCAAATCACGAACAAGCCAGGTGAATATCATAATCTTTCTTTGTTTGCAGAGGAACCCTAACCCAATGCACAGATTCAGTAGGAAATCTGCCATATGGTTCCTTGAGGGGATTCCAATTTAAAAATATAATGAAAACAGTTGGAAATGGGGAAAGTAACATATAGGGCCTACTGTACATTTGGAGGGGATAAAGCAAGGGGATAAGTAAGAAGCCTAAGGGCAAAAAGCAACCTCTCCCTAAAGGGCAAAGTCGCGTCATCTGTCTTGACTATATGGATTCTGTTAGTGTGGTTCTCCTAACAGGGCATCATCTGGGATACAATCCCTTTAAAGCCCATATATGGAGATCCCTAACAGAATCCCTTTTATGCCCATATATGGAGCTCCCTGCTCTGAGTATCTGACATCAATGTGATGTCACCTGTTTAAGCCCATATATGGAGATCCCTGATCTGTGTGTCTGACATCACTGTGATGTCACCTGTGATGTCACAGTGATGTGTCAGGACGTCCAGACAGACAAGCTGTGACGGTTCTGATAGTAAACTGCCACCTACGGTCGCAATCACATTGTATCGTTATACATGTTATATATCGTCATTGTCGGGTGGAAACCTTGTATCTCCAAGTTTCAAATTTGTACGTTCTTTCGCAAAGTAAAGCCCTGCTTCATCATACAAGGCCGTCACACAAAAGTAGTGAAAACAGCAGATCTACAAGCACACAACGCCTCACACCGTGAGGCGTTGTGTGCTTGTAGATCGGCTGTTTTCACTAGTTTAAATCATTTTTAAAATGATAAATGCAAACAACGGTTTTGGACGACGATATACATGGTATATATAGCAGCGTTTCTTTTTCTAGATGCCACTCAATGGTTTGTAGTCCTTAGGGTGGTTGTATTCCATTCTCTAGCTAGCCTTCCAAATCGACCCGTACAGGTCTGTAACTCTCAAAGTGTACAAATGGAATCAAATGGACCCGCAATGTTCCATTTGTACATTTGGGGGTCCTGGGAAATTAAAACGTTTGAGAACCATGGCACTTGAGCAATATAAACTGAATTGTTCTCGGAAATCAGATGTACTTGTACATAAAATGTATCATTTATTAATGACCAAAGGAGGCACAGAGGAAGACAGAGAGAAATGTTGTACTGTTGAATTATTTCCCAGCATGTCAAATGAAATCAGCCGCAACATCGCATATCAAGACACCTTGTGAATATAACAAAGAAATAACCATTTTAGACACCTGAACACTCGCATGACTGAGCCTGATTTTGAGATTTTGAGGTGGTTTGAGAAATGTTCCCTTTCATGTCTTTTTAACATACAAGCCAAGTCTTGTTTTTTTTCTACCATTTGAGATGTTTTGTAAATATGAAATACATTTTTTGAGTGTTTCCTGAGCAATCTAATTCCATTTCTAAATCTCAAAAAAGGTCAAAATGACAGGTTCAATCATGCGTGTGTAGGGCTGTCACGATTATGACATTTTACATGACGATTAATTGTCACTCAAATAATTGCGATTAACGATTAATTGTGTTTTTGTCATTGAAAATTATATTTCTGTTTGGCTTTTAGGCTTTGAAGTTGCACATGGTAGATACAGTATAACATTTAACCTAAATATACAAAGAAATTACTGACATATTTGACAACCTTTATTCTTAAAAAAGAACATTGATAGTGGAAATAGCAGATCTACAAGCTCACAACGCGTCGCGACACATTGTGAGCTTGTGGATCTGCTATTTCGACAATTTTTTACTTTAAAAAGATATATATGAAACATTTTCAACATGGAAACGATTATGACGATTATGACAAATAATTGCGATTATAATCGCGATTATGTCAAATAATTGCAATTAGACGATTATGTAATAATTGTGACAGCCCTATGCGTGTGTTAAAAAAATGTTTTGTTTTTCTTTCCAGAGTGCTATTGAGTCTCTCTTCGGGGCATCCATGACGGGCATAGCCTACTCCCTGTTTGCCGGGCAGCCTCTGACCATCCTGGGCAGCACGGGACCGGTGCTGGTGTTTGAGAAGATCCTCTTCAAGTTCTGCAAGTACGTCGTCTGCCTCTTTGTGCCGCTTCACCTTAGACGCTGCAGTGCAACACTGTCGCTAAGTAGCTCACAAAGTGGCTCACAAAGTGGCTCACAAAGTGGCATGATGTGACTCGTGAGTCTGTAGATCAGTGGTTCTCAACCTTTTCAGGCCGCGATACCCAAAATAATCATATTTTAACTGGGGACCCCTCCACCCTGACGAGCACTAAGAGTTGAGGCATTACATTTTGTACAACACGGTTCTACTGTGAAAATAGCAGATCTACATGTTCACAACGCCTCGCTTTGCGAGGCGTTGTGAGCATGTAGATCTGCTATTTGTCCAATGTTTCATTTGTCATTTTAGAGGTATTAAAAAGTCCTTAAATTGTCACTTTAGAAATGTGCCCATATCTTCTATACACTTAAACTGTATTATGTTTAACAAACATGGCTGCCATGTTTGAAAGATGGGGTTTGTTATGGGGGTTAAACATGCAATTTCGCGATCATGCCTAATACAATTTTATTTTTTTTGAAAAATATATATCAATTTTTTTCAAAAACGACCCAAACTCGGGAAACTCTGGGTTGGCACCAAAGAGGTTAAGCAACCACACTATGTCCTCCCTCCTCCACCACAGGGACTACGGCCTGTCCTACCTCTCGCTGAGGGCCTGCATCGGCCTCTGGACGGCCTTCTTCTGCCTCCTGCTGGTGGCGACGGACGCCAGCTCGCTGGTGTGCTACATCACGCGCTTCACGGAGGAGGCGTTCGCCGCCCTCATCTGCATCATCTTCATCTACGAGGCCCTGGAGAAGCTGCTGCACCTGGGCCACCACTACCCCATCAACAAGAACAACGACCTGCAGAAGCTCACCATGTACTCGTACGTACAGCATACCTATACCGCTTATTGCAGGGGTTTTCAAAGTGGGTGACGGGGATCATTTGGAATTTATTTGGACACTTGAAAAAATACCATTTAGTATAATTTTAAACTTGAAGTACAAAGTTATTTTCAGTCAGTTCTAACCAAAATGGCTATTATCTCAACGTTTTCCTCATAACATAATCACTAAAATATCGTCACTGTCGGGCAGAAACCTCGTATCTCCTCGTGTCTTTTGCCCTGCTTCATCATACAAGACCGTCGCACAAAACTAGTGAAAACAGCCGATCTACAAGCACACAGCACCTCACGATGGCGAGGCGTTGTGTGCTTGTGGATCTGCTGTTTTCACTAGTTTAGTACATTTTATAGATGATAAATACAAAACGAGCGGTTTTGGACATACAAGGTTTCCACCTGACAACGACGATATGCTATAAATATAAGGTGCTGGGAGTGAAAATTATAATGTAGGGGTGCCTCAGATTAAAAAAATATTTATGGGCCCAGGGGTGCCCTGAGACAAAAAAGTTTGGGAACCCCTAGCTTATTGGTTTGTTTTATTACTGCTGAGCTCGCTCGCAGTCCAAATGGGTGATCTTTTCAGGTAGTTTTTGCTTTAGATAATAGGTAATAGAGAGACAGGAAGCTGAGGGTGGAGAGCAGTGTAGTAACATTTTCTATATAGTCGCTTGTAAATATTGGTGGTTGTGGTTTTTTGGCACAGCGCGAGCTTGTAGATCTGCTATTTTTTTAAATCGTGAAAAGTCTTTGTATTTGGCCACAGACCCCCATCTCAAAATATTTAGTTCCAGGGACCCCCCAGAAGCAAAATTTTAGTTACAAATGTTTGCTTAAAAAAATACATATATTCATAGATTTGCACACATGAGCAATAGAAGATCTACAAGCTTGCTGCGCGGCACTCGGTGCCGCGTTGTGAGCTTGTATATCTGCTATTTTTCAATAGCTAAAGTATAAAATAACCAGTAAGACTCCCTAATCGGGAGATAAGCGACCGTTGGTCGCTTATCTCCACAAATAGGCCAAAAGTTTGTTTTACCAATTATCAAGACATACGGGCAGTTGACAGTTTGCCATGGTTACTCATTGAAGTTGAATCTCCATATATGGAGATAACCTACGCATCACACTAAGTCTGACCTCACCAGCCCATATTTGGGCATGAGCAACTTATGTCTCCATATATGGAGATATGATGACATCACACAGTCCTCAGCCGATGATGTGGCGTGATGTCATACAATACACAAACGAGCCCTACAGTATAAAGGGGCAATTCTTGCCAGGAAAGAAGCATTTCTTCGACTCAGACCTTATCGCCAGGGTTGGCTTATAGCAGCTGTCGGTAGGACCATATATGGATTCTGTTAGTGTGGATCTCCTAACAGGGCATCATCTGGGATACCATCCCTTTTATGCCCATATATGGAGATCCCTAACAGAATCCCTTTCATGCCCATATATGGAGATCCCTAACAGAATCCCTTTTATGCCCATATATGGAGATCCCTAACAGCATCCCTTTTATGCCCATATATGGAGATCACTAACAGCTAACAGAATCCCTTTTATGCCCATATATGGAGATCCCTAACAGAATCCCTTTTATGCCCATATATGGAGATCCCTAACAGAATCCCTTTTATGCCCATATATGGAGATCCCTAACAGAATCCCTTTTATGCCCATATATGGAGATCCCTAACAGAATCCCTTTTATGCCAATATATGGAGATCCCTAACAGAATCCCTTGTATGCCCATATATGGAGATCCCTAACAGAATCCCTTTTATGCCCATATATGGAGATCCCTAACAGAATCCCTTTTATGCCCATATATTATGGAGAAATCCCTGCTCTGAGTATCTGACATCAGTGTGATGTCACCTGTTTATGCCCATATATGGAGATCCCTGCTCTGCGTATCTGGTTGCTATGGTAAACAGTTGGTTGCTAGGGTAAAAAAACATGGTTGCTATGGTAAACAGTTGGTTGCTAGGGTAAACAGTTGGTTGCTAGGGTAAAACCATGGTTGCTAAGGTGGTTGCTAACGTACACTAACAAACCAGCAACAACAGACTGTTGCCACAGCAACGTACACAAAGGTTTGTGTACACATGTGGTGTGATGTCATACTGATGCGGAGATATGAGCAGGGCAAAGGTGTGACGTGTGACGTGTGACGGACGGACGGACGGACGGCCGGTGGAGGTTTTCATAGTAAACTGCTCCCTGACGGTCGCAAATGAATGCCCCTCCACAATGGGCCCTAGTAACTCAGTCCCACTCCCCCCCCCCCCTTGTGACGCCCCTGCATGCAACACAGATCTCCAGCATGCCCTGAGAGCACAGTTTTGAAAACTACATAAAATGTCCGCTACCGGTTGCCCCAGAAAATGCAATCTCACGCACACAGTTCATGTCCACTTGGTTTGTGTGGCAGTTTCGTTTTTCTCTGGGTGTCTCTTAACAAACCACGGTTGAAATGAAATTGTGTAAACACTGTGAATGTGAATGCCATTGGTGCGGTGGTGCCTTTATATATTTATTTGTTTGTTTGTTTTTGATGCAGCATGTTCTCTCTACTTAGTCTACTATATGCCGTGTACCTGCAGAAACTCACGCACGTGCCAAGAAGACTAGAGAGTTTATTGCACCATCAAAGGACAGATGGGCCCGTGCTGCTCTTGCATGGATTTATACCGAATGTAATCTCGCCCGCGTGTTAAGAGCAGCACAGTATGTAAGCTATTAATGTATAGGGAATCAAGAGGATCTCTCGAGCATTACTGGGCGGTGACATATGGTATTTGATCAAAAATGTCATTGGAAAATGTCACGGTAAGCAGTGGTGGAAAAAGTACTCACATTTTGTACTTAATGAAAAGTATCAATACTGCAATGTAGATGTACTCCGTTACAAGTAAAAATCCGGAATTCAAAATGTACTTAAGTAAAAGTATGAAAGTGTTGGCATTAAAATGTACTTAAAGTAACAAAAGTAAAAGTACAACATGTTTGAAAATAGCAGATCTACAAGCTCACAACGCGTCGCATCATAGCAGATCTACAAGCTCACAACGCGTCACGATGCAACACGTTGTGAGCTTGTAGATCTGCTATTTTCAAATATCCTACATATAAAATAGGGCTACAAGTGGATTCATGTTTTATAATAATAAGTAATAAGTAAAAGCACAATATTTGGATCCGAGATGAGGTGGAGTAGAAGTAAAAGTCCTGGAAATTGGTAAAGTCAAGTACAAATAACTAAAAAATGTACTTAAGTACTGTACATTACTTAAGTAAATGTACTTTGTTACTTCACACCACTGACGGTAAGCTGTCGAGTGAACACTTTCCCCCTACATGCAGGGTGGGAATGTGTGACGCTCAAATAATGCGTAGCCTGTGAGCTAAGCTCGATCAGTCGGGCAGATTCCTACGCACGCATACCACCATGCTGGTTATGTAACCGTGAGGGTGTTAAGCAGCTGACGAATTTGGCGGCTTATTTAAGCTCCTTCCCATTGTCGCTCCTCTCATTGCCACGTCCCCTTTTCCCCTGGGAGGGGGGGGGGGGGGGGGGGGGATATAGCTCCCAGCTCTTAAATGGATGGGTTCGAATGTGCTAGGCCGAGAATAGGACTGTACTGTATATGCCTGACTGCCAGCATTACACTTTCGTTACCTAATGCATAACAATGATCCCTATTAGCAGGCACGTGCACACATAGACATCAAAGGGGGCTTGAGCCCCTGCCCCTTTTAAGGGCTGCTTATAGTTACATAATTATGCTTGATTTTGTGTATGTTTTTGGGTGAGAGAGTACGTACGGTAGATCCGTCGACATGCATAGTTCCTCTCTACGTTATTTATATGCCGACCCGCTCTCCGCTCCAATTCTGCTCCCGTTGGGGCCGCGCGCCACATGGAGGTGGTTCTAAACCGAAACATTTTTAGCCAAAATATGTAGAACCACAGAATTTCTTGACCCGACGACCGACGTGATGTTTGGTAACAGTCTGGACTGGTTTTGCAGCTGCTGTCTGTCGGCAACGTTAAATCGCGGTTATTGCAACTCCGCGAGGGTACAGATGTAACCACCCGGACTGAGTAATAATAACAAAACACAATGCACTGCACCCGTCTCGATGTTGGAGGTGTGAGTGTGCGTGTGCGTTTGTGTGTATGTTTTCTCATGCCAATAAAGCCGTTTGAGCCTGTGAGGAGTCGAGACATCCTCTTCACCAGTGGTTGCAATGACATTCCTTTTTTCCCGTTTCTTGCTAAAATATATTTCTTTCCGAAAATAGCAAGCACTGGGCGAAAATAGCAGATCTAAAAACTCACAATATGCTACTCAGTGAGACACGTTGTGAGCTTGTACTGTAGATCAGCTATTTGGTATTTTATTGATCAGCTATTTAGTGCAGAAGGAAAAAGGAGGGGACAAAGTATGGACCACTGCGCAACCGCAGTCAATAATATATAGGTGGCTAAGTGAGTTGTGTGCATTCAATAATTAAGTGAGTTATTGCGTCTGTGTGTGTGTGTGTTAGGGCATTCACGAATAGTGATTTTTAGTATTCGAATTACTCAACCTCCAAGTATTCGAATAATCGAATATTCGACAGGACTGGCCAAACTGTCAAATATCAAGTAAGCAAGAGGTGAACATTTTGAAAATAGCCGATCTACAGTACATGCTCACAACGCCTCGCGTTGCGAGGCGTTGTGAGCATGTACAGTAGATCTGCTATTTTCACAATATTTATCTGCGGAACCGAGTCACATTAAATGTAATACCTACAATTCCAAGTGTTTGTCAGGGTGGGGGACCCCAGTTCAAATATGTTTATTTTGGGAGTCACAGCCTATTTTTCTTTTTTTTTTTTTTAAGAGAAAACAATAAAAAATTAAATAAGCGAATATTCGACTTCGGTGAACAACATCGAATAGTGACTTTGATATTTGAATATTCAAATATTTGGTGAATACCCTAGTCAAGTGTGTGTGTGTGTGTGTGTGTGTGTGTGTGTGTGTGTGTGTGTGTGTGTGTGTGTGTGTGTGTGTGTGTGTGCGTGTGCGCGTGCGCGCGCGCGCGTTAGTAGTTTTTGAGTATTTTTGCTTGTGTTTGACATGATAGTGAGATACTTGTTGCACTAACTAACATTGACTGCTATGGTCACTTTGTTTTGGACACTGTACTTTTTTGATGCAAAAGACCAGTCATTGCTAGTTGCACTAACTAGCATTGACTGCTATGGTCACTTTTATTTGGACAGTCCAAGTACTATTTTGATAGTTGTGCTTAAGGACACTTTATGTATATATATTTATATATTATTCGTTCACTCTCTTGATGTACCTTGCTCTTTACTGTACTCTTTTATTTTTATTTTTTCTTCATACTTCTCTGTAACTTTGTAAATAACCTTATACTGATGTGCTGCCTCTGGGCAACTGATTTCCCCCCTTGGGATAATAAAGGTATCTATCTATCTATCTATCTACCTACCTCCACAGATGTGCGTGCGTGGAGCCCCTGGACCCCAGCAACGAGACACTGCGTGACTGGGAGAGCAGGAACATCACGCCCTCTGAGGTGAACTGGACCAGGCTGGAAGTCCACGTAAGCAGACGTTTCATCGTGTTTGTATATGGTTTCAACTTTATTGTTGTTGTATATGGTTACAACTTGAACCCTCGCATCCTTATACTCTGAAGGGAACTTTAGCCAAAAATAGCCGATCTACAAGCTCTCAGCGCCTCGCAGCGCAAGGCGTTGGGGTTCCCACGGTCATGAAATTCCTGGAAATATTTTGAAATTAGAAAAATATTTTTCCAGTACTGGAAAAGTTTTGGAATTTATCAAGGGTCCTGGAAGGTCCTGGAAAAAATAGCTATGCATTGTCTTTGGTTATTGATTTTGTTAATACCTCTGAAATGACAAATTAAACATGGGCCAAATTGTCAAATATTAGAGGCAGAAATTGTGAAAATAGCAGATCTGCTATTTTCACAATAGAACCGTGTTATGCAAAATACCTCAACTCTTAGTGCTCCTCGGGGTGCTGGGTCCCCAACATGATTATTTTGGGGGTCACAGCCTGAAAAGGTTGAGAACCACTGGCATACACTACCTGTTATTGAGCTGAATTATTGTTATATAGTCCTGGAAATTGGGTTAAATATTCTGGAAAAGTTTTGGAAAAGTTTTGGAAATGAATTGGTAAAAATGTGTGGGAACCCTGGAGCTTTTGTAGAGGCAAATAGACCCAGAATGACCCTAGCTGTCAAAGATTCTCCTAGGGATTTTGAATTTCAATCTTTGTTAGATATGTTACTAGACACCTTTACGAACACATTGGTGAAGAAATCGTTTGGTACAGAGACCAATAATTTAACCATTTGTAACTCAGAGAGTGTACAGACCCTTACGGGTCCATTTGGTTGCATTTGTAAACTCCCAGAGTTAAATGAGGACCCAGTGTACAGGGCTTTACCCCACACACATACTGCAGGGCCGTCACGAACCAGCCAGGCAGGGGTGTCACACCAAATTCTGGGCCCCGGGTACAAGGATTCACTGCGGGCCCCCCATGATTGTTCTTCATAGGGGAGGGGGTTTAACCCATTTAGACTGGGAACGCACTGTTACACGTTATTCTGTGCTTTAACTATTGAAAAATAGCAGATATACAAGCTCACAGCGCGGCACTCGCTGTGAGCTTTTTGAAAAATCTTTCAAATCCTTCTGAGGTTTTTTGTGTCAGTGGTGCTCAAACTGTTTCATGTGAAGGACCCCCACAATTATATGTATTGGGCCACGGACCCCCATCTCAAAATATTTTGTTCCAGGGACCCCCCAGAAGCAAATTTTGAGTTCCAAATGTTCGCTTAAAAAAAACACATATATTCAAAGATTTGCACACATTTTCATGAAAAATAGCAGATATACAAGCTCGCGGCGCGACACTCGGTGCCGCGCTGTGAGCTTGTATATCTGCTATTTTTCAATATCTAAAGTATAAAATACCGAAGGCCCCCCCACCTTGGGCCCTAGTAACTCAGTCCCACATTTCCCCCCCTTGTGACGCCCCTGCAGAACAGGAGACAGTGTGGGGGTTTAATTTCACAGGGTTTAACGGTGCACAACCAGCCTGTGAACAGATTGTAAAGACCACATTCTCCCTCTGTCAGCCACGGCGTCTGTTCTGCCACTGGCAGCATGCTGTGCGTCTCCCACACAAGTTCCAATCCATGCTCCGTCGCATGACGTGTCCCCAGTGGCGTCAGTTCAGAAAAAGCTAAGGTATGGCAACATGACTGGATACCAGTCATGTTGCCATACCAGTCATGTTGCCATACCTTAGCACATGGATGGGCAACTGGTGGCCCGGGGGCCATATGCGGCCCCCACCTTCACTTAATGTGGCCCTCAGGTTAATACTGGAATACTGGAATATTATTGATTTCAGCTGTTACTATTCCAAACATGACTGCTTTAATTCCGTCAGTCTATATTAGTAGCTTAATGACTAGTATAGTAGTAATAAAATGTAATTTGTATTTAGGTTCATAAAGTTAACTCTTATTGTGCCTATCCCGAACTAGTTCGGGATAATTATTAACGTCCTGGGTGCCTATCCCGAACTAGTTCGGCTTTTAAAAAAAAAAAAAAAAATTTGTAAAAGATTTCTTTTTTTCCCCTTTTTTTTTTTTCGAGCCGCGCCGCCGGCCGTCATCTGTTTACACGGCCCGCGAGAGCGTCGCGCCGCCGATATTTACCATCCACTCCAATGTAATCCAGGATCTTTAGAGCTCATTTTCTCTGTTCCATGCATATCCATGAGGTGTGCAAGGTTTAATCATGGCTAAATCGCCGAAAATAGGGCTTCTAAAATGCTTGGTAGCCAATAGCTAACTTCAAGCTAACTTCATCCTGTTCCTGTACATGCACAAAGGAAAGTGTTCAGGCGCATCATGGCTGCGCACAGCTTGTGCATATACCAGCGTATCTCTATGGTGTTTTCTATGGCCACTGGGCGCCCTCTAGTGGTGAAAAGGTGGCATTGAAAGGGTTAACATGAGTATATAACTAAATGCGTTTTAATTAAATCAAAATGTTACATTTCAGGAATCCAATTCCAAATAACAAAAACAATATTCAGGATTCCAATTCAAAAGAAGCAAAAATTGCAAAATCTGCTATTTTTGCTTCTTTTGTATGAGATACTAGAATGACAAAGTAGGACGTAGCAATATGCATTGTGGCCCTCTGGAGTGAAGATGGAAATATAGTGGCCCTCGCCATCATCAAAGCTGCCCACCCCTGCCTTAGCAACAGGCATGAAACATTTATTTTAAGAAGTACATTTTATTTTTTACCCCCGTTTCTACGGTTTCTTGGCCTGGATATGGCAGCTTTGAACGGTTGTACAAGTGCAGCGAAACTTGGCATATGCCACAATTAACAATAATGTATTGCACCTGTGCAGCTGACCTGCGGAACCTGGGAATATATACCATTTTGTCAAGATGGGGAGAATAAAAGTGTGGAGAATATAATTATAATACCTTGTTAAAGTGACCATTTTGTAAAATTTTGCATTTGTAGTTATTTTACCGTAATTTAACCACATAATAACCAGAACAGATAGACAAAGAGACATTCATGGATTTATATTTAAAATTAACTTTTATTTGCCTCCCTGGACCCAGGGTATGGCAGCTGCATACCCCTGCCATACCCAATTGACGCCTCTGCGTGTCCCACGCCGAAAATAGCCGACGCATTGTGAGCTTGTAGGTCGGCTATTTTTGATGCGCGACGCTGTCGAAATCAAGCTTAACAGTACAATGACAGATATTTTGGTGGAAAACAAGGTCACACGTGATTTAATGTGACGCACATTGACCAAGCTGGGAAATGCGCTACTTACTCCCATTGAAATACATTTGCTTTCATCTGTGTTATGTAATATTTTCTATTTTATGTTGCTTTTTAAAGATGTTAAAGGAGTCAAGAAGCATTTTGTCGCTGCCAAACGGTCTATTACTGCAGGATTAGAGAAGGATTTCGCCCAACCGTCCTTTGTTTTGTTGGACGGTAATCTGTCCAAATGCGGCCGTGGCTGTCAGCTTACAAACATACATAGATACGGTACATATCAATCTAAAGGTTGTCTACAATCTAAAGGTTGTACAGGCAAAGCCTTTGTCATTTATGAATTGTTCTGAACTAAACTAAACGGGCTCTCGTGTCTGCCTTTCCCGCAGGACTGTGAGGTGCTCCACGGGGAGTTTGTGGGAACAGCCTGTGGCCCCCACGGCCCATACATCCCCGACGTGCTCTTCTGGTGCGTCGTGCTCTTCTTTTCCACCGTCTTCATGTCTGCCTTTCTCAAGGAGTTCAAGTTCAGCCGCTACTTTCCCACCAAGGTAAACACACGCACACGCACACCGTATAGAGACAAATTCTCTCTCTTGCTCTCCTAACCTGTCTCAAGTACTTTTGTTTAATCTTTATTTAACCAGGGTAGCCACCACGGATATTAAAAATGTAGCTAAAGGCCAGTAGGAAATGCTTTTTATTAAGTGACAAAACAAAATAATTATGTTATCAGCCATTGCAGCACCGATATAAGATTTGACCTCATGTTCTCTCTCTCTCTCTCTCTCTCTCTCTCTCTCTCTCTCTCTCTCTCTCTCTCTCTCTCTCTCTCTCTCAACACATACTAATTCATTCAAGTCATTGGTTGACATTGCCCTGAGGTGGATGGCAGCCCGGTTATTGGATGTGTCGCTGTAATGTCACAGCAGTCAAGCTAATTGTTTGTCCCGTCACGGAGTGTGAACGTAGATGGGAATCATTTTGCCTTGCCAAATACGCTTTACGGTTACACTGCCCTCTGTTGGTCATCCCCGGGGGAATACTCTGGCAGTCTGTGTGTGGCCCAGTTCTATTTGCTCTATTTCTGTGATTTATCATTGAGAGAGGACATTTAATGTGTGGTGTGACTGTGACACTACCATGTCATTGTACAGTGTCACAGCACCCCCTTGTGGTGTTAAAAGTGTACTGCACTGCAGTCAAAGTGTGTGTGTGTGTGTGTGTGTGTGTGTGTGTGTGTGTGTGTGTGTGTGTGTGTGTGTGTGTGTGTGTGTGTGTGTGTGTGTGTGTGTGTGTGTGTGTGTGTGTGTGTGTGTGTGTGTGTGTGTGTGTGTGTGTGTGTGTGTGTGTGTGTGTGTGTGCGTGCGCGTGCGTGTAGGTTCGGGCTTGCATCAGTGACTTTGCGGTCTTCATCACAATCCTCGTCATGGTTTTAGTAGACTATGCACTGGGCATTCCCTCACCAAAGCTGCAGGTCCCCAGCAAGTTTAAAGTAAGTGCAAACAAGAATTTTATTCTATTATAAAACTACATACTCTTTTTTGTCATTAATCATTAAAGGGGCCCCACCATGAATTTCACATTTAATTTCTTTCTTGTTTTTTGGTCTTCCCAGTGTCTCTTCCAGCCCCCCCAAAAAAACATTCATTAACTCTAAGCCTTGCCTTTCATTTCAGTGATTTTCTGAATGGGCGTGTCTGAACGGTACTCTTTTGAAATCGGGCCCTTGTTTATGTCACAAAGGGGCTCATTTCCTATTTGGCCCCCTCGAGAAGGGGGCGGTACTTTTTGGGAGGCTATATTCTATTGAGACTGAGGTGGAACCATGAGGTAAAGTGGTACTAAAATTGGCTTCAATGGATTGACTCTACACCATGGTACCATGCTAATCTTTCTGTATCATTCCAATCTTAGCCCAAAGACAGCGCCCCGTTGCCAACAAAGGGCATTTTGGTATTTCATCTGAAATGGCTTCGAATTAGAGACAGACAGAACATGAAATTTCAATATCCGAGTGGTTGTTTAGGCTAAAACCTGTATAAAACCGTATTATGGACCAATATATATTTGGAAAAGCATGGTGGGGACCCTTTAATCGCAACAATTCTTCAAAACAAAATAGAAAAAGTACAAAACTATGGCACCACCCCTTTAAGTCCCTCTCTCTCCTGTGCTCTCTCTCTAGCCAACCAGAGACGACCGTGGCTGGCTCATCAACCCGGTGGGTCCCAACCCCTGGTGGACCACCATCATCACCTGCATCCCCGCCCTGCTCTGCACCATCCTCATCTTCATGGACCAGCAGATCACCGCCGTCATCATCAACAGGAAGGAACACAAGCTGAAGGTACTATTCGTCACTGTCGGGCAGAAACCTCGTATCTCCAAGTTTGAATGTGTTAAATGTGTTTTTTCGCGACGTAAAGCCCAGCTTCATCACACAAGTCCGTCGCACAAAAGTAGTGAAAACAGCAGATCTACCCCCTTCCCTGACTGCATTATGCTTAGAAACATGTACATCAAAAGTCCAGTTCATTTGGTTTAGCAATTTACAAATGAGCAGGTTCAAACACAATCTGTTAATGTTTTATCATTGACCAGTGACCATAACACTAAATACATATTACCATTTTCTGTTTTTTTCCTCACATTCCCCTGCAGTACCCTCGCGTACCCCTAGGCGTACACGTACCCCCATTTGAGAAACACTGCTCTAGTCTATACCCTTAAACTTTATGCTGGTTTGTTTACCGTTGAGTGAGAAAACGATGTTGCACATTAAGTAAATCATCTGGAGACCCCCCCCCCCCCCCCCAAAAAAAAAATAACTTGGGGGTCCCGACCCACAGGTTGAGAACCACTGCTCTAAACACTACCCGCGCTGTGCTCTGCTGTGGTTCCCTCTTGCAGAAAGGCTGCGGCTACCACCTGGACCTGTTTGTGGTGGGCGTGATGCTGGGCGTGTGCTCGGTGATGGGCCTGCCGTGGTTCGTGGCGGCCACCGTGCTCTCCATCTCGCACGTCAACAGCCTGAAGCTGGAGTCGGAGTGCTCGGCGCCCGGCGAGCAGCCCAAGTTCCTGGGCATCCGCGAGCAGCGCTTCACCGGCCTCATGATCTTCACCCTGATGGGCTGCTCCGTCTTCATGACCTCCATGCTCAAGGTGTGTGTGTGTGTGTGTGTGTGTGTGTGTGTGTGTGTGTGTGTGTGTGTGTGTGTGTGTGTGTGTGTGTGTGTGTGTGTGTGTGTGTGTGTGTGTGTGTGTGTGTGTGTGTGTGTGTGTGTGTGTGTGTGTTAGGGCAGTGTTTCTCAATCTTTTTTGGCTTGAGTACCCCTTTCCCCGATTTTTTTATCCAAGTACCCCCTTTTCCCGACAAAAATGTTTTCCTTATAAAACTGCAAATTAAAACCATCACAAATAATAAAGGGAGTAAGAGTTTCAAACGGTGCCTCCTGAACACATTTATTTTCAACACTGTGGCCGTAACATTTCAGTCCAGTTTTCATGTCAATGACTTACATTCAAACATCATTCAAACACATCCCAGTTGCCTGGTCCCATAATTTGGGTTAGCAACTTATCAGGCTCACAACACGTTTCTCCAAGTGTCATCTTTCTTGTATGGGGGCATTTTCGGAGTACCCCCTGCAGTATCTCCGCGTACCCCTAGGGGTACACGTACCCCCATTTGAGAAACACTGTGTTAGGGCATTCACCAAATTTCGAGTATTCGAATATCAAAGTCACTGTTCGACGTTTTTCACCGAAGTCGATTTTTTTTTCTCTTTAAAAAATATACACCTTCAAACCTTAACATCTACAAGCTCACAACGCTACAATTTACAATTTAGGCATTTAGCAGGTAATATAGTTTTTTATTTTATTTTTTTCTGAGACAATTTTTTTTTTTTTACGGATATTTTAGACTTTTAGATTGGCTAATTTCAACTCTAGAGATACTGTGTGTGCATCCATGCGTGCATGTGTGCTTGATTAGAGGAGACATGACTACACGTGACTACACAATTGATACCAGGAATAATATTTGACAAACTCCCGCATGCCATATTTGTGACTGATATTTAATTGCTGTACTCCCCAGCCATCTGGTGCCTCACATGAGTCGAAACAAACATTCATAGCGATCTGTGTGTTTTTTTTTAGTTTTTTTTTTAAGATTTGTTTTTGGGCCTTTTTTTTGCCTTTATTGGATAGGACAGTAGACTGACAGGAAACGGGGGAGAGACAGGGAGTGACATGCGGCAAAGGTCGCACGGATCGGGAATCGAACCGGCGACGCCGACAGGCATTGATGGATCTGTGTGGTTTTTGAACCAGATTTGATGGTTGATGTCTTTTTCTCCCCAGTTCATCCCAATGCCAGTGCTGTACGGAGTGTTCTTGTACATGGGGGCTTCTTCACTGAGGGGCATCCAGGTAAGATTCATTATTGGGCTCTATTTTGTACCAGTTCTTATGCCTTAACTTAAAGAGGTGGTGCCATTGTTTTGTACTTTTTCTGGTTTTCATGTGTCTAGGAGGTTGACAGTACTTCATTAGACCCCCTGGTGTGGTTGTTATGAGCAATTATGCATTCTCTTTTTATTTGGGTTTTTAGCTGGAGGATGCCACCTGCTGGGTCAGACGTGCCGTTCCAAAAACACCCATACTTATTACATCATAGAATCAACCCCTCCCCTAATTACCATTCACCCAACACATGTGGGTGTGGCTAACTTCCGCTGGGTCACCACCCACCATGACAACCACGCATACCAATGAACTGGTGGGTGTGGCCACATAAAAGGGTCAGTGACGTGACGCCCCAAAAAATGTGTTTTTAAAAAAACTTTAAATTGCAGGCATAAAAGTTATTTACTTTTGTTCTAGTCACTCTCAACCTTATGGAAATACATTTTGTTTTTAGATATTTTATTGGAATCAGACTTTATTCAGCAGTTTGTTGTACTTGTGCCTAAAATCGTCATATGGTGTGACATGAAAATAATTGTTCATAAAATGAAAATGGAGTACATCTTTCTTAAGTTACTCACTTTATCAAAGTCCTTTATCATAACTAACCAGTGATCCACTATAGTTTTTTGAAAATTAATTATATCTGTATATTTTTTTCATAATCGACACTCTGTGTGAGGCCCATGTTCATGATCTTACAACATATTTTAAATGTATTCTGTCAAAACTTTCTCTAAAATTACACAAATATTTGTGACTCTTCCTGATAATATTCTCTATGTAATCCATAAACATTTTTTTGGTTTAATCATTAATAAAGGTATGATTTCTCACTATTTGGAATGTCACACCAAATGATTTAGTGTCACACCGTATGATCATATCTTCATGTGTCAAAGCAAACTGTGTTTTAACCTACCTATTAGTGAGTACTGAACTGAACTACTGATTGATTAAACAATTACCCAGGATAACATGGCCTTAATATTTCTGAACAGGATATTATTGTAGGGCTTTAACATGGGATAAGAAAGAATTGTAGTAGTAGTAGATGGATGATGAGGATGTGCACAGGAATGCTACGCACACCTAAGTCTTCTGCCGGCCCACGGCAGAAGGATCCTAAAGGGACAATAAGGCGCATAGCCACACTTGGAGCCAAGGCATTGAAGGCAACATTTTATTAACACCAATTAGTGGAAACAGAACTCAGCATTCAGGTAAATTGCTTTTTTCCGAAGTCTCCTGAACTTGAACACAGCATTTTGTGTTGAACAAATGTAATTAGGAATCATGACATTACACCACATCACCACTAGCTAAAGAGTGCTGGGTTGCGCAACTCCAAAAATAGCTGATCTACAAGCTCTCGCAGCACAACGTGTTGAGAGCTTGTAGATCAGCTATTTTCGCTAGTTTTGTCTCGGGTCCTACCTTAACACTGTCCACTGTCCAGTCCAGTGAGTGAAAGTACAAAAGTATTAGATCAGATTAGATTATACATTTAGACTGTATTGTACATCAGCCAGTCGTATTTGGTGAGGGTAGCAAACCGGCTGCCTTGTTGCGGTTCTGCTATGCCACAGACAACCTCCTGCTCTTCGTAGAAAATGCAGTCTCGCCCCTTTGGCTCCTCTCTCCTTGCTGGGTCATTGTTTAGTTTCTCACTGTACTTTCTCGTTCTCTCAGCACTTGTCATTTTCCAGCTGACAAAAGAAAATGCAATGTATAGTTTAAGACAAAGAGAAGATATTGTTTAGATTGAAACAATATGTTAAGGTTTCTGTGAAGGGGTTTCTGCTCTGTCTGATGAATTTGAAGTATCACTGAATGAAGCTAAATTACATTTTATGTAAAAATGTTTAAAACAAATGTTTAAATGTACAAAAGAAACATGGAACTTTGTTATTTGTTGTTATATCTGTAGTTAAATACAGTATAAATCATATGGTGTGACAGTCAAGTCATATGGTGTGACAAGCAGACATGTCACACCATATGATTAAGTGTCACACCATATTACTGTTTTCTCCATTTAGGTTTACCTTGAGGCTACTATGTACACATTAGCATGCTAACAGCATGCTAGCTATAACAAAGCAGCCTAGATCTACATGGAAATATGACCAAAACTTCAAATAACTTAAGCTTTTTTTAAAGAAAAGGTGTCACACCAAAAGACATCCAGAATGGTGAGTTTGTCAACGTTTCAACAAGATGGCATTTCATGAAAATGTTAAAATCATAACTCACCTCAGACACCTGTCTTGCAGTTGTGCTGGGAGTGCTGAATAGCCTTACAGAAGAAGGACCTCTCTAGCCAATAGGTGTCCAAATAATTGCCTGTTTAATTTTTCCAAACTAGTGTCACACCAAATGATTTTGGGTTGGGGGACAAAATGTTTTTGATCAGAAATGACTGAAAACATTATGCTTTGACTTTGAAAAGATATAGGCTCAAAATAGAATTTTTTTTTAGCCTAAATTCATTTTCAAATGATTTTTAGCAATTCTTTTTCTTAGTTTTATTCAAGTTCCCACTTTGAGAAACAAGGTCAGGACAGTCACACCATATGAGTTTTGCCATGTTTGGTTGAAGATTCTGAAGAAATGAGGAATGAAATGTTTTAATCTTGAGTAAGTTCACATAAAGCTTAATGTCCTGCACAATATTCAGAAGGTTTTTGACAAATATATTTTTTATTTATACATGTTTGACACTGAGGACAGCGAAAACGTTACGTCACGTCACCCACCCACAAACATAATTTTAACTCTTTCTGTACACTTTTTTGGGAAAAATCTTCCTCCTAGTATAATCATAATAGTAGATAATCATGTTTTATAGGGTGTGCCAATATGTAGTTCTAGAGCGGCCATGTCTTGGGTCAACACAGACTTGAAACACCTGTCCCCGCTAAGGACTACAGTAACTACAATTGCGTCACCGTTGGCACACACTATAGAGGGGGAAAGTCATGGCACCCCATCTTTAAAGGCCTGTCCATACTGTCTCCGATCACCGAACTTTTGTCGGAAAGGCCCTAGTAACTCAGTCCCACTTCCTCCCCCCCTTGTGACGCCCCTGGTAAACTGATACGTGTTGTTCTTGCTGTTTGTGGTCTACGCAGTTCTTTGATCGGTTGCGGCTGTTCGCCATGCCATCCAAGCACCAGCCTGACTTCATCTACCTGCGTCACGTCCCCCTGCGGAAGGTCCACCTCTTCACCATCGTACAGCTCACCTGCCTGGTCCTCCTCTGGGTCATCAAGACCTCCAAGGCTGCCATCGTCTTCCCCATGATGGTAACGCTCTTGTGTAGTGTGTGTGTGTGTGTGTGTGTGTGTGTGTGTGTGTGTGTGTGTGCGTGTGCGTGTGCGTGTGCGTGTGTGTGTGTGTGTGTGCGTCGTCTAGTGCAGTGGTTCCAAAAACTCTTTAGCCCGAGACTCAAAAGAGAAATTAGACGAAATTAGACAAAATGTAGGAAACACAAAAAGGAAATAAAAAATTGTCCCCGACCCACAAATGGGTCCTGACCCAGTGTTTGGGAAACAGTGGTCTAGTGGGCAGACCAGGCACGTGCACACATAGACATCAAAGGGGGCTTGAGCCCCTGCCCTTTTATACGCTTGTAAAAAGTGCCCTCTCCAGACCATGAATGCAGTTTTTAATATCATATAAGAAATGCAAACGCCCTCTTTCCATGCCATACCTGAAGGCAGCATTCAAGAGAATTGCCTTGTCCAAACTCTCCTGAACTTGAATGCAGCATCTTATGTTGAAAGAATTGCCCTCTCTGTGTAAAAATCCATGCTCTACGCCACATCTCCAGTATCAACTTGATTATTCTTAGTTCAGTGTGGTATAAAGCACTGAAAATAGCCGACCTCCAAGCTGCGAGGAGGTTGTCTATTTTCGATATTTCCACTAAAAGGCCCTTTTAGAAATGTCAGCCCCTGCCTCTCTAACATTCTCTGCACGTCCCTGTCTGCCCTGCTCCTCCCCTCCAGGTGTTGGCGCTGGTGTTCATCCGCAAGCTGCTTGACTTCATGTTCACCAAGCGAGAGCTGAGCTGGCTTGACGACCTGATGCCCGAATGGAAGAAGAAGAAACTAGAGGACGGCACACACGAGGAGGTGAAGACACCCGTTTCCGTTGTCCTAATAGGCTATATGCACAGCAGCCATATTGGAGAGAAGCTGGGTCTCTTCTCACTTCCTTCAAAGGTGTTACCAATGATACTAATGAAGGCTCTGCTCCATTTCATGTAGCACAGTGGTTCTCAAACCTTTTATTTCATGGACCCCCATAACTCTCTGAGAGTATTACTATTAGTATTAGAATAGTATTATTGGTAACACCTGTGAAGGAAGTGATCGCAGCGGATTGCAATAAAAATGTCAACTTTTGTTTTGTTACCGTTTTTGTTTTGTTTGTTTTTGCATTAAAACCAGAATGAGGTAGGTAGTTTTGTTTCTGTGTTTTTGGTGGACATTATTTGCAGTCAGACATACTGAGAGAGTACAGAAAAGTCGAATTAAAATAGTCTGGTATTGCTTTTGGCTCAATTAATTATAGTTTGATAACTGTTTTAACATTATTTGTTTACTGAAGCCAGTAGTTAAAGATCTTGCGTGTGAATTATATAATAAATGACTCTCAGAGTTTCACATTGGCAAGACTGTGTGCACGAATTGACACGAGCAGCACTCAAACAAAAGCCATTCTTTTTTTGGTGCATATTATTTTTGTCTTTCCCCTCGCTGCAGGGTTATATTTATCGCTCTGTTCCTTCAGATCCCATATCAGTGTATTCTCTCTCTCTCTCTCTCTCTCTCTCTCTCTCTCTCTCTCTCTCTCTCTCTCTCTCTCTCACCCTCAGGAGGAACACAGTATTATCGCAGAAGAAGAAGGCATTGTTCAAGTGCCGCTGGAGGTGCACTACAAGTAAGTGATTTAAATCTCTGTGGCTGTTTTACTTCAGGCTGCACTTAGCAGCTGAAGCTGAAACACTCTATTTCCTGAGTACGTTGTTAGGGCGGATTCACACTGCGGTCTCGGGACCGGTCTCGAGGCTACTTGGCAGATGTTTAGACCGGTTTTGACAGTGTGAAGCCTGCGGTTTTCCTCAGAAAATAGCAGATCTACAAGCTCACAACGCGTCGCGGATGCGAGGCATTGTGAGCTGGTAGATCAGCGAACGTCACTCGACGCCTACTATACAGGTCTATTGATATGCAAATAGGCTTGTTTCTTTGTTAAACAGTTGTCGAGGTGTGAACTTCGGCCCGGCTCAGAAAAGGTTTGGTCGTCGGGGATCACTGCAACACTGTTCCACACTGCGCTGTCGCGCGTCATTGGATTGTTACATCAACTTTTGTGCCTGAATTTCTTGGCGACCAGAATCAACAATGTCGCATAGTTGATGACGTCTGTATTCAATAGCGAGGCACTATGTGCATACCGCCACCTATAGGATCGGGACGTATAGTGCTAGTGATCTCCAGGGAGGCTAGAAGGCATGCCAATGTGAATGCTGGCCAGCGTGAACCAGCAACCGTTTTCAGAATCAGTTCTAATCTTTCGGTTCCCTGGGTACAAGGATTCACTCACATTTTGTGCTTTAACTATTGAGGAATAGCAGATATACAAGCTCACATCGCGGCACCGAGTGCCGTGCTGTGAGCTTGTAGGTCTGCTATTTTTTTTTTTATCGTGAACATCTGAACATTTCAAATCCTTCTAAGGTTTTTTGAAAAACATATGTTTCTATATCAGTGGTTCTCAAACCTTTTCATGTTAAGGAACCCCAAAATGATATGTATTTTGCCATCTCAAAATATTTAGCTCCAAGGACCCCCCAGAAGCAAAATGTTAGTTATAAATGTTCGCTTAAATACTATATATTCACATATATACATACTGTATATTCAAAGATTTGCACACATTTTCACGACTTTTCAAAAATAGCAGATCTACAAGCTCGGCTCTCGGTGCCGCACCGTGAGCTTGTATATCTGCTATTTTTCAATAGCTAAAGTATAAAATAATTAAGGCCCCTCCAACTTGGGCCCTAGTAACTCAGTCCCACTTTCCTCCCCCTTTTGACGCCCCTGATCACTAGTATCTTTTCTGTTGTTGTGGGGAAGGCGTTGTGAGCACTTTGAGATTTACACAAATTGCAAAGTGCTTTATAAATAAAAATCCATTATTATTTTTGTTATTGGTTACGTGAGGACAAAAGTATTTGTTATAAACCATGGCTATGCTAATCTCTCTCTCTCTCTCTCTCTCTCTCTCTCTCTCTCTCTCTCTCTCTCTCTCTCTCTCTCTCTCTCTCTCTCTCTCTCTCTCTCTGTCTGTCTCTCTCTGTGTTTGAAGGAGTGATGCTGACCCTGCTACGGTCAACATCACTGATGAGATGTCCAAAGGCTCCTTTGGAAATGTTTGGAACAGTGTGAACCCTGAAAGCGCCAAGAAAGATCCTAGCACTAAAAGGTTGGTTCCTCTGAAAAACACATCTGTTTCATCGATATATGATAATATATACTATTATATCATACGATGTATAGCACAAATTCATTTCACAATACAATGAAGACAAAACCAATAGATGACATTGTCTTAATGTTAAAATTCTGTTTATAAACTGGGTGTATCTTATTAATGTAGCATTTGCTTTGAACATAATTGGGATTCCATCCCAGAATCCCAGGTAGTCGGGGCCTTAGGGAGATAGGTAATTTCGTGCTAATCAGTCTAAAAGTGCCACATTTTTCACAGATGTAGCCCAGGGCACGCTCTAATGATTTAGCTAGGGCGCCCGAGTTGGCGACCTTCGGGGTCGCCACAGCGGCCAAATCAAGTTGGGCTCCCATCAACTTTCTATACAGGAGGAAAATACCCAGGAGAAAAAATCTGCTTTAAGTAGGATGTGAGGGGTCGAACTAGTGGTTAGTCATGATTCTGAATCCATTGCAAGCATTTATTTAGCTCACAAAAAATGCCTTGGGCTACAAAGGTCCCCACAAAACGATGGTTTAGTGATGAGTCATCACTTTTCACAGTTTTGTGGGGCCATTTGTAGCCCAAGGAATGTTTTTTGTGCAAAACAAATGCTTGCAATGGATTCAGAATCATGACAAACCCCTAGTTGGACCCCTCACATCCTACTTAAAGCAGATGTTTTTCCTCCTGTAGTATAGTGTATAGAAAGTCGATGGGAGCCCAACTTGATTTGGCCGCTGTGGCGACCCCGAAGGTCGCCGACTCGGGCGCCCTAGCTAAATCATTAGAGCATGCCCTGGGCGACATCTGTGCAAAATTTGGCGCTTTTAGATTTATTAGCATGAAAAAACCCTAAGGCCTCCGACTAAGGGAACATCTTTGTTTAAAGGTCTTTGTCCAGTCCAAAAGCAGCCCTTCTCTCATAATGTCAAATCATATCTATTCCCCACGGCACCAGTAGACTAACCTCTGATATCTCCTGCCAACCTCTCTCTCATTCCATTCCAACCCCTAAGCTCCCCTTCCTAACCCTTCAGAAGCTGATATCCCAAAAGGTAAGTGGTCCCCGATTCCCAGCATCCCCTGACAGCATGGCGAATGATGTGTTTGTGTCACCTGCGTTGTGGCTCCGTTTAGCTCAGCAGGTGCAGCTTGTCTTTAATTAAACACTGCTGCCACAGAGGGGTTCAAACTATGCTCCTTAGTCCTTGCATGCCGCAGTGCATGCTCACTCTAAAGCGCTTGCATAAAAGTGTGCACGCAAAGATGTGTTGTGTGCTGCTACTTACAAGGGCCTTTTCCACCGGCAAAGAATCGGTTCTGGTTCTTTCTCCCGCCTATGGGATGAGCTTTTCCACCGAGAACCGGAAGTTTGTTCCGAACCGTAAAAGTTGGTTCCGAACGGGAACCACAAAATCCTTGGTTCCTGTGGTTCAACCTTATGGTTCAATCTGGTGGAAACGCAAGCCGGTTCGCAAGAACGAACCAAGGTTCCAAGAAAGTGGAACCGGCACCGGTTCTTTGCCGGTGGAAAAGGCCCCACAGTGAAGTAGGCCTACTGGAACTTTGGGAGTTGTTGTTGCATGTGTGGAAACTTTATCGGTTGTTGTAATGGTTGTAGTTGGGGATATAGACAGAGATGTACTGCTCACCAGTGGTTCCCAAACGGTGTGACAAGGCACACAGTTTTTACGAAAAAAACACATTTTATTATTACAATATATAGCAGGTGTCTTCAACGTTTTCAGGCCAAGGACCCCTTAGTTGAGAGAGAGATGAAGCAGGGACCCCCACAACCCATAGATACCATATAGTTTCATCGTTTGACGGCACACTCATCAGTGTATTTTGGATTCATGTCAATGTGTGTTTTCAGATATTTAACCACATGAACCGTCAACAATTAATAAACTTGACCTTTCAACTCTGTACTTAGTCTGCTCTTTTTCCCCTCTGCACCAAACCTCTTTGCCAAAAATAGCCGATCTACAAACTTGTAGATCTGCTATTTTTGGCTAAAGTTCTCTGAATATGGACGCTAGGGTTCATGTGGTTAAAATAAAAAAAGAGAAAAAAAAAAGTTTCTATCACAGAAAGATTTGAAGGAAACCCTGTAGTAACTCTGAGGACCCCCTAGGGGTCCCGGATCCCCTGTTGAAGACCATTGATATATAGGAACAACACCAAAAGCCCATTCAATAATCTCACATTTCAAGATCAACCTTTTTTCCTGCCTTTTGTGTGACTTGGGCACAAAAGGTTTGAAAAACCATTGTTGCGTACACCATGGGAGCACTGGCTGACTTTGTCAGATTAATATGAACAACTAGATGTCTGGCTTAACAGCATGACCTGGGCATGTTGTATTCATGTTCATTCAACCGAAAATTACAGCAGCCTTCAAATGACTTAATTTAAAAGTGTGTTCTCTTGATCTCGACAAAATTTAAAGTACGGAATGTAATCAAATTACAATTACATGCAGGTAATTATAGTTGTTAGCCATTGCCTATCTCTAACCCTAACCCTAACCCTAACCTTAACCACAGTAAAACTATGCCTAACCCTAACGGTGGGACTACACCAAGCCGTTTCGCGCGCGTCAGTGCGTATGCGTGCGTATGCGGGGCGCGCGCGCGTATGTGCGTTTTGGATAGATCCAATGTATGTCAGTTCAGCAGGCTACACCAGGCGTACGGATAGCGCGAACCACGGATACGCATTCCCTAAAAATAGGATCGGTTCTATTTTTTAAGCACGCCTATGCGTTTTGTACATAGACTATCTGGTCTTCCTCACATATACTCCCTCCTTGGTGTAGCCTGGAGCGTTTACGCATACGCGAGCCTCTTCACGGACAGTACGCGCGTATGTGCACATTTCTTGGTGTAGTCCCACCGTGACCCTAACCTCCGTGGGGTGAGGCGATATCATTCCTGCCGACGCTACGTTGTCGTTGTAGTAGTTGTGGATCAAAGCGACCGCTTGTTTTCCGCCCCGCGCAGCACGACGAGCGCTCCTGTTCTCAATTTCACTGAAACTCAAAAAAAAATGTGAAATATACACCAATGGCACTATTTCCCGTAGTAGAGCTCTACTTTAACTTTTTGTAAAAAGTAACGTATTTGATAGGCATTATGCACTGGCGTATGCCCTGGCCACACGAATAGCCACGGATCGTAGATTATAGTCTGCCCTCAAAAAAGTCTAGAACACACCACTTGGCGAGTTCATATAGTGTTACTTTCTTTGACTTTTCATCTCTCTGCTTCTCCCTGTCTTGCGGGACGGCGGTTTCCAGTGGCGCGGAGAAGAAACACAAACGCAGGAGACACGAGAAGAGCCTGGACAGGGAGACGAGTTTGTGACGACACACACTGTCCTGTCAGACCAACCCCAACCTCCCCTACCCCCGACAAAAATATAATAATAAGGGGATTTTATAAGATATTTGACCAATCTGCGAAGTAAATCGTTACCGAGAAATGTCTTCACCAATGTGTTTCTAAAGGTGTGTAATAATATGTACTAAAATGTTGAAATTCAACTTCCGGGGGAAAAACGGATTTGTGTTTGTGTTCCACTAACTACTATACAGGAAACAAGAAAAAAAAAAAAGATGCTGAATCCATTGCAAGCATTTGTTTTGCACGAAAAACATTCCTTGGGCTACAAATGGCCCACACAAAATGGTGAAAAGTGATGACTCATCACTAAACCATAATTTTGTGGGGACGTTTTTTTTTTTTTTTTTTTTTTTTTTACTTAAAGCATATTTATTTTCTGTGTGTTTTTTTTTCCTGTATAGTAAAGTTAATGGGACACAAACTTTCATCAGTTTTTTTATGAGGTTTCCCCCGGGAGTTGAATTTCAACCTTTTAGTACATATTATTACACACCTTTTAGAAACACATTGGTGAAGACATTTCTTGGTAACGATTTAGTTCACAGATTTTATTATGTTTCCCTTATTATAAAGAAAGAAAAAAAACATAAAAACAACAACAATACCGTGCCACACTTTGACCACCTTTGTACTGTGCTATACACTGTGCGTTATTTTTGTCATGTAAGTCTGTGTGCAACTTGTGTTAAAAAAAAAAGAAAACAACCAAAAAAAAGGCAGTGTTAACATGAGAAACCATCTGTGTTATTTTTTCTATGTGTATAAAAAAATATATGGTGTTACCAGCAACAGTGGAACAGTGGGCTACAGCATAATATGATTATAAGACACTCGTATTGCCATGTCAACAAAACGGGCCAATTCAGTAAAACGTTTTAAACGGATGAATTTTTAAAAAATCGACTTTACTTTATAACGGGATCATTTGTATTTTGTATGTTTTTATATTTTTTCAACAGCGACTGTGAGTTGTCCTTTTGAAAAACCTCGTCACCAAAACCTCCGCTTTGTGTGGAATAAACTGTGTGTAATACTTAATAACATCGCTATCGAAAGAGAGAAGGGTGCACATCACAACTGAAAACTATTACAAATGAAATAGACATTTGCCAACACTAGCCTACTTCACTGGTATTAGTATCTAAAGCGAGTTGGCGCCATATCGAAAATCTAGTTCGTTTTTGGAAAGTATTTAATGCACATTTTATATATGCTATATTCTATTCTGTATCTATATGTTTTTTTTGTGACAACTGCTCGTTGTGTCTTTTCTCCGGGTCCTTTTATTCATGGCTACAGTATTTAATGAGTAAAAGGTTACTCGTGCGGTATACACTGTAAAAAATAAAAAGTTGGGAAAACTCAAAATTTTAAGGCAACAAACTTCAGAAAACTAAAAAAAAAAACGGAGAATTTTAAGTTAGACCAACTCAAGTAAAAATGCTAAAAGTTGAGGCAACTGAAAATGTTAAGATAAACCAACTAAACCAATTTAAGCAAAACTTGAAGTTTTATGTTTGATTGTGTAAGTTTGTTGCCTTAAAATGTTGAGTTTCCCAACTTTTATTTTTTACTTAGACCTTTCGTGCAGTGAGTCAAAGACGTTTTCTTTTTAGAGCAGCTCATCGGAACAATAATTTAAAAAAAAGAAAGACACCTTTAATTGCAGTTTATACTTACAGCGCCCGGCCGTGTCACGGTCATTTCCGCTAGGGCATTAACGACTTGTGATTTTTGCAAGTCGACTCGACTCAGTAAAAAGTGGAGTTGAAGGTCGACTTTATCGTTTGATGACGTCGTCACATCACACACGACCCCCCAATTATTTTGGGAAGGTCCCCAGATGATTAATTTAATGTGAAACATTGTTTCCTCACTCAACTGTAAACAAACCAACATAAAGTTTAAGTGTATAGAGGGTATCTTCACATTTCTAAAGTGCCAATTTAAGGACGTTTTAATACCTCTAAAATGGCAAATTAAACATTGTCCAAATTGTCAAATATAGAGGCAGAAATTGTGAAAATAGCCGATCTACATGCTCACAACGCCTCGCAATGCGAGGCGTTGTGAGCATGTAGATCTGCTATTTTCAAAATAGATTTTTTTTTTTTTTTTTCAACTTCGACTTTCAACTTTCTCTGGTGGGAGTCGACTTGTGTAATGAAGTCGACTTGTCGACTTTTTCGTTAATGCCCTAATTTCCGCTGATCGACACGTGCGACAAAGTATAGAATAGCCTTCATGCATGCATGGCGGCGTATAGTATGCTTATAAGCTTGCAGTACCTTTAGCTTACTGGCTTCTTTTCAACCATCAAGCGCTGAAACGTCGGGTGATCGTGTTGGAAGCTGTATGTTGACATCCGCATACTTATTATACTCGTCATCTTTGTCAGTATAAGTGACATTCATGGGCAAGTGATCTCCCGTCCAAGTGACCCTAAATGTGTTAAAGGTGATACACCATGCATTTAAAAAGTATTTATGTCATATTGTTTATGTCCCAAAAACGTTTTTCAAAAGGTTTGAGGCTAAATTACCACTCCTGAATAGAGAGCCTCTCTCATTTTTGAATGGCTCTCAGAGCATTTCAGCTGCAGTACCACCTTTGGCCTGAACTGCGCCACCCCCCCCCCCCCCAAAATATTTTTTTAATTTTTTTTTTTTTGAATTTTTTTGTGTGATGACGTCACAATCGGCAGATGACGTCACAATCGGCAGCAAATCTGAACAGCCTGTTTTGAGAACCCGTGGGATACTTTTAACCTTCACCTTCTCAAAACCAGAGAAAGACACAACGGTCAGAAATGGGACTTTGTGAGGATAGAAGGTGCTAGTGGGACCCCAAAAAAAGGTTTTAAAATAGGAAAAGTGAAATTTCATGGTGTATCACCTTTAAAACACCCCAGAGATAGTTGAGTACCTGTCCGCCTGAGACGAATAACAGTCAATTTTTTTTCTTTTTTGAATATAGATCAGGTCATTTTTAATCTGTTAAATTGTTAATGCACCCACCCCTCATTTTGTTCAATTGTCTGTTTTAATGTTACCTGCTCCCTTTGACTGCTGACTATTGCTTGTACGGACTTATACTGTTGTTCCACAAACTGTTGGAGATATACTGTTTTTCCATTTTCCATAAACTATTATGTCTTATAATTCCTAATATACATGAGTTAACTTTTTAGCCGCCGTTGACAGTCCTCACCGTCATTGAAAGGGTTAATACCATGGCGCCGTTGACGGTGAGGACTGTGAATCTTACTGTATATACAGTAAAGATATGATTACTTACTGTACGTCGCTCCGGTCCCGCCCGCATCGGTAATGTCGGCGATTTGTTTACAACGCACGTTGGGCGTGCACGCGAAGTGAAGCTCCTCAATGTTAAGTCAATGGAGAGGCCCATAAAGAAACTTCATTTAAACAAAAGAGCCATTTTGAGACATTTTGCAGCAGATCTAAATGTAAACAAGGGCCAAGGCAGGGCGCAGCCATCTTCCCTCTTCTTGTCCCACACTGTCATGTGACTAGATGACGTAATCGTTGCCGTCAAGTGATAATCCAAAAAAACAAAAACAACCCCCTTCCAGCCCTTCAAAATAATAGCGGCGGCCTATGGAGGAAACCACGTGGCACCGAGGCACCAAGCAACCTTCAGATTAAGAGGCAGCAGATGTGTTAAGTAAAAAAAATCTAATTCAACAAAATGAGGGGGGAGTGCATAAAGAATTTAACAGATTAAAAACTTCTAGGTTGTGGTTTACAGTCTGGTAAATCCAAAAATATCTATATTCAACAAAAAATTATAATAATAATAATATGGACTCGTCTCAGGTACACAGAGAAGAGAATCTACAGTATATGATCTTGTACCCTGGTACAGAGTACAGACATACAGTTGTCCCCCCCTCCCCCAGGCCATGATTACTTCTAGAAATGCAATAATAACTTTTTTTTCCCCCCAGAGAAGGGCAACATGTAAAAAAAAAAAAGACTCTAAACAATGTACAATACATAGTATATTTTATTCATATTCATGTAAAATGTTACTAATATATTACTAACTTGGAAACAGTGTTGAAGATGATTCTTTTGTTGTAGATGTTATTTTTTTTCCCGTTGTACTGTCGTTGATGGAACTTAGTTGCGTAGAGAAACTAATGGGTCAAAAGTATCTATACCAATATCAACTTCGTTTTGACCACGTGCGTGTGGAATTCTGCCTTAAATTTAGCGGTGAAAGCGGAATACTTTCTGTTCGATAATTTAAATCAAACCTGTATAGGCAACTTGTCGATTCTGATCTGTTGTTAGATTGTGATTTGTTATACATGACGTGAGAGAGAGTGCGTGCGCACGAGAGAGAAAGAGAGAGAGAATAAATAAAACGATATTAGAGAAACAAAAAAGGTCTTCCGTCTCAGACATTCTGTTGACTGTCATTAGCCCTCCAGAATAAGGACGCTAGGGTTCATGTGGTCAATGAGCACAAATATGTGCTGTCACTGCAGAATGTCAAATACACAATTGTTGAAATTACAGTATATTGTCGTTGTCGGGTGGAAACCTTGTGTGTCCAAAACCGTTTGTTTTGTATTTATCATTTTAAAAATGATTTAAACTAGTGAAAACAGCCGATCTACAAGCACACAACGCCTCGCACCTGTTTTCACTACTTTTGTGCGACGGCCTTGTATGATGAAGCAGGGCTTTGCTTCGCAAAAAAATGTACAAATTTGAAACTTGGAGATACGAGGTTTCTGCCCGACAGTGACAATATTATAGCCGACCATCCAAACACAATGACAATGTTTAGAGTAGGTTACCAATGTGCAAGGAAAACCTTTGCATAAGCCTACCTGAGTTCTTTATATTTCATGTGTTCTTTACTTTGCACTAAAAATATAGAAAATACATTCGTAGAAAAAAAAAAAGAATGAAAACATTTTTGTCAATTTCATTATGGCTTTGGTTCACTATTCACAAAACTATGGAAGAATTCAGTGTCTGTTTTGCACCGTACACAGTGCGGTACAAAAAAAAAGGCAACATTTCCAACCTATAACATCAACATTATAGAACATGCAAAGCAGTATGGCTTCTCTTCCTTTAAGGTTGTGCAGCATGCAGAGAGGGTCGCTTAGTGGTTCTCTTGTCGCTTTTTACTGAAATGAAAGGATTAAGAGAACCACAATCAAAGCATGTCTGAACAGTGCATCTGTTGAGTGAACTAAATTCAATTCAATTCACACACACACACACACACACACACACTGACACACACACACACACACACACACACACACACACGCACGTAGGCTATGTACAGTATGTATGTACAGTATGTATACAGTATGTGCGTGTGTGCACGTGAAGGTGCGTGTGCGCGCACGCGGGCTGTCACTATCACATAATCGTCTAATTTCAATTATTTTACATAATCACGATTATTTTTCATAATCGTCATAATCGTTTTCATGTTGAAAAATGTTTTTATTTGTTTATTTGTTAGGATCCCCATTAGCTGTGCCCTAAAGCACAGTCTTCCTGCGGTCCTCATATAAAAGCAGTACATACATTTAAAAACATACATTTGAAACATACATACATTTAATCAATCATACAAAATAAATGTATAAACATATAAAACTAATTAAAAAGCATTAAATGTTCCTCCAATACATCCTAAAACAGATATTTTCCCAGGTGTTTCTTTATTGTCTGTTTGAACAGTGATTTCTGTGTCAGTTTGGTCATTGGCAGTGGCAAAGTATTACGAGTTTCCATTTCTCTGTATTCTACTGTACGCTTCAAATAGTTTGTGTCTGGTTTGGGAAGTGAAAACCAGCCTTGTGTTGCCTGTCTAGTGGCATATGTATATGACTCCAAATAGTTTTTTAGCGGACTGTACCTAAATAATGGTGATTTGGATTGTAAGACCTTCCATGTTGAGAATATTATTGCAGCAGTAATTTTGTCTTCAACTTTTAGCCATTGTAAATTGAAATGCATGGTGATGATGTTAATGCTGTCACCTGGCTTACCTTTCCCCTGAGGGGTTGGACATGACCCACAGTAAATATTCTTTGGCTGCCATGGAGTCTAACACCTTGTTGACGTCACTGGTGAAGGTTCCGTCCACCTGTCTCTTCTGGCTGAGTGCCTCGCGCCTCCTGTCCGTCACGTCACGCCTCCCGTCCGTCACGTCCGACCTGGATTATAGGTAAAACACACCACAAACACACCCTGACGATCAATGATGACGCACACAAGACACACCCTAATCAATTAAGTACATAACGCACAGCCTAATCAATCGATAGAAATTCCGATTGTCAATAGCCTATGTAGTGTAGTCGGCATCACCGAGACGTTGATCATTTTGTCTTTCTGAACTATATAATGGTGTATAATAGAACTTTTTAGCACTAATGTGTGCAATCTTATACTGGCTTCACATTGTGAGCTTATAGAGCTGCTATTATCAGTCTGTGACGAGAAAGTATAAATTGGGCTTAAAGCTTAAGTTGATAACATACTAGCTCTGGTCCAGAGCATCAGCTCCACTGACGCTCTGACTAGACCGCGATTTCTCAGCCCCTACGAGCGCTAAACTAAACTACTTCACTACTCACCAAACCAAAGGTATTTTTGCGTTGTTGAAAGTCTATTCTCCGTGGTGGGAAACCTCTCGGCACCCCACCCACTCTGTAAAATACATTATTTTTGTCATGAAATAAAACACACCCACCTCGAGCCACCCAGCGGCCACCGCAGACACAATGGTTCACAACCTGGAAATAAGCGGCGGTCGAGTTCGATGCACTTTATTTCATGCCAAAAATAGTGTATTTTACAGAGTGGGTGGTGTGCTGAGAGGTTCACCACCGCGGTGAATAGACTTTCAACAACGCAAAACTACCTTTGGTTTGGTGAGTAGCGAAGTAGTTTTGTTTATTTTGACTCAAGTTGAGCGCTGGTAGGGGCTGAGAAATCGAGCTAATAACATGATAGGTGTGTTAGGTGTTCCTGCACAGTTAACTGTCATGCAGAAACACCTAAATGAAACACAGTTGAATGTTGTTATACTTTCAGCTGCGTTTGCCTGCCAAAATGTCTGCTATAAAAAGGGTCCATTGAAGCCACGTATTGTGCACCAGATATCATATCACCATGGGTTGTTTGACCATGTACAGGTGTGAATAATAATCATGAGTGGCGGTGAGCACAGACCCAACCAATCATCCTTTCAGAGCATAAGCAGGCGCGTCCCAAGGGGGGGGGAAAGTGGGACTGAGTTACTAGGGCCCAAGGTGGAGGGGCCTTAATTATTTTATTCTTTAGCTATTGAAAAATAGCAGATATACAAGCTCACAGCTGTGAGCTTGTAGATCTGCTATTTTTGTAAAGTTGTGAAAATGTGTGCAAATGTATTTTTTAAGCATTTAAGCACATTTGTACTAATTATAATAATATTTTGAGATGGGGGTCCGTGGGCCAAATACATATCATTTTGGGGGTCCTTCACATGAAAAGGTTTGAGCACCACTGACATAGAAACATATAGGTTAAAAAAAAAAAAAAAAAAAATGATTTGAAATATTCAAAGACTTGCACACATTTTCAAGATTTTTTAAAAATAACAAATCTACAAGCTCGCAGCAAGCTTGTAGATCTGCTATTTTTCAATAGTTAAAGCACCCAGGGCCCAGAATTTGGTGCGACACCCCTGATTCAGTGTGAGCATAAGATCAATCAACGCAGTGCAAAAGGTTCAGCTGATTTATTTGAACATCAACACAAGCCTTGGGGAAGGATTGGAGAAGATGCATGGGGACAGACTAGAAGTTTCTCTCTCTCAGCCTCTCTCTTCATCTGGTTGTCAGTGATACGTGGGGAGGAGGATATACTGATCAGGTAGTTTTCGGTGAGAAGGAGGGAAGGACGGCGGGAGGGAGGGAGGGAGTGCCTACTCTCGTTTCACTTGTCCGGCCTTGAGCAAGGCCACGAAGTCCTGGACCGCCTTGTCCTGCAGAAACGAGCTCGCGTCGCTGGTGAAGGTCCCATCCGCGTGGCGCTTCTCCGCAGCACTGCAAAAGGACATGTGTGTTAAAGGAGTCATGACATTAAAAAATGTCATTGTGGCTTTTTTTTCCATGTTTCCTAACCTCAATTACACCTCCAAAAAATTAACGTTCAACATTCAGTGGTTTTTCTGTAATCTGTAGTTTTTGGAATATAGGCTCAGAAAAGTGGGTTCATTCGTCTCTGGACGTACGCATCCTCATCATCCAGGGGAGGAGGTGGTTGGAGGTGAGGGTGAACGCAGCAACTGAACTGGTACAGTAAATGGTAAATGGTGCATTGGAACGATACAAACACAGTGGAAAGTAACATCAAAGGTGATACACCCTCCCCTACAACCACATCCTCCCCTGGATGATGATGCGTTAGTCCAGAGGAAAATGAACTCACTTTTCTGAGCCTTATTATTCAGAGAGAGAGAGAGAGAGAGAGAGAGAGAGAGAGAGAGAGAGAGAGAGAGAGAGAGAGAGAGAGAGAGCTATGAAATCTGTGTTCTAGATATATACATTCTGTGTTCTAGATCTATACTTTCTACGTGATTTAGTTCTATATTTTTATGAATTCTGAATGAATGCCAAATTGGCATGTGAAGCTTGACCAATCCTCCAATCCTCAATTGGTCAAGCATGCACGGGACATGTACGGGACAGACAAAATTGACCATTCAGATGGGGGGGACATGTAGGGACAGACAAAGCCACACCTTGGAAGCGGCTTTCACCGCTTCAAAAATGGCATGCTTGAATATAACTCCAAAAATGTCTTTAGTCAAAAATGTGACAATTCTCTCCTCGACACCTAATACAATTCTGATAACTTGGCCTATTCGTGTACCATTGGTCATTCTGTGATGTGTTGTCTTTCATAACTCCACTTACCCACTCCTCTTGTTGTTCATCAGCCATCGAACAAACTCCTGGGCCCTCCTGTCCTCCAGGTATTTGCTGTAATCGTTTGAGAACGTCCCCTCTGAGTGTCTCTTCATGTCTGACGTCACCCGGGGCTCCTCCACCACAGACTCTAGACTGCAACAGGTAGCACACAAAACATAGTTTTAAACCTTTTAACAACTTAATTTACCCCCATTTTAAGACCCCTTCTGAGGGTCCACACCGCCAGGATTTTGCCTACCTTTAACGTGGGCGCGCGCGCGAATCCATTGCGCGATGGTTCACCGATTCCATTCACAATACGATCCAGTCACGGTAAGCTACGACGGTAAACAGCCTGCCATTTCCCAAAGCGAAACCGATTGAGCCCAGCGTGGGTGTTGTGTAACATTAAACCGGATGGGATTTCGGCAGACAGGATACAGGCGTCGTTGTCCCGCCCCCCCATTTCCGTTTTGGAAGATCTGGATCCGTTTTTTGTGAATAGGGCCCGTCCATAGAGCGCTATGGACGGCGAATCGGCGATTTCTGCTTCTACGGACCGACAGCTTGGAATAAACTCCCACTACTCCTAAGACTACTAACTCCTAAGTATATTTCTATGTCAGTGGTTCTCAAAATATTTAGTTCCAGGGACCCTACGGACCGACAATATTTAGTTCCAGGGCTTCTACGGACTGACAGCTTGGAATAAACTCCCACTTGTCCTAAGACTATGTTTCTATGTCAGTGGTTCTCAAAATATCTAGTTCCAGGGACCCCCCATAAGCAAAATGTGAGTTACAAACGTTCGCAAAATACATATATTCAAAGATTTGCCCACATTTTCACGACTTTTTCAAAAATAGCAGATTTACAAGCTCGCAGCGCAGCACTTGGTTCCGCGCTGTGAGCTTGTAGATCTGCTATTTTTCAATAGTTAAAGCATTCAATAATTCTAGGCCTATTAATGAACTCAAGACTGCTAAAGTGTTAGAACTAGTGTGCTGATCAATATTTTATGACCTGGTGCACATTTGATTTACATTTTCTCTCTTGCTTTTTTTGTCATTCAATTTCTATCGATTTTTATCTCATTTTATCCCTTGCTGAGTTGTCTATGCTATTTTTGCTCACATGTTACTTCTCTGCCTACACTCCCACTGAGCCTACTGTACCTAGAAATATTGCTTACATTCCATTTCAATTCAGTTACATTTCATTATAGTGCCAAATCACAACAAGATGTCTCAAGATCGACACTTCACATATGGATCAGAGACCCGACATGGTCTCAGCCTGAGCAAGCATTTTAATTTAATTTGCAGGTTGAAATTAGGGTTTTCTGATTAATCGATTTTTAATCGAAATCGGGATTTTTTCCTTTGGACGATTTAAAAAATAAGAAATCGTAAAATCGATTTTCACTTTAATTAGGGTAATTCTTACTCATTGGAGCCTTGCACGGGGCAAAAAGTGCACAGCCCGGTCCTCCTAAAGCAGGACGACAAGGTCCAACCCCAAATTAATACTACTTTATCTCTGATGTGTAATTTCTTTGATGCACGTGCAGCGCACGTCAGACTGGGCAGGGCTCACAACATTAGATTTTGCTATTTGGCTATATAAAAAAATAAAAAAATAAAACAATAATAAAAAAAATTCATGTCCTTGCATTTTTTAAATGAAAACAACATAGTTGAAACAATGTATTATTCTTTTACCAAAAAATCGAAATCGGATTCGAAAATCGACTTTTCTGAGAAATAAATAGAGATTTTATTTTTAGGCCACATCGAACAACCCTAGTTGAAATATACAAACATGGGTAGCTGTGAAGTGCTGAGTTTTGTGGCGCCAGTAGCATTTTGCCCAACTCAGTGCCTCCTTTCTAAGAGTCATTGCGACCGTCAGGTCGCACAGTTAAAAGGAAAACTTCCACCGGCAGTGTCAGTCAGTCAGTCCCTCCGTCAGTATGTCCGTCATGTCACACTTTTGGCCCTACTCTTATCTCCGGCACCGTTGCCCCTATCCATGCCAAACTTTGCACACACACTCCTTGGCTGGCAAACCACAACCTCCGCCCCTGATTTCTCACATGGCCCTCTTCTAGCGCCAAATATAGATGGTTTTGAGTTTTGACATGTTTGAATGTATCTATTAATAAAATATTCACCTATAATGACATGCCTATGAAATGCCTCAAAATACGGATGCCAACTAGTAAGGGTTAGCAGCATCAGTCACCACCATCTCATCACCATTATGTCACCATATATGTCACAATGTCACCACCATGTAATCTGTTGCCGGCAGGGGCATCACAAGTGTGACTGAGTTACTAGGGCCCAAGGTGGAGGGGCCTGTCTTTAGCTATTGAAAAATAGCAGATATACAAGCTCACAGCGCGGCACCGAGTGCCGCGCTGCGAGCTCGTATAGATCTGCTATTTTTGAAAAGTCGTGAAAATGTGTGAAAATCTTCTGAATATATGTACTTTTTATGGCAACATTTGTAACTCAAATGTTGATTCTGGGTGGTCCCTCCCTGGGAGGCTGGGACTAAATATTTTGAGATGGGGGCCCGTGGCCAAATACATATCATTTTGGGGGTCCTTCACATGAAAAGATTTGAGCACCACTGACATAGAAACTTAGGTTTTTCCAAAAACCTTAGAAGGATTTGAAATATTCAGATTCAAAATATTCAGAAATTTTCAAGATTTTTCAAAAATAGCAGATCTACAAGCTTGCAGCGCGGCACTCGGTGCCGCGCTGTGAGCTTGTATATCTGCTATTTTTTCAATAGTTAAAGCACAAAATGGGAGTGAATCCTTGTACCCCTAGGGCCCAGAATTTGGTGCGGCACCCCTGGTTGCCGCGTCTCTGTATAGCCTTTGACCGTACCTTGAATTGCTGTCTGTCTCCAGTACGGGAACCTGCCAGCTACCCTGGACAATAACCAGCAACAGAAGAGCCGCAGCCAGGGAGTAGATGCCTTTCACGGTCATTCTGTAGCTGTGCCGTAGAGAGAGAGGATCACATAATGGTACACAGTTTACAGTTTACAGTTTAGGCATTTAGCAGACGCTTTTAATCCAAAGCGACTTACAATAAGCAGATAAAACATCACAATAATAAATATGTCAGTACATCAACAGCAATATAACAAATGCAAATGGATATCTATCAAGAAAAAACACAATATAATCAGTAAAGAAAAAAAAAAGTTCTAAAAACCTAAAAAACTAATGCTAACTAGCTTCATGTATGGTCATTGATTTTTCAGTGGTGCTAAGGGTTTAGGTGGAGTCTGAAAAGCTGAGTCTTCAGTCCACGGCGAAAGCTAGCGAGTGAGTCCGTTGTTCTACGCAAACACACATACATGCAGTTAGTTCCAAAAGAAACAGAAGAGATCTCTGGTCGCCAAACAAGGAATGGAGACGACCTGGACACTCCAGCATGCAAAACTGTGAGAGATACAAGAAAATCACCAATCCCATACACGTGCAGACTCTTAAATGACAGTGGATTCTAGATGTGAGATTTTAGGTTAAACGATTTTTTTAGATAGGCAAATGCATTTTTAGATTTGAAGTTTTACATTGTATTCAGCAAAATAATTCAGTGTTTTTTAATGGCACCTGTCTTTTTTAAACATCTGCGATCATGCTGAAAGTTGAAACAGTTGAAAAAAATTCTAGATGTGAGTTTTTAGGTTAAACGATTTTTTAGATAGGAAAATGCATTTTTAGATTTGAAGTTTTACATTGAAATCGGCAAAATAATTGAGTGTTTTTAATGGCACCTGTCTTTTTAAACATCTGCGATCATGCTGAAAGTTGAAACAGTTGAAAAAAAGAAGAAGATTTAGATCAAATTAATTCTTTTGAAAATGGTCAACGCGGCGATTGACCCATTTCAACTCCACCTCTCTGAAATCTACTCACCTTATCCTATTGGATTTTTTTATTTTATTTATGATATAAAGCTGTATGTTCCTCTTGTCTGGAACGAGGGTCTTTTGTTTTTTGCTGTCCTGGCCTGCAGGTGTATATATACCGTAAGACAGGTGTATACGTCGTCGTATGACGTGGAATAAACCAGGCTCTATCTAGATTGGCTCTCCGTTCAGGTGGTCCCATTTTCAGGGGCGTCACAAGGGGGGGGGTGGGGGGAAGTGGGACCGAGTTACTAGGGCCCAAGGTGGAGGAGGCCTTCGTTATTTTGTACTTTAGCTAGTGAAAAATAGCAGATATACAAGCTCACAGCGCGGCACCGAGTGCCGCGCTGCGAGCTCGTAGATCTGCTATTTTTGAGAAGTTGTGAAAATGTGTGCAAATCTTTGAATATATCGAGGGCTTGGAGCAAAAAGGTAATTATTTAATTTAAATCAATATGTTTAATCCGTCTATACTTTAATACAGATTAATTAGGCTTCAATGAATGTATTTCAAAATATACTTTTTAATGTTGTTTTTAATTAAATAATTACAATCAATGAAAAGCTGTCCTGTGAAAAAAATATAAATGTCACTTACGCCCTTTTTGCTCCAAGCTCTCGATATGTATTTTTTAAGCGAACGTTTGTAACTCACATTTGGCTTCTGGGGGGGGTCCCTGGAACTAAATATTTTGAGATGGGGGTCTGTGGCCAAATACATATCATTTTGGGTGTCCTTCACATGAAAAGGTTTGAGCACCACTGACAAAGAAACATAGGTTTTTAAAAAAAATCGTGGAAGGATTTGAAACATTCAAAGTTGGTTACGCTCACAGCGTGGCACTCTGTGCAGCGATGTGAGCTTGTATATCTGCTATTTTTCAATAGTTAAAGCACAAAATAATGCGTTTGAGCACCGCTGACATAGAAACATAGGTTTTTCAAAAAACCTTAGAAGGATTTGAAATATTCAAAAGACTTGCGCAAGTTTTCACGATTTTTCAAAAATAGCAGATCTAGAAGCTCGCAGCGTGGCACTCGGTGCCGCGCTGTGAGCTTGTATATCTGCTATTTTTTAATGGTTAAAGCACAACATAATGGGTAATAATGTGTTCCCAGTCTTATATGAGGAACATTCATGGGGGGGCCCGCAGTGAATCCTTCTTGTACCCAGGGCCCAGAATTTGGTGCGACGCCCCTGCCCATTTTACCACTCCCGCTAAGGCCAGGTATGGACGTTACTCTCAACCCATTAGGCACCGTCCCTCCTCATCGTCCAGATCAACAACCAGAAAAGGCGCTATTCATGCGTGAGGCCAGCTGTCACTTAGGTGTCGGAGATCAAACAACGAGCCCATCCTGTCAAATATAATGAAGTTACACGGCTATAATGTGGCTACTGTGTCATCCGGATGGGGATATGTTGTTGTAATAACTGTGACGTGAGTCAGTATCGGTGTATTTCTTTCCATTGCCTTCTCATGGGAAATATTGACCCGTTTCTTCTTCGGAGGATCGAGGAGGTCAACTCTTTTTTTCTCAGTGGATGTTTGTTAGGGAGATTGGAGGGGCCTTAATTATTTCATACTTTAGATATTGAAAAATACCAGATATACAAGCTCACAGCGCAGCTGCGAGCTTGTAGATCTGCTATTTTTGAAAAGCTGTGAAAATGTGTGGAAATCTTTGAATATTTTTTTTTTTATAAGCGAACGTTTGTAACTAAAAGTTTGCTTCTGGGGGGTCCCTGGGACTAAATATTTTGAGATGGGGGTCCGTGGCCAAATACATATCATTTTGGGGGTCCTTCACATGAAGAGGTTTGTGCACCACTGACATAGAAGCATAGTTTTTTTTTAGTTTTTTTTTACCTTGAAATATTCAGACACACATTTTTGAAATCTTTCAAAAATAGCAGATATACAAGCTCACAGCGCTGTGAGCTTGTATATCTGCTATTTTTCAATAGTTAAAGTACCCAGGGCCCTGCTGACTGGTCAAAGTTTAAGTTGCTGGCACTACAGTCCAAATCAACTTTATATAGCCTTCTAAAGTTCCTTGATGTAATTTTTTCCCAGAGCTGTATATAATTATAAATACCTGTACTGTATTTTTATTGTTCACTTGCAAAAGACAAATTATGTAATTCAAGTTTATGAAGAAGTCAAAGACAAAGTTATTTTAAAAATCTTTATTGAAATAATCAAATACAAAATAAGTCATAATTTGGAAGCTTAATTATTGTACAAAATATTCCATTCACAGAAAGTGCCACAGTCCTTCCATGTGGTACAATGTGTATAATGTGCATAAGTCAGTGCAATACACATTTCTGAATAGATTGCCAATGTAAGGCACAACCGTACACAATAAGCGAACGTAAAATGTTCATCAATACTTGCATATAACTAAACTGGTCCAAATTAAACAAATATGATTAAAGCTGTTAAATTCACTTTGGTATTGTAGCACATCATTTCCCTTTCCCAGCAATAATATACCTTTAGAACAAGGGTCTTCAACAGGGGGTCCAGGACCCCTAGGGGGTCCTCAGAGTTACTACAGGGGGTCCTCCAAATCTTTGTGATAGAAACTTTTTTCTCCTTTTTTTATTTTAACCACTTGAACCCTAGCGTCCATATTCTGAGAACTTTAGCCAACAATAGCAGATCTACAAGCTCTTGTAGATCGGCTATTTTTGGCAAAGAGGTTTGGTGTAGAGGGGAAAAAGAGCAGACTAAGTACAGAGTGAAAGGTCAAGTTTATTAAGTATTGATGGTTCAAGTGGTTAAATATCTGACAACACAAATTGACATCAATCCAAAATACACTGATGATTGTGCCGTCAGACAATGAAACCATATGGTATCTATGGTTTGTGGGGGTCCCTGCTTCATCTCTTGCTCAACTAAGGGGTCCTTGGCCTGAAAACTTTGAAGACCCCTGCTTTAGAATTTAGAAGCTAAACTAATCTCTACCCACATTTCCATGTCTCTATTATAATCTCTAATATGAATTATAATCTATTAATATATCATTACAATAAATATGAATAATCTCTCCACTGGATGTTTCCTCTTCAAACAAAATCCCTTTTTATCAGTGAAATGTCACATGGATTAATTTCTTAAGGAACAACTTTATTTTTTTACAACAAGGGTTCATATTTTAGATTGTAATTAAAGAATATAAAAGATGAGTGTTAAATTGATTTCATTTACTTCTTTCTATTGTTTTAGAGATTCTTATTTCAGTGTTTGGGGGCATGCGTACAAGTTTCTATATGTCAATTTACACAGAATAAGCCCATTCCCAAGATACAACGCAACCTTTCATGGTTGGATGTGACTTATGGGTTCTAGTAGTGTTACTGTAAATAGCAATAAAGAAACTGCTGGATTATTGTCTCCAAAGAGACATATTTAGCCACTTGTAGGCATGCCCCACATTTTAGAACTGTAAATATGATAAAACAATAGAACGAAGCAAATGAAAACATTTTAACACTCACTTTTTCTTTTCTCTAATTACAATCTAAAATATGAACCGTTGTTGTAAAAAAACAAAGTTGTCCTTTAAGCCTGATTTATCCTTGGTTTTAGCGCGTGTCTCATACGGCAGATCTACAAGTAAATTGGCTATTTTTTCTGTGCGAGACACCGGCACGCAACTAAGTATAAATCAGACATTATGGTTGAGGATACACCATTGACGACGTCTTTACAATCATAAGGATGTACAACTGTATCAGTGTCCGAAGTGTTGATCTCGGTAACACTCCAGTAACAGTCCAGTGGGCCCAGGGTTGTCACACCAAATTCTGGGCCCCGGGTACAAGGATTCACTCACATTTTGTGCTTTAACTATTGAAAAATAGCACATATACAAGCTCACAGCGCGGCACCGAGTGCCGCGCTGCGAGCTTGTAGATCTGCCATTTTTGAAAAATAATGACAATTTGTGCACGTCTCTGAATATTTCAAATCCAAAGGTTTTTTGAAAAACCTATGTTTCTATGTCAGTGGTGCTCACATATTTTCATGTGAAGGACCCCCAAAATGATATGTATTTGGCCACGGACCCCCATCTCAAAATATTTAGTTCCAGGGACCCCCAGAAGCAAAATTGGAGTAAAAAATGTTCGCTTAAAAAACACATATATTCAAAGATTTGCACACATTTTCACGACTTTTCAAAAAATAGCAGATCTACAAGCTCGCAGCGCGGCACCGAGTGCCGCGCTGTGAGCTTGTAGATCTGCTATTTTTCAATAGCTAAAGTATAAAATAAGTAAGGCCCCTCCACCTTGGGCCCTAGTAAGTCAGTCCCACTCCCCCCCCCTTGTGACGCCCCTGCACTCCAGTAACAGTCCAGTGGGCCTCAAGCAAAGCAGCGAAGCAGGAAGTGACTCATGTGGGTGTAGAGGTGCTGGTTGGCCCCTTCAAGACCGTGACCCTTGTCTGTGTACCACTGGAGGACGAGAAAGAAGATGTCAGATCTAGTTGTCTCCAGTGGTGTAAAAAGTACTTACATTCTTTACTTAAGTAAAAGTATCACTACTGCAATGTAGATGTACTTGGTTAGAAGTATTCAACATTTACTTGAGTAAAAGTACAAAAGTATTGGTATCAAAATGTACTAAAAGTACCAAAAGTAAAAGTACTCATCGTGCAGTTATCAAATGTATACAAATCTTTTGAAAATAGCAGATCTACTTGTTGATCGGCTATTTTCAAATGCCCCAAATGTATACGGCTGAAGTGGTTAATGTATGTTTTGTAATAATAATCAAAATCTACAAAGTAACTAGTAACTAAAGTTTTGAAATAAATGTAGTGGAGTAAAAGTACAATATTTGGATCCGAGATGTAGTGGAGTAGAAGTAAAAGTAGTAAGAAATTGGAATTACTCAAGTAAAGTACAAATAACTCAAAAGTGTACTTAAGTACAGTACTTAAGTAAATTTACTTAGTTACTTTACACCACTGGTTGTCTCCTTCCAAAATTCAAACCAGCACGACTATTTATCATTGATTTATGTTTCCTTTTTTTTCCTTCTTTTAATTGTGTTAGTTGCTGTAGTTGTAGGGGTGCAACAAATCGATTTAATAGTTTATAAAAAAATAAAATAAAACATTTCAAAACATTAAAATAGCAGGTCTATATCTAGTTCACAATGCTTCAGAGATCAGTAACTTTCTGCAACTTAAATCTCCTCAGAAAATAGTCAATCTACAAGCTCACAACGTTGTGAGCTTGGACACATCGTCGTTGTAGGGTGGAAACCTTGTATGTCCAAAACCGTTCGTTTTTATCATCTATACTATAATTTTGCGAATGTCTGAGTGAGTGAGTGAGTGAGTGAGTGAGTGAGTGAGTGAGTGAGTGAGTGAGTGAGTGTCTGTCTGTCTGTCTGTCTGTCTGTCTGTCTGTCTGTCTGTCTGTCTGTCTGTCTGTCTGTCTGTCTGTCTGTCTGTCTGTCTGTCTGTCTGTCTGTCTGTCTGTCTGTCTGTCTGTCTGTCTGTCTGTCTGTCTGTCTGTCTGTCTGTCTGTCTGTCTGTCTGTCTGTCTGTCTGTCTGTCTGTCTGTCTGTCTGTCTGTCTGTCTGTCTGTCTGTCTGTCTGTCTGTCTGTCTGTCTGTCTGTCTGTCTGTCTGTCTGTCTGTCTGTCTGTCTGTCTGTCTGTCTGTCTGTCTGTCTGTCTGTCTGTCTGTCTGTCTGTCTGTCTGTCTGTCTGTCTGTCTGTCTGTCTGTCTGTCTGTCTGTCTGTCTGTCTGTCTGTCTGTCTGTCTGTCTGTCTGTCTGTCTGTCTGTCTGTCTGTCTGTCTGTCTGTCTGTCTGAAACAGCGTTTCTCCTCAGTGGCTGGAGCAATTGATCTGAAATCGCATCACCATTAGCATATGAACACACCTAACATAACTGTGAAGCCCGTTTGTCACTTTCACAAATCATATACTGTATATTAGCATTTTTATGGTGTATCTACTATCTATTCTGCATCTAGCATGAGGCACATCTATTCTGCATCTAGCATGAGGCAACATGTTTAACCAGCTCTCTCTGGGTGTGTGTGTGTGTGTGTGTGTGTGTGTGTGTGTGTGTGTGTGTGTGTGCAGGCAGGCGGGTGTGTGCGCAGGCGGGTGGGCGGGTGGGCGGGCGGGCTGGGGGGGAGCCATTAAACGAAACAGGTATTTCTTACATTGATGCTCCTACATATTATCATGCAAGCACCAGTTAAAGTTACTTTCCATCCCTCATATACAGGGTGCATGTGCACAGTTGTGTATGGATGTGCACAGTGCACATCCCATAACCCACACACTGCACATCATTTTGGAGCTCATATCTTTGAACGGGTAAGGGCTAGTTTAAAAAAATGAACTAAACTAGTGAAAACAGCCGATCTACAAGCACACAACGCCTTGTGTGCTTGTAGATCTGCTGTTTTCACTACTTTTGTGCGACGGCCTTGTCTGATGAAGCAGGGCTTTACTTTGCGAAAGAACATAGAAATTTGAAACTTGGAGATAAGAGGTTTCTGCCCAACAGTGACGATATGGTGCTCAATCAGAAGACTCACCATGGCTTCAAAATCAACTTGTTCCTCAACCAGGGCTTTGGAGATCTGAGCTGACTGCTGAAAATGAACGTTGTCTGTGAAAACACAAACAAACAAAAGAACATCAACAAAGTGTAGGAGGATGACGTCATTCATGCAACACTTCATGTGGACTAAAGGCCACAATGTCCTTGAGGAAAACACTGACGATTCTTTGTTAGCTATCTCCTTCTAAATTAATAGAGTACTTTGTCATACAGCCTACTAGCCCTGTTGTTTTTGGATTGTTTTTGCTCACGCTGTCCCACTTGACATTGGATTTTGACTTTCTTAGTTGCCAAGTGCACATACCACAGAGTGCTTGTAAAACTATTACAGACAGTACTCTGTAGGGCCTACAAGCATCAGCAGGCCAGGTTCAGGCCTCCTATTATGCCTTAAAGGACCACCTCACCTCTGGGACAACCAAATCTTATTGTATTGTTGTTTGGGACACAATCAACACAATCCTGCATTTTCATATGATGCATTTTGCATCATATGACCAGTTGTTGCATGCTGAAATCCTAAAATATCTAAAAACACAGCTGGAACACAAAAAATAACTCAGGATTGTGTTGATCGTGTCCCAAACAACAATAAAATAAGATCTGGTTGTCCCAGAGGTGAGGTGGTCCTTTAAATCACACTTCACCACTTAAACCCTCTTTGTAAACTAATACTTAGTTGACCGGGATCGGCTTGTACTGCCTCTGCAATTTCCCACCCCTAAATCTCTTCACCAGTCAACTACCTCACAACACGTCATATTATAAACATGTCTATTTTTGGTGACTGTTCAGCCCAGAATAGGGATGCTAGCATAGTGGTTAAAAATAAATAGCAAAACATTGTGCATATCATATGACGAAGAAAAGTGCTTTGTAATCTGCTCAGTGTCGCATTTGAAATAGGTTACAATTTACTGTATATTCTGGTTGTTTGGTTATTAACTCATCTAGTGCCATTCCCGAGATATCTCGTGAAATGTACTCGAGTATATGTAGTGCCATTCACGAGATATCTCGGGAAAAGTAATATATTACTGTAACAGCGAGTACATTACCGAGAAGAATGGGCGGAGGTCCGGAGACGAAATCCGTCGCTGATTTCGCATCATCACGGCTCCACGAGCACAAAATAGTCCCATCCATAACATTGAGGTGGACGGGGGATCTCATCTTTAATGTCCATTATCTCAAAACTACACTTTAGAAGCTAGGATGGAGGCAGATGCTCGCTTATGTTATGTTATAAAAGCTCCCGGTCGGCCATTACACAACTCCACGTGGACAAGGATCGGTTCCGGCGCACGACCCGATGACGTCAGACCGGAAGTGATTGCGCTGTGGACTTCTGGCCTTCAAAATAAGATAACGGCGGTGATGCCAGCCTGAAGGTGGCGTCGTGGACTTTATAATCCGTTAATTTCAGGGGCACTAAATGAGTTAATAGGCTATATTGAATTAAATTGATCTGAGAGTTTATCAAGAAGTAATCATAAAACACATTTGCACAATGGAAAATATTGATACATGTGATTTATACCGACCCGTGGATCTGAAATAAAGATTATACGGCATATAGGCCTGACATTCTTTGCTTAGAAGAACCATTTAGAATACTTTTTGCGTGGACTGTGTGGTTGTCTTACCGTCTGCTAGTCCATGAATCAAAAGATATTTGACATTATGGAAATTCTTGGCCAAGGCAGTAACTGTGCTGTTCTGAAAAATATGAATCAGAATGTGTTCTTTTTTCAGAAACAGTGGTCAAGGGTAATTCAAACAGGGTTCCCACTAGGGCATTCACGAATAGTGATTTTTATTATTCTAATTACCGGTATTCGACCTCAAAGTATTCGAATAGTCGAATATTCGACAGGACTGGCCAAACAGTCAAATATTAAGTCAGCAAGAGGCGAACATTGTGAAAATAGCAGATCTACATGCTCACAACGCCTCGCAACGCGAGGCGTTGTGAGCATGTAGATCTGCTATTTTCACAATATGTATCTGTGGAACCATTAAATGTAATACCTACAATTCCAAGTGCTTGTCAGGGATGGGGTCCCCAGTTCAAATATGTTTATTTTGGGGGTCACGGCCTAAAAAGGTTTGAGAACCCCTGGTATAGAGCATTAACAAATTCATCCACCAGGGGCATTGACAACTCATTCTTATGACTTATCTCGCCAAGCTTTATAAACTATATATTGTTTAAAGAGAAAACAATCAAAAAATGTAAATAAGCAAATATTCGACTTCGGTGAACAACGTCGAATAATGACTTTGATTTTGGTGAATGCCCTAGTTCCCACACATTTTAACCAATGAATTTCCAATACTTTTCCAAAACTTCTCCAGAATATTTAACCCAATTTCCAGGCCTATGAAACAACCGTTCAGCGCATATAACTAGTCTCTTACTCCTATGTGCAATGCCCAAAGACAGGCAGTGTACAGTAGCAAAAATAAATCATAGAATGGTGAGAAAATGAGATCTGTTTTTGTCACATACATTTAGGCTGCTATCACGCCTATTTGGCAAAAAACTGCTTATGTTAGTTACTTGTATGCTCCCCTGTATGATGGTGTGGAGGAATTCAGATCAATCAATAATCAATGAGAAAATGAGGAGACAAGACAATGTATATGACAGTATTGTGCACCAAAAATAGCAGTTATAACAAGCTTACAGGTCTGCTATTTTCGGTGCACGACCTTGTAGCACAATGTATAAATCAGGCTTAAAACTGTTTCAAATTTTTAGTCTGAACTGTGTTTCATCTTTATTTCATTTGAAATAAGATATTACTTATCTTACATACTGTAGGAAACCGTGTTTTCCTTATAAAAATGAGGCCTTTTCTTTCCCCAAGGCTGGGAAAGTGAGGTACTATTTGTTTCAGTTTATTTTGTAACTTACATGATCAGTGCCAGAAGCAAATAAGCAATCTGAACAATCTGAAAAGACTCTGAAGTTGAATGACTTGGCTCTAGTTTATCATAGTTAAATATATAATATAATACATATATGTTTTATAGTACTTACGTAATAGTTTGGGTTTTCAGAAGGTAGGTCCATGTACCGCTCTGTGTAGATGGAATCTGGACCATAGGTTGACAAGACATACAATACAGTAACGTTAAGATGATTGAAAATGTGACTTAATAATTGCAGTGATCTATGATAATTCTCAGATAACTTATGAGTAGATAATCCCCTCCTGCTCAACACATTTAAGACAATCATTTAAAGGACAATTTGTTTTTTTACAACAAGGGTTAATATGTTAGATTGTAAATAGAGAAAAAGAAAAGAAAAGATGAGTGTTGAAATGTTTTAATTTACTGCTTTCTATCGTTTTAGTGATTTTAGACAACTTTGATTTCAGTGGTTTGGGGGCATGCGTAAGTGGCGAAATATGTCTTTTTAGACACAATAAGCCCATTCTTAACTCATACAGTGCCTATCCCGAACTAGTTCGGGATAATTTGGACCTTATTAACGTCCTGGGTGCCTATCCCGGACTAGAATTTAGTCGCCGATATTTACCATCCACTCCAATGCAATCCAGGATCTTTAGAGCTCATTTCTCTGTTCCATGCATATCCATGAGGTGTGCAAGGTTTAATCATGGCTAAATCGCCGAAAATAGGGCTTCTAAAATGCTTGGTAGCCAACTTCAAGCTAACTTCATCCTGTTCCTGTACATGCACAAAGGAAAGTGTTCAGGCGCATCATGGCTGCGCACGGCTTGTGCATATACCAGCGTATCTCTATGGTGAATTCTATGGCCATTGGGCGCCCTCTAGTGGTGAAAGCTGGCACTGAAAGCGTTAAGATGCAGCATAATCTTTCATAGGCAGATGTGACTTATGGGGGCTAGTAGTGTTACTGTAAATAGCAATAAAGAAATCGCCAGCTTATTGTGTCTAAAACCACTTGTACGTGCCCCCACCCACTGAAATCAAAATTGCTAAAACAATAGAAAGCAGTAATGAAAACATTTTAAACACTCGTCTTTTCTTTTCTCTAATTACAAGTCGAACCCTTGTTGTAAAAAAATAAAAATCACACCCAATGTGAAGTGAGCGGTGGTCGTGCTTGCATAACATCTTCAGACTGGGATTTAAGTCTAGTATGTACAGGCTATGCTACACACACACGTTTTGCTATGGCAAAAGGCTGAGGAAAAAGGCTACAGACATACGACATATGACATCACTAGACAAACATGATGCTACGTACACACATTTTACTATGGCAAAACGCTGAGGAAAAAGGCTACAGACACACGCACAGCCACTTATAGGAGCGGTTTGCACCGCTCAACAAATACAAAGTTGTCCTTTAAGAGCAGGGAGATAAAAATGGTGTTGGAGTGGAGGTGGCAGCAAACAAGGCATACCAACCTTCAGTGACGTTGATACTAGGGCATTAACGACTTGTGATTTTTGAAAGTCGACTCGATTTAAAAAGTTGAGTTGAAGTCGACTTTATCGTTTGGTGGCGTCATCACATCACACACGACCCCCCAATTATTTTGGTGGGTCCCCAGATGATTAACCTAATGTGAAACATTGTTTTCTCACTCAACTGTAAACGAACCAACATAAAGTTTAAGTGTATAGAGGGTATCTTCACATTTCCAATGTGCCAATTTAAGGACTTTTTAATACCTCTAAAATGACAAATTAAACATTGTGGACATATTGGATCATTCCGTCCTTGACAATAAGCAATCCTACTGTTTGAATGCTGTACAGACTCACACATGGAGCAAAAATAATGATAGAAAAAAAATACAAAGGATTTTTTTTTTCTTTTTTTCAAATTCGACTTTCGACTTTCTCTGATGGGAGTCGACTTGTGTAAAGAAGTCAACTCAGTCGACTTTTTCGTTAATGGCCTTGTTCAGGGGTTCCCAAACTTTCTTGTCTCAGGGCACCCCTACATTATGATTTTCACTCCCAGCACCTTATATTTACAGCATATCGTCGTTGTCGGGTGGAAACCTTGTATGTCCAAAACCGTTTGTTTTGTATTTATCATCTATAAATTGCACTAAACTAGTGAAAACAGCAGATCTACAAGCACACAACAATTGCGAGGCGTTGTGTGCTTGTAGATCGGCTGTTTTCACTTGTTTTGTGCGACAGTCTTGTATGATGAAGCAGGGCTTTGCTTTACCAAAAGACATACACATTTGAAACTTGGAAATACGAGGTTTCTGCCTGACAGTGACGATATTTTAGTGATTATGTTGCAAGGAAAATGTTGAGATAATAGCCATTTTGGTTAGAACTGACTGAAAAAAGTTTAAAATGATACAAAAAAAATCCAAATATTATCAAATGATCTCGCGGCACCCCTGGACTGCCGTCGCGGCACCCCAGGGTGCCCCGTCACCCACTTTGAAAACCCCTGCCCTAGTTGATACTAAGAGGAACAACAGTGAATGTGGTACACGTGAGTGTAAACCTCTCGAGTGTACAGTATGTGCCTGGACTACATTGCAAGCTACGCATCATTATTGAAAATAGATACACAAAAAATTAAGATGAAGCATACCATAATATTCCCAGTTAGCGACGGGAGCAACTGCCATCCCACATTTGAACAGTCCACTTCCAGATCCCAGCACCATTGATGTTACATAGCCTCCATAGGACTGTGAAATGAATCTCACATTAGTCACTATATACTGTACTATTGTTTTATATGGTGCATACAGTATGTGCTGGTTTTTGACTGCTTAGTGCTTAACCACTTCAGTCCTATTTTATACTTTGCTGTATGCCTTTATTACACAGCAAAAATAGGCGATCTACAAGCTCACAACGCACCGTGACACGTTGTGAGCTTGTGGATTTTCGCTATTTTGCAAACGTTTTCTCACATTTTTCAGAATTCTTTCAATGTTTTAAACATTTATGAAATAGTTTTTCTATTATATTCTTTACTCATTTGGCCAGAAAAACTGGCCAGGGTTTGCTGCAGCTAATTCTTTTTATGATATGCCTATAATGAATGAGATTCCCAAAATAGGGACGGCAATAATAATAGCTAACATTGTTAACAGTGTAATAATTCCAACAACAATGTGATTCCAACAATGCAACTGGTTATCTTTTTAAGAAACTCACCCAACCCCAGATTGCAATTCTGTTCTCATCAATGTACCCCATTTTGATAAATTCACTGAAACAGAAGGAATGACATGTATATGTGTTGTTAATATGCCAGGGCAGCATTGAAGATAAGCAGCAACATTTAACGTCCCACAGTGACTCAGCATCTGTCTGACATCGACGAGATCAAGGTTCAGGTTAGCGCTACTGTTTTATCACCTTTACTACTGTATAACTTGTGGTTATGTGGGACCCCCCGGAGGGTCCCCAGATGACAGATGACAGTAAAGTGACTTTTAAGATTAAAGTCCATTACTGGATCAAAAGCAATCAACAAAACTTTACTATAAAAGCTGCTCAAACATTGGCCAAATTGTCAAATAATATAAGAAAGTAGGGATGGGACGATAAGAAAATTTCATATCACGATTATTGTGACAAAAGAAATCGCGATTTACGATATTATCACGATAATCAAAATCCATTATCCTGGGGTGGAACATTTGCCAAAAAATTGCAGATCTACAAGCTCACAACGCGTCACGACGCGTTGTGAGCTTGTAGATCGGCCATTTTTTGGCAAAGAGATTTGGTATTGAGTGAAAAAAAGACTGTATCAAGTACGTATATTATAAGTACATTTTACCTACAGTATAGAGGGTTTAAAGGTATATTCAGTGATTGTATTACATTCAAATAAAAATATAATTGGTACATTTTCCATTCATTCTCCTCACTAGAATGTGTGCTGACCATATAAGGACTTCCACCATGGCCCTTACGAGCATAGCTAGATTCGGGTTTCAGAGGTGGCCAGCTGTTTGCTTGAATTAGCGTGAGCTTAAGTGTTGGCTTGTACTAAATCTGCTTCTGCCGAATCCTCACCGGACCGCTGTTATCTGATCTTCCACTTCGTAGGTGCCCAGCCGCTTATAGAGTGCGTGCATGATATGGTCGCCCTGGTAACCGGTCCCCCTTCCATCGAATCTGGCCACTATGATCTTCTCTGTGCTGGCCAGGTAAGAGGACCAACCGTTGCTGTACTCGAACGTTACTGTCTGGCTGTAAGGACCGCCGTATCTGGAAGATCAGAATTAGGTTATTTCACTGGCACATTTGAGGTACTTTCTTTTTTCTGTCCCGTACATGTTTTTTTGAGGATTCCCATAGATTCAAGGAGTGGCCTTGTCTGTCCCGTACATGTCCCGTACATGTTTTTTTGAGGATTCCCATAGATTCAAGGAGTGGCCTTGTCTGTCCCGTACATGTCCCGTGCATGCAGAATTGAGGATTGGTCAAGCTTCACATGACAATTTGGCCCGCCAGACAAAATCATTCATTCATTCAGAATTCATAAAAATATAGATCTAAAGCACATAAATCTAGAACACAGAATGTATAGATCTAGAACACAGATTTCATAGCTCTAGAACACATAGAATAAAAATTCACCCCTTCACTTCGAACCAAGGTTTGATTTTTTTCTTAGAGAAATGCTCAACACGAACAAATAACACATGCAAACAGTACAAAGGTATAGCAGGGGTCTTCAACGTTTTCAGGCCAAGGACCCCTTAGCTGAGAAAGAGATGAAGCAGGGACCCCCCTCTACATATTGTATAAATGTGTGATTTGCATCGATTTCATAGATGGATTCAACATTCTGGTTTGACAGCACTGTCATCAGTCTATGTTGGATTCATGTTAATGTGTATTTTCAGACATTTAACCACTTAAATCGTCGATATTTTGCAAACTTGGCCTTTCACCAACTTTACCTCTACACCAAACCTCTTTGCATAAAATAGCCGATCTACAAGCTCTCAACGCCTCACAGCGCGAGGCGTTGAGAGCTTGTAGATCTGCTATGTTTGGCTAAATTGATGCGAGGGTTCAAGTTGTTAATTTAGAATAATTCTCCTATCACACAATGATTTGGCGGCCCCCCTGTAGTAACTCTAAGGACCCCCTAGGGATCCCTGACCCCCTGCAGAAGACCACTGCACTACAGCATATGTCAGATATTGAGTATGATGTTCTTGTGTTGCGAGTTCACCATACAGTTACAGTTAGCCTTTAAATAGAGTCGCAATCGATTCAGCTTTTTGTGACGGAACCACCCAAAAACAATGAACTGGAGCATAACAAATCAATCTACTTACTGTTGATCATTGTCATTGTCACTTGCATGTACAATCCTCTTATTAATTGTGTTGATTTAAGAGGATGTTTTTATCAAAGTGTAAATCTTATCCCCAAAAAAGGGCCAAATTATGACTACATAACGGTCAGGAAATAAATATGTGAACACAGTGATAAATTTGAAGTGTGGTCATGATGAGAGCCTAGATTACAGCCATAGTTATGCGTTCAAATGTTTTAGGAATATGAAACACCATTTTCAGCATATCGTCGTTGTCGAGCGAAAACCTTGTATCTCCAAGTTTCAAATTTGTACGTTCTTTCGTAAAGTAAAGCCCTGCTTCACCATACAAGGCGGTTGCACAAAAGTAGTGAAAACAGCAGATCTACAAGCACACAACGCCTCGCATCGCGAGGCGTTGTGTGCTTGTAGATCGGCTGTTTTCACTAGCTTAAATCACTTTTAAAATCATACAAATACAAACAAACAGTTTTGGACATACAAGGTTTCCACCCGACAACGACGATATACTGTGCCATTTGGAAACGGCTGTAGTCACTATTGTATCAGTGTTGTGTCATCACGTGATGATGAGGAGGACCTTACACGTCTATCAGCAGGGGATACTTCTTAGATTCTTCAAAGCCAGGAGGCAAAGTCATCTGGTACCACAGCTCTGGGGGAAAAAATCCATATGAAATATAAATAAGACTTTAAGGATTCATTTAATTTAATTCGAATTATTTGACGGCTTAATGCAGTGGTTCTCAACCTGTGGGTCGGGACCCCCAGGGGGGGTCTCCAAATTATTTTGGGGGGGTCCCCAGATGATTAAAGGGCCAGTTCACCTCTAGGGCAACCAGATCTTATTTTATTGTTGTATGGGACACGATCAACATGATCCTGAGTTATTTTTTGTGTTCAATCTGTGTTTTGAGATATTTTAGTATTTCAGCATGAATGATGATGCATTTTGCATCATATGATGCAGCATGATGACTGATATGATGCAAAATGCATCATCATTCATGATGAAATACTAATATCTCAACACACAGATTGAACACAAGAAATAACTCAGGATTGTGTTGATCTTGTCCCAAACAACAATAAAATAAGATCTGGTTGTCCCAGAGGTGAACTGGCCCTTTAACTTAATGTGCAACATTGTTTTCTCACTCAACAGTAAACACACCAACATCAGGTTTAAGTGTATAGAGGGTATATCTGCACATTTCTAAAGTGACAATTGAGGGACTTTCTAACACCTCTAAAATGACAAATTAAACATTGGCCAAATTGTCAAATAATTAGACGCAGAAATTGTGAAAATAGCCGATCTACATGCTCACAACGCCTCGCAACGCGAGGCGTTGTGAGCATGTAGATCTGCTATTTTCACAATGGAACCGTGTTATACAAAATGTAATGCCTCAACTCTTAGTGCTCGTCAGGGTGGGGGGGTCACCAGTTAAAATATGATTCTTTCGGGGGTCCCGGCCTGAAAAGGTTGAGAACCACTGGCTTAATGCACTTACTGAAATCTCCAATCTGAATGGTGCCGTGACGTATGGTGGGCATGTGGATCTCGGATACTCGACTTCCAAACTCTTTGTTGTGCTCCAGAACCCTCAGCTCCGAAACTGTAAAAGTGGAGAACACAATAAGATATCGTTGCATGCTGTCAGGCAGAAACTTCATATCTAACTTTTTGTGTTTTTTTCCCCCGTAAATTCACATCACGTCACGTCCAGGGGCGTCACAAGGGGGGGGGGGGGGGGGACGGACTTACTAGGGCCCAAGGTGGAGGGGGCCTTAATTATTTTATACTTTAGCTATTGAAAAATAGCAGATATACAAGCTCACAGCTCTGCTATGTTTGAAAAGTTGTGAAAAAGTGCATGCAAATCTTTGAATATATGTATTTTTGAAGCAAAACATTTGTAACTAAAATTTTGCTTCTGGGGGGGTCCCTGGAACTAACTATTTTGAGATGGGGGCCAAATACATGATTTTGGGGGTCCTTCACATGAAAAGGTTTTGAGCACCACTGACATAGAAACACACAGCGCAAATTTTCACGATTTCTCAAAAAGTGTGAGTGCCGCGCTGCAAGCTTGTACAGTAGATCTGCTATTTTTTCAATAGTCAAAGCACAAAATAATGCCCCCTTCCCCCTATGAAGAACATTCATGGGGGCCCCGCAGTGAATCCTTGTACCAAGGGCCCAGAATTTGGTGCGACACCCCTGGTCACGTCACATAAAAGCATTAACCCATTTAGGCCTAGAATTATTGAATGCTTTAACCAGTGAAAAATAGCAGATATACAAGCTCGCTGTGAGCTTGTAGATCTGCTATTTTTGAAAAAGTCGTGAAAATGTGTGCAAATCTTTGAATATATTTATTTTCAAAGCGAATGTTTGTAACTCAAATTTTGCTTCTGGGTGGTCCCTGGAACTAGATATTTTGAAATGGGGGTCCGTGGCCAAATAAATATCATTTTGGGGGTCCTTCACATGAAAAGGTTTGAGAACCACTGACATAGCAGTCTCTCAAGAACAGACTAACTGAGCTCCAGTTGAGTGAAAAGGACCTTTTCTTTGACGATGGCTGGCCAGATTGCTGACATAGAAACATAGGTTTTTTTCCAAAAATCTTAGAAGGATTCAAAAGACACTTATAGAATCGGGTCAAAATTCTAATTTTCACGATTTTTCAAAAATAGCAGATCTACAAGCTCGCAGCGCGGCACTCGGTGCCGCGCTGTGAGCTTGTATATCTGCTATTTTTTGTATATTTAAAGTTGTACTATGTAACTTTTTTTATAAAACAAATCTTAAAATTCTCCTAACTATTAAATCACAAAAGTTTTAGAAGATCCGCGCCGTGAATTTCAGCCTGTAAAGCCTTCTCTATATGTAAACTGAGATCCTTGCCGTGGACCGGATCTCGCGCCAAAATTGCGTCATCACACTACCGGCCAATCACAGCGAGGGTTATACAACTGCCGGCCAATCACAGCGCATCTTGAAGTGGGGTCGCTATGGCAGCCATATTTGTTGTCGCCCGTTTGTACCATCCCTTCTCTAGGTAATTTCGCCTACCAGGCAGGGTGAAGGAGTCCGTATCTCTGGAATTACTGAACGCACAGGAACAAGGGACCCCTTAAAAGATAGATCTCAGCGAGGTGGAGGCAGACGCGGGGGTCTGAAGGTACGAAAAACGGATGAAAGACGCGGACGCGACCGCGGTTTGCTATAGGGCTAATGACCACTAGTTGGGCAACTTACACAGTATGGCTTTAAAGCATAAAATATTGCGTCATAATGTGTTCAGGCATAAAAGCATTAAAGGTTGCAGATCCACAAGCTTGAAACAGCTTTTGAACTTGTAGATCTGCTTCTTTTGCCGTTTTTTGAATTTGAATCAGTTTTGGACATATGAGGTTTTCCCCCGACAGAGACGATTATGAGCATATAGAAAACAATAGATCTTTCCCTGACGTAAGTGTAGATCCAGAATAAAGTCGGACAAGTACGTATACACTAATAAGAGATTAGATAGCATATCTACCTTCTCTGCCCCTGTTGTCATAGAGATAGTAGCGAGGAATTGCTGGACCTTTGAATGCAAGAGATACACACACACACATTTAGGACGGGAGAGAGAGTACAACGTACAATATAACAATTGTACACACACTATTATGCACACACACTTGCTTACAAAACACTGTACTTAAGAGCTTAAGGGAATATTCCACTGTTCTTCAAAGTTGATGGAAATAAGTTATTTGATGCTCTCTGTATCGGCGAAGCAGGAAAACTACTGTTATTCTTCCCGTGACCTCTAGGGTAAATGGCTTCGACAACCAGGCATTCACAGTGAATTCTGGGCATTGTAGGAACAGACAGCAAAGCAACACCATTTTCATTATGGGCCAGAGAAAGTTTGTTTTCATTGTCACATCAATTACAGCCAAAAGATTTTTTGCATTAAACTACAACATTAAAAACACATTTACTGCCATTTAAATATGCCTTCTTTGGGATCTCCCTGCCATAAGTCTCCATAGACTCCCATGTAATTTATAGTGCACAGATCATGCACGCCCATGCACAGATCTGTTCACAGCTTTCAAACAAAACAATCAGATTGGAAATCCGTTCAGGCATTCTTGAGAAAATAGCCATTATGTTTTACATGTTATGTAAGCAAAGATGGCTGCCCTGGATGAAAGATAGGGTTGTATGGGGGTGGAACATGCAAAATCGCGATTGAAATCATGTTTACTAGATTTAATGGGGTCCAAAAATATATATTTTTTAATAAGTAAAAGTTGATTAAAGTCACTTGGCAGGGAAGTCCATAGTGAGATAGTTGATCTGAAAGTCGTTTGGCACTAAGTGAGTTAATATCGTTTGACAGCACAATCATCAGTGTATTTTGGATTCATGTCAATTTGTGTTTTCAGACATTTAACCACTTGAACCGTCAATACTTAATAAACTTGACCTTTCAACGATTAAACCATATCAATTATACATTTTGTTGACCTTGTTGAAGGTCTGTGCTTTGCCCTCAACACCAAATCACCTACTTTTGCCAAATGTTCGAAGGATAGGAAAACATCCACAAGTTTTGACAGTGGACAATTCCTATTCCTTATCCTTCATGTTTTGTGACAGCATACAGTAAGCAGGGACGTGCTGGCCATTCGGAAAAGCGGGACAATTCCCGAACGGCCGGTTCATTCCCGGCCGGTCCAGGCGGCCAACAAAGTAAATGGTCACTGTCGGGCAGAAACCTCGTATCTCCAAGTTTCAAATGTGTACATTTTTTTCTTCATCATACAAGGCCGTTGCCCAAAAGTAGTGAAAACAGCAGATCTACAAGCACACAACGCCTCGCACCGCGAGGCGTTGTGTGCTTGTAGATCGGCTGTTTTCACTCGTTTAAATCATTTTTTAAATGATAAATACATAACAAACGGTTTTGGACATACAAGGTTTCCACCCGACAACGACAAAATATAACTGTAATTGGCCCACTGGCTTGTCACTTGTCATGATCTGAAATGGCAAGTCTTTGAGTAGCAGCAGCGCTATAGAGAGATCTCTCTCTATAGCGCGCAATGAGGGCCTACAACTCTTTTTCCCGGACTGAATCAGGGGCCCAGCATGTCCCTGACAGTAAGTGTTTAAGGGGATGCGTGACAGACCGTGACAGCCTGCGCGATAGAAGGAAGCGTTGTGGCTGAACAGCGCCGAGTTGTACTGGCAGATTTCAAATCCACACGTCAGACATTTGGATCCCTGACCACTGGACCACCTGTGACAGACAGACAGACAGACAGACAGACAGACAGACAGACAGACAGACAGACAGACACGTGCAAAGTTGAAGTGAAAAACTGTGATGAAAATAATGAAATTCCAATATAGCGGATAGGGCTGTCACGATTATGACATTTTACATGACGATTAATTGTCACTCAAATAAATTGCGATTAACGATTTAATTGTGTTTTTGTCGTTGACAATTACATTTCTGTTTGGCTTTTAGGCTTTGAAAGTTGCACATGGTAGATATGACACATAACCTAAATATACAAAGAAATTACTGACATATTTGACAACTTTATACTTAACTCATTCTGAGCCCCAGACATTAACGGATTATAATGTCCAAAGTGCCTCCTTCAGGTCCCATTCACTTGCGTTGTCTTATTTTGAAGGCCAGAAGTCCACCGCGCAATCACTTCCGGTCTGACGTCATCGGATCGTGCGCCGGAACCGATGCGTGTCCACGTGGAGTTGTGTAATGGCCGACCGGGAGCTTTTATAACTGTGTAAAATAAGCGAGCATCTGCCTCCATCCTAGCTTCTAAAGTGTAGTTTTGAGATAATGGACATTAAAGATGAGATCGGCCGTCCACCTCAATGTTATGGGATGACTATTGTGTGCTCGTGGAGCCGTGATGATGACAAATCAGCGCCGGATTTCGTCTCCGGAGCTTCGGCCAAGTACTAGGTATTTTTACTCGCCGTTACAGTAATATATTACTTTTCACGCGACATCGCGTGGATGGCACTATAGATACTCTATTACTTTTCACGCGACATCGCGGGGTTGGCTTTTAATGAGTTAAAAAAGAACACTGATAGTGGAGATAGCCGATCTACAAGCTCACAACGCGTCGCGATGCGACGCGTTGTGAGCTTGTAGATCTGCTATCTCCACTATTTTTTACTTTTACTAAAAGAAAATATATGAACATTTTTCAACATGGAAGCGATTATGACGATCATGTCAAATAATTTGCGATTAGACGATTATGTAATAATTGTGACAGCTCTAATAACGGATACAACAGAGACCCTATACGGATACCTGTAGACATTGCGTCCACCTGGTCTGCCCCCCTCCTGGTTACTTGAATAATACCTGCGGAGCGGTTGTAGATTGACAGTATATTAGCCAGAGGGAAGGTTTGCATTTTTCGCATTTGCATTTTGCAGATAGATAGAGGATAGACTGTCTGGTCGATCCAACTCACACGCTGTTTTCAGTCACTTTCAGAATGTCAATCACCTCCCATGGGCCTGTGGTGATGGCTTTCATTTTGCCCTGTAAATATGAGTGCCAGGTTATGAAAAGAGGCAAAACTAAACAATCTGCTATAATCTAACACGGGGGGTCTTCAAGGTTTTCAGACCAAGGACCCCTTAGCTGAGAGAGAGATGAAGCAGGGACCCCCAGATTCCATATAGTTTCATCGTTTGACAGCACATCAGTGTATTTTGGATTCATGTCAATTTGTGTTTTCAGATATTTAACCACTTGAATGGTCAATACTTAATAAACTTGACCTTTCACTCTGTACTTAGTGTACTCCTTTTTCCCCTCTACACCAAACCTCTTTGCCGAAAATAGCCGATCTACAAGCTCACAACGCCTCGCGCTGCGAGGCGTTGTGAGCTTGTAGATCTGCTATTTTTGGCTTAAGTTCTCAAAATATGGATGTGAAGTGGTTAATATAAAAAAGGAGAAAAAAGGTTTCTATCACACAAAGATTTGAAGGACCCCCTGTAGTAACTCTGAGGACCCCCTCTGTGTCCCCCTGTTGAAGACCCCTGATCTAAGATATTGTGAAAATAATCAGAATCATCAAGACGTATCCAATGGGATTTGGGATAAGATGACCCCTCTAGCCAAACAATCAGATTCACGTGTATTGATAACAAGTACACAACTCTTATGGAAATGTCCTTGATAGTAACTACTCTGTCATCTTGTGTATTGTCTTTGTTTAGTTAAGATTCATGATGCCTGTACAACATTATCTACAGTAACTACAAGACGGTTCTGCCAAGAGCAAGCTGCATTTTCCATTGTAACCTCACAGAACACTTGAGAACGTTCTGTGCAACATTTTGTGAACCTTGTGTATATATTGTCTACATTCAATCGGCTGTGTCTTTGTCTTTCTTTTTTATCTTGGTTTACATTAGTGTACACCGTACGCGAAAACAGTTTTCGTCTTAAGAGATATCAGTGTCTGTGGCTAATCCTCAGCCAAATGTCTTGTGCATGAGCTCAGTTAGTCCAAGGAAGTACTTCCCTGAATATTTCTCCCATATTGGGAATAAATAATTATTCTTTTTGTGAATTCATAAATCTCAGATCCACCGTCCCAGACTCCCTCCGTATTTGGGCGAGATTTGACATCAGGGGCGTCACAAGGGGGGAGAGTGGGACTGAGTTACTAGGGCCCAAGGTGGAGGGGCCTTAATTATTTCATACTTTAGCTATTGAAAAATAGCAGATATACAAGCTCACAGCGCGGCACCGAGTGCCGCGCTGCGAGCTTGTAGATCTGCTATTTTTGAAAAATCCTGAGAATGTGTGCAAATCTTTGAATGTATGTATTTTCTAAGCGAACATTTGTAATTCAAATTTTGCTTCTGGGGGGTCCCTGGAACTAAATATTTAAGGGGGTCCGTGGCCAAATACATATCATTTTGGGGGTCCTTCACATGAAAAAGTTTGAGCACCACTGACATAGAAACATAGGTTTTTCAAAAAAAACTTTGAAATTTGACATATTCAAAGACTTGCACAAATGTTCACGATTTTTCAAAAATAGAAGATCTACAAGCTCGCAGCTGTGAGCTTGTATATCTGCTATTTTTTCAATAGTTAAAGCACAAAATGTGAGTGGATCCTTGTACCCAGGGCCCAGAACTTGGTGCGACTCCCCTGTATGACATCATCAATATGACATCATCGACGTGACATCAGGGATCCACATGGGAAGTCACGCCGTCATTAGACGCCGTCTTCATTTCATTGCTACGTACGTTTGCACATACAAGTTGTTTGTCTGGGTGAGGCTGATGCAAAAGCTATTATACGGTCATAAGCATGTCAAACAGCAAGTGTATTTACTGTACGCAGAGAAACAGTTACTGTACATGTACAGGTACTTACCCCAACCACATGATGAATGTGTTTGTAACCGGCGGTGTCACTCGTCCGCACGTAATAACTGCTCTTGTCGGCTGAAAACACTGGTGGGGGAGGACGATTCTAACAAGTAAATGTATCATTATTATGATGTGTTTGTCCTGTGTTGTTTAAGATATATTGTTGCAAATCGTCACTGTCGGGCAGAAACCTCGTATCTCCAAGTTCCAAGTTTTTACGTTTATTCGTGAAGCGAAGCCCTGCTTCATCGTTCAAGGCTGTCACACGAAACCAGTGAAAATAGGCGATCTACAAGCACACAACGCCTCGCGGTGCGAGGCGTCGTGTGCTTGTAGATCGGCTATTTTCACTATTTTAAGTCATTTCTAAAGTGATAAATACAAAACCAACGGTTCTGGACATACGAGGAAATGTTTGTATGGTATTCCATGCACTTACTAATGCACTACTTACAGTACTGTATGTAATAGTGATTACACTGTACATGTACTTGTACATGTATTTAGTGTTACATAAGCACTGCAAATTATAATTGATGTAATAGAAGCCAACATAATTATTGGAATGCTAAACGTATTTGCTATGACAGTGTGGGCCGTGTTTTGTACTTAACATACCCGTGCAATCCAACCTGTGCGACTGGTGATTTTCAGTCTCTGGAAGAATACAAGCAACAGGATACACATTAGTTAATATAATGCAGGGGTTTTCAAAGTTTTTCAGCCCAAGGACACCTTGGCTGAGAGAGAAAGACGAGAGAGATGTATTTTTAGACATTTAACGACTTTAAACCCTCAATTAGCTGCAAACTTGACCATTGGCTCGATACTTGGTCTGCTATTTTTTCCCCTGTCCACCAAACCTCTTCTCAGAAAATCGCCGATCTACAAGCTCACAACACGTCGCTGCGCAGTGAGCTTTTCAGATAATGTTCCCCAGGTAATAGGGATGTGAGGGTTCAAGTGGTTAATGTAAAAATATAAAGAAATAAGGATTTGGGGGTCCCCTGCATCTCTGAGGACCACCTGAAGTTGTGTGGAATGTTACGACAAGTTAATATCCATGTGACATCCATAATGGACGGATAAATGGATACAAAGCAGGGGTCTTCAACAGGGGGTCTGGGACCCCTAGGGGGTCCCCAGAGTTACTACAGGGGGTCCTACAAATCTTTGAGTGATAGAATTTTTTTTTCTCCTTTTTTATATTAACCACTTGAACCCTAGCGTCCATATTCTGAGAACTCTAGCCAAAAATAGCATATCTACAAGCTCACAACACCTCGCAGCGCGAGGCGTTGTGAGCTTGTAGATCGGCTATTTTTGGCAAAAGAGGTTTGGTGTAGAGGCCTAGAGGGGAAAACGAGCAGACTAAATTAAAAACTAAGTGAAAGGTCAAGTTTATTAAGTATTGACGGTTCAAGTGGTTAAATATCTGAAAAAACTAATTGACATGAATCCATACACTGATGATTGTGCTGTCAAACGATGAAACTATATGGAATCTATGAAAAGGTTTAGGGGTCCCTGCTTCATCTCTCTCTCAACTAAGGGGTCCTTGGCCTGAAAACATGAAGACCCCAGAGATAAAGCTTAGATACTGTATGACAGACAGACAGACTGATTATTATGTACCTCGTCTGCATTCCAGTTGCTTCCACTGAGCTTGTAGATCTGAACAAGGAGTTCAGTCTGTTTCCTCTTCATCCATTGGACGGCCATGCGCTCATCTGTCACCCAAGTGACCGTGCACAGGTAGTGGTCACTGAGGAGGAGAGGCAAAAACAAATGTATACTGACTACTGTCTACTATCAGTGGTGTCGCACCAAATTCTGGGCCCTGGGTACAAGGATTCACTCACATTTTGTGCTTTAACCACTGAAAAACAGCAGATATACAAGCTCACAGCAAGCTTGTAGATCTGCTATTTTTGAAAAATCATGGAAAATTTGTGCAAGTCTTTGAATATTTCAAATCCTTCTAAGGTTTTTTGAAAAACCTATGTTTCTATGTCAGTGGTGCTGAAAATGTTTCATGTGAAGGACCACCAAAATGATATGTATTGGGCCACGGACCCCCACCTCCAAATATTTATTTCCAGGGAACCCCCAGAAGCAACATTTGAGTTACAAATGTTCGCTTAAAAATATATTCAAAGATTTGCACACATTTTCACGACTTTTCAAAAATAGCAGATCTATTTTTTAATGCTATTTTTCAATAGTTAAAGCATACAATAATGAAGGCCCCTCCACCTTGGGCCCTAGTAACTCAGTCCCACTCCCCCCCCCCCCCCCCCCCCCCCCCCCCCCTTGTGACGCCCCTGTGCACATGTATACTGACTAGGGTCTACTATAACGTAACATCAGAGTGATGTTGAGGTTAATTTCTTACCCTGAGCCAAACTCTGGTGGAACGACCACTTCAGAAATGTTTCGGGTGTTGGCGGTGTCCACGACAAACAGTTTCACAGTAGGATTGGGAGTACCTGCCTGAATGACAAAACAGCATAATGTGAACCCTTATGTATCCCACTGTCCAACTGCATACTGTATCATCCGTTACGCACTGTACTGCTTAAGGGGAAACTAATGACACAGGCACCTGATGGCCACACGTATATTTTGGTCTTAATAGTCGGGGGCCTTAGGGAGATAACATGGTAATTTCGTGCTAATTAGTCTAAAAGCGCCAAATTTTGCACAGATGTAGCACAAGGCATGCTCTAATGATTTAGCTAGGGCGCCCAAGTTGGCACCCTAGCTAAATCATTGGCCCCAGAAAATGATGGTTTTGTGATGAGTTATCACTTTTCACAGTTTTGTGGGCGTTTTCTGGGGCTATTTATAGCCCAACGAATGTTTTCTGTGCAAAACAAATGCTTGCAATGGATTCAGCATCATGACAAACCACTAGTTAGACCCCTCACATCCTACAAAAATGTTTCTGTATAGAAAGTCGATGGGAGCCTCAACTTGATTTGGCTGCTGTGGCGACCCCGAAGGTCGGCGGCTCGGGCACCCTAGCTAAATCATTAGAGCATGCCCTGGGCTAAGTCTGTGCAAAATTTGGCGCTTTTAGACTGATTAGCACGAAATATCCCTAACGCCCCCGACTATAAACAGTATTACAGTATGTGTCAGAAGATACCAATGTTGGGAGTAATGTAGGATAGTACTGAACTGAGGGCTGTCCACACCAACAATGATAACTATAAAAATAACTATGACATGAGCGATATCATGCTGTAAATATGCTGAACATGACGTGTTGAATGTGACACCCGTTAATGCAGTAATTCGTTGCCAGAGTTTTCATTAAGTCACTCTAAAAGTGATCCTGACCTTCACCACTGTACTGCTGTTACAGTGGCCTTTTCAAATAAGAACACATTTTAAAAACAACATATTTATATTGTTATTCTTCTTGGTGTGGAAGACCCTTTAGTCGAATCATGTAGACACAGTTGATACAGCTGTCTACAGAACATACCGCAAGCAGGTAAGTAAATAAGATGACACTGTGACACACTTAGAATCTTATCATCATTGCAGACCTATGGGTACAGTACTACAGTATGTGAAGGCCTGCTGAGGATAATGCCTTTGTTAAGGCTTTACGTGATAAACACAAGGTCAACACAAGATTAAGACATAAAGATCACTATGTTTTACCAAGAATAAAAACTGTTATGGGAAGTCAATCTTTTATCTTCAGGGCAGTTAAATTATGGAATGCGCTATCATGGCTACAATTACTTTTATTGTGTCATTTACTATTTAGTTTTCTTTTCTATTTTTTTGCTTTTTTAGTAAATTGGTAAGCGACCAGATGTATGGCTGGCTCAGGGAGGAGGATGCCCCTGCCATGGATAGTCCTTATATGTAGATGGGTATGTGTATTCTTATATGGGCAGGCGTGTACTGTGCATGTGTGTGTGTATGTGAGTGTGAATGAGTGAGTAGGGTTGTATTTTAATACGTTATATTCTGTGTTGTTTTATCACTAATTTAATGTCTTGTAATGTAATGTTATGTTCTTATGGACTATTGGAAGATTAGCCCGATGGGCTAAAAGAGATCAAAATCAAATCAAATCAAATGCTATGCAGCAAACACAGCCGCAGCCCTTTTAAGTAGAGACACAATAGTAGTACCTTGCAATGCCTAATTTATGCTGTCGCATACCAGTCTTGAGGACCGAAAATAGCTGATCTATAAACCAACAACGCGTCTCAGATGCGACGCTATGTGAACTTATAGATCTGCGATTTCCGGCGCACGACACTGTTGTGTGAAGAGGTAGAAATCGGGGCTTCCGATGCAATAGGAAACTAGGAAGTCCCACCTTGGGGTATGGGAGATGGACAGTGTGAGGGTACTGGTCCTCTCCGAACCAGGAGTATTCGATGTTGTGGACCTGCGAGTCGTTGAACTGGGCGTAGGCCAGGTATTTCCCGCCGGGTGACCAAAACAGGCCCTCGGACAACATCTCCTCTGTAGGAAGAGGAAAGATGGTCAGTTACTAGGGGTGTAAGGATACATTTTAACAGCGATTCGATACACATCACGATACATGGTTGACGATACGATACATGGACGATATTGGTTCATTCATGGCGATAAGATTCGATTCAATGATTTCAAATCGATATAGTAACTATAGCAAAGAAATTAAATCTGTGTGAAACGCGTCAATAGTGCATGTTTTTAAGGGATAAATCCATTATTTTGGATATAAATAAGTAAACACTGTGATTCTCCAGCAAATACATTATATTTCAACACAGATGGACCTTGACATGAACACAGAGACACCCACACAACAACAGACACAACACACATTTATCGATAGACCAAGAGTATGGAAAAGTAATTAAACCCCTCTTTTTTCATTTCTTTTCCCTCTTACATTATAGTTTCCAAATACAAGGCACAGATACTTAGTTTCCGTACAATCATCAATTATTTGCACTGCAAAACGATTCGATACCGATTATCTAAAACGATACAGATACGATACAAAGCCAAAACGGTACGATATATGCTTTTGCATATCGATATAGTAGATAATTGTAAATTAAAATCGATTTTTCGATTCAGTTACTTTATATCGTCCTGTTATGGTGCGTGCTGTGGTGTGCAGTTGTGTCTTTGTCTTCTTAAATTCAACTATAGTGAAGCCGAATCTTCCCATTTATGGGCAGTAATGTTTCTTTTCTGTTGAAAATAAAAGAAACCTGTGAGATGTATACAGTACATGTACAGTATATAGTCCAAAACGTTTACTTTTCTCAAAACGCGCCGTTTCGTGCCGTGTTTCGAGCTTGCAGATCTGCTACTTTGATGCCTTGTGTGACGCTGTAGTAATAGTATGATCAAGTAGGACGTCAAGGGAAAAAAAGTTAAAACATGGAGATAAAAGAGATAATACGTAGTGTGTGTCATCATTTACCATCATAAATCCAGTCTGGGATGCCATTCAAGATTGTGTTGTATTCTCCATCGAATGTGACTTGCTCTGCCGGAGTAGAGGGACTGGTCTTTATGTACACATTATATTCCCAAACAAAGGCCTAAAAGAAAACAGGTCACGCATGTAAATAATACATGTAATTACTTGAAACTTGGAATTAGTTGCAGGTGTTGGAAGAACAGAACATGGTGTAATCTTCCAGTGAAGGTGGAGGGGGTTAAAAACCCCTCAACACCTCACACTGTTACTAGGGCTGTCACAATTATGACATTTTACATGATGATTAATTGTCACTCAAATAATTTGCGATTAACGATTTAATTGTGTTTCTGTCATTGACAATTACATTTCTGTTTGGCTTTTAGGCTTTGAAGTTAGTTGCACATGGCAGATATGACACATAACCTAAATGTACAAAGAAATTACTGACATATTTGACAACTTTACACTTTAAAAAGAACATTGATAGTGGAAATAGCCGATCTACAAGCTCGCAACGCGTGGCGATGCGACGCGTTGTGAGCTTGCAGATCTGCTATTTCCACTATGTTTTTACTTACCAAAAAATATATATGAAAATTTTTCAACATGGAAACGATTATTACAATTATGAAAAATAATCGCGTTCATGTCAAATAATCGCGATTAGACGATTATGTAATAATTGTGACAGCCCTAGCTGTTACGTCTGGATCTTAGATATGAACAGAATGAACAGACAAGAGAATTCACCTCACGCAGGTTAGCCTTTTCATTCTTTTTCTTCACAAAAAGACAAAAACACACTAAGTGAATTCAAGGGTTTTTACATTCCAGCTTTGAACTCTCCGTCACCACAGTGTTGACCCTTTTCTCACTGTTCCATTCTAGACAAGTGTTTGGAAAAGGTTTCCTCCGACAGTCTCATGCATCACAATGCCTTGAAGTCCAGCATAATCAGTCAAAGTAAATATGTGCTTAACGGCCCATATTACCAGTTGGTTGCCCTCGGGAGCCCACATGAAGTGCTGGATCTCGTGTGGAACATCAGGTGTGGCAAGAAAGTCCCTACAGAGAAGCATAAAATACGTTCATTCATTGAGAGCGTAATGCTTAATTTGTATGTGGTTGCACGCTAGTGTCATGCGCTAAAAAGCGGCAGCTCTGAAAGGTCACAACACGTCCCATCAGCATGCGTTGTGAGCTTGTAGAATGTCTATTTTCGGCAGCGCTTTGGTTGAATGTTACTATTTGTTATTCTAAAAACTGTTTGGTTGGCAGCAATGTTCCACTTCTGTTTACAAGATGAGTACATTTTGCTTTTCAGTCACTTATTTTGTTGCGTACAGCATCAGTGCATACCTTCCTAGTGAGGCACAGTGGCAATGCAACTCTTGACTGCCATTGTAAAGTGTCATGCTTCATTAAAAACCACACATACCAATTGTTGAATGTTTGAATGCATTTCTTGGTATGGCTGTCCAATGAAAATGTAACACACTTAAACCCTATATCGTCATTGTCGGGTGGAAACCTTGTATGTCCAAAACCGTTCGTTTAGTATTTATTGTTTTAAAAATGATCTAAACTAGTGAAAACAGCCAATCTACAAGCACACAACGCCTTACACCGTGAGGCGTTGTGTGCTTGTAGATCAGCTATTTTCACTACTTTTGTGCAATAGTCTTGTGTGATGAACCAGGGCTTTACTTAACAGAAAAAAGTACAAATTTGAAACTTGGAGATACAAGGTTTCTGCCTGACAGTAACAATATACAGTATACTTCGTTAACCGATGACCCCCAGGGGTCTATACCGGGCCGCCTGCTTTTTTTCCCCATCTACACCAAATCTCTTCTGCGACAAGTTGTGAGCTTGTAGATCGGCTATTTTTGCTGAATGTTTCCCCCAGGATAGGGATGCTGGGGTTCGTGTGGTTAACGTACTGTTTCTCCATGTCATAAATGTGGTACGAGGCGGTGAACCAATGCTTCCACTCCTAATGGGACAAACACAAGTCATGATCAGATTAGTAACTTGCAGGAACTTGTAATTTTCTTTGACATATCGTCACTGTCGGGCGGAAACCTCGTATCTCCAAGTTTCAAATTTGTACGTTTTCTCGCAAAGTAAAGCCCTGCTTCATCATACAAGGCAGTCGCACAAAAGTAGTGAAAACGGCCGATCTACAAGCACACAACGCCTCTGCTTGTAGATCGGCTGTTTTCACTAGTTTAAATCATTTTTAAAATGATAAACGCAAAACGGAAGGTTTTGGACATACAAGGTTTTCACCCGACAACGACGATATATTAAGTTAAACAAATGCCTCACATACCTTTGAGTAATTACTGAGGAACGCAACATATTTATGATCCGCCGACAATTTGTAATCAAAGGCGTCGACTCGATCCTGTGTTGAGAAAAGGCATCCGTTAGAAAGGGGTGTGCGTACAGTACATTCCTCCCGAATCATAACAAGCAACCTCACAATACATGGTCGGCTTGTATACAACTGTCTTCCACAAGGCTCTAACTCGTTCTCCTGCTACACCATGTGGAACGCCCTCCCACAAGCCTTAAAGGAGAGCAAATCCCTAGCCTCCTTCAAAATCGGTATGAAAAGTCACCTTCAGGCGGCTGCTACCCGTGACTTGTAAATAGACTAAGCCCCCATGCTCCCCCCCCCCACCACCCTTTTTCCTGCCTTTGTATTTGATGTTATGCTTTTTCTGCTTTTGAAATTGATATTATCCTAGATAAAGTACTATGTTCTATCCGTCTGTCTTTCAATGTTATATGAGATACTTAATGTGTGGCTCCTGTGGAAATAAGCCTCGGCTTTCTAGGATCTCCTTTTAGTTGACCTTGTACCAGTGATTTGTACTGTCATGAAACTGTACTTGTTTCTATTGCAATCTTCTAATACATTCTTCAATCAATCAAAACATGATTCGCCGCCCTTGCACTTAGGCATACACGAACATGTACGGACACACACATATCATGACACACATCATGTAAACACAAACACACACACGCACGCACGCACGCACGCACGCACGCACGCACACACACACACACACACACACACACACACACACACACACACACACACACACACACACACACACACACACACACACACACACACACACACACACACACACACACACACACACACACACACACACAGAGAGAGAGAGAGAGAGCAAAATTTAATTCACTTGCAAATGTCTCACGACTCAGAAATTCTACAGAGGTGTCCTTGATCAGGTTGTGAAGGACGACTGAGCCGTTGATGTCGTGCAGATATTCATGATCTACGGGGATAAAGGAGAAGGTGAACGTGTGTGGACAAGTGTTGGACAAGTTGAGTGAGGAAACAACCCTCACTTCAGATGTTTGCAGATGTTACAACATTGAAAACCCGGATAAATATCATCTGAATAATTCTTGTTGGTCAAGTGCTGTAAGTGTGGGTGCAAGGAAAGGACTATGACTTGGCGATCATCGATCAGTTACTGTAGTCTCTAGAGCACGGGTCTTCAACGTTTTCAGGCCAAGGACCCCTTAAACGAGAGAGAGAGATGAAGCAGGGACCCCCACAAGCTTTTCATAGATTCCATAAGTTTCATTGTTTGACAGCACAATCATCAGTGTATTTTGGATTCATGTCAATTTGGGTTTTCAGATATGTATTTAACCACTTGAATCGTCAATACATAACTTGACATTTCACTCTGTTCTTAGTCTGCTCTTTTCCCCCTCTACACCAAACCTCTTTGCCGAAAATGCTATTTTTGGCTAAAGTTCTCAGAATATGGATGCTAGGGTTCAAGTGGTTAATATAAAAAAGACGAAAAAAGGTTTCTAATTTCTATCACACAAAGATTTGGAGGACCCCCTGTAGTAACTCTGAGGACCCCCTAGGGGTCCCGGACCCCCTGTTGAAGACCCCTGCTCTAGAGACATAATTCCGCCTAACAGTCGACGGAAAAGTAAAAATCATTACCTTTTCCGCTGGCATATGCTGACATCTGAATTTGAACTTTGCTAAATCAATTTTGTGTAGTTCAGTAATGTCTCCCTTTACATTAATTTACTGCCCGGGAAGTACAGTAGCCGGTCTGGAACGGTAAAGGTTCCCAGTGCTATCCCCAGTTCAAACCTGGCTTCATGCCAAAGTGTCCTTGAGCAAGAAACTTGAATGTAAGCCATTTACCATGATGTTGGCTGATTTACCACTGTTTCAGGGTTGTGGCACAAGGCGAAGCCACTACCACTTCTACCATATAAATGAAAGAAAACACAGTTGTAACTTGCAAGGTTATTTAGTTATACAACTGCAACACAACAGTGGGCGGGGTCCATGTGTTGACTGATTTACCACTGTTTTAAGCCAATCAGAATCCAGTATCTGAACCCTAAATTCTCATGATGGGCAGGTTGGTGCCATGCACGATTTCCTCCGCTGTCGGCGTGTGATTTGGTGTGTAGTGTACAATGTAAAGCGATTCAGAGAAAGGCGCTCTGTAAATGCACCATTTACTGGAAACCAAGCTAGCTGCTTAGCAAAAATTCCAAAAAAGTCCGAGACCAACGGGAGGCGAGTTTGAGTCGAGTCCAAGACCAACGGGAGGCAGGACCGAGCCGAGTCCATTTTTTTTCTTTTCTTTTTTTTTTATAGGTAGGCTGCAGTAAACAATATTTTTTGGTTTGTTTTTGTTTTATTTTTTTATATATATATTATTTGGACTCGAGTCCTGACTCGTCTCGAGTCAGGACTTGAGTCCAAAAAATATATCGAGTACTACAACACTACTCAAATTTGCTTCATTGTTTACCTCAAGTAAAAGCATGCTTTCTCTATGTAACTCTGAGAGTGAACAAAACGGAGCCAAATGGACCCATGAGGGTCCATTTGGTTCATTCTCAGAGTTAGAGGACCTTGCTGTGTTCTGGCTGCAGGTGTGCCTAGTACCTGAGTTCCATTTCATGTTGTAGAAACTAGGGCTGAGGGAGATGTTGAAGACATCATTGAGCGTGAAGGTTCTCTTCGTTTTGGACGCCTCTTTGTCTGAAACGCAAACGCCAGCCAAAGTTAAAATGTAGTGCAGTCACAATGGGTTATTGCTCACAGATATTATGTCCTACACTGTGATAACAACAATAATAAATAGTCCTATCCAGGCCTGGAATTTCATCATTTTAGGGGCAAGGCCACTTGGCAAGGCCAAATGCCAGGGCAGGAAGGCCATAAAATAAAATAAAAAGATGTTTGTCCATTGAGAATTTGTTGAATCTAAGGGTTAGGGATGATAACCTAATCTGCAGTGAAATGGGTAAATGATGGCATTTACAATCTGATGAATCCATGCTCAGCCCTGGACCAATCAAAGTCACTGGATTGGTTTAAAGATGGGGACTCGGGGGAGATAAGATTTCAGAATCTCAACAAAAGACACTGGCGTCTACATGACCAGAAAGAGACACCGGTGTCTACTGTCTACATATTGACAAGAGAGAGACAGAGGAGAAAGTGGTACAGTCAGCTGGGGCATTAAGGTCACTGTGGCCTCAGGGCATGCCATTGGTTTGAGGGGCACAAGGCCAAACTGAGGGGCAACGACCATAGCCTTCATGGCCTCCATGAAATTCCCGTCCTGGTCCTATTATAAGATTGCAGCTGAAAATGATAATGTAACAAGAATCAAGACCGATTTATGTGTCACTCACTCATACAGGTAGGCCTACAAGCAGTGAATTGTTGGTGCGGCATGTAGCCTATTGTTTTGTTGTAAATCCTTCTTATCTCATGTTTTTATATCATCTTGTGCTTTATGTAAGTATGTTTCTGTCATATTTGACTTTTCCCCATGTTTATTATTATTTATTTTGATAAAAAAAAAAACTCATTTGCATTTTCACTCTAAATACTGTCCTGTCAAACTTAACTTTGAATTTGAGAGGACATATTTTTATTTTCTTCAGTGGGTGTATGGTGTCAATCTGTCTTTCTATCAGTTACTGTAAAAAAAAAATAATGTACTCTGTAATTTCCTTCTCAACATGTGCTATCACTGTAAGTACAGAACATGCTGTGTAGGGACAGTCAGACATACAATATGTCACATGAACATCCCATGTCATTTAACTGTACATCCTAACTGTACAGAGATAGATCTAAAATTAGACTAACTATCTGTTACTTTAGTGTGAAGTAATGTTCAAATGTGTTTTCTGTTTTCCTTTGTAGTTTTGCATGCTATCAGTGGTTCTCAATCTTTTCAGGCCGCGACCCCCAAAATAACCATATTTTAACTGGAGACCCCCCACCCTGACGAGCACTAAGAGTTGAGGCAGTACATTTTGTATAAAATGGTTCTATTGTGAAAATAGCTGATTTACATGCTCACAACGCCTCGCAACACGAGGCGTTGTGAGCATGTAGATCGGCCATTTTCACAATTTCTGCCTCTTAATATTGGACAATTTGGCCAATGTTTAATTTGTCATTTTATAGGTATTAAAAAGTCCTTAAATTGTCACTGTAGAAATGTGCAGATGCCCTCTATATACACTTATACTGTATGATGGTTTGTTTACTGTTGAGTGAGAAAACAATGATGCACATTAAATTAATCATCTGGGGACCCCCCAAAATAATTTGCACACGTTGAGAACCACTGCTATAAATAATATACCTGTCTTGATTCAACTGTCTGTTTCAGGTTCACTTCAGTGTGTGTGTGTGTGTGTGTGTGTGTGTGTGTGTGTGTGTGTGTGTGTGTGTGTGTGTGTGTGTGTGTGTGTGTGTGTGTGTGTGTGTGTGTGTGTGTGTGTGTGTGTGTGTGTTTTTCTTTTCAGCCTGTTAAAATGTGTATTTGTATTAAAGCTTGTAGAGTTCTGTGTTGAATTCAGCTCCTGTTGTTTGCAGCGCATTTGGTGTTTCCTGCTGTTTAGTCCTGCACTCTCTGAAACAATAACCGGTTTAATTGCCTGGGGCTGCATTAAGTCGACATGGTGGACTGGTGGTCATTTGCTGGATAGTGTAAACTGAGGACTATAACACTGGCATGAATGGATAGGCCTATAGGCCCACCAATTGAATTTTCGATTGATTGAATACATACATAAATGCATACAAGACATTATTAGACAGAAATGTAAACAGAACTAAGTACAGTCAAATTTCAGCTAAAGGGATAACACAAACGTGCTGGGGACTAGTGAGGACTTGTTTCCATTTGTGTCCCACGTGAATGAATGTCTCATTAAAATGTTTTCCATCATAGGGGCTTAATATTAAAATTGTAATGGAGCAAGCAGACAGGGTGGATGCACTGCAAGAATTCGACCTTCCCACTTGGAGCTGTCCCCATGCAACGTGCGTAATGGCGCACGCGTAATCGTCTCCTTTCACCTTTATGTGTGGGATTAATTTAGCCTACGATCAATAACAGTCACTCTGACTCAACATCATGACCCTTATCAACTCGATGACGCGGAAGACTCACCGTTCAGAAATATCGCTGTGGGCACCGCTATCAGAATGACCACCACAGTCACCCCAAGCACTCCGAGGATCACCTTGGGCCACGGAACCTGCTGTCCAAGAAGTTAACCAAACATTGTGCAAGCGTGATCTAACTGAAAGGTGTAATCATTCACTATAAACCAAACATTACTTAAAGCAACGCATGAATACTTGTTTCAAAAAAATCTGCAGTAGTACGAACCATGGTTGTGCGATCTAGTGAAGCGTAGTAGTGTATCCGTTCACCTCACAACTCCATGGAATGATGGGAGGATATGGAAATATGGATGGACAGATAATTCCTATAGCGGGCCGTGGCGCTATGTTCTCCTGTTCAACATGATCTTCTCGGTACCGTTTCAAAAGGTGGGACCGTGAAAACGTTGTAGCAAAGGAAGGAGTAAAGTTCGTCCAGTGTTGAGCGTGTTCTTCTCTGTGCGCCTGGCCCTGCAGTGTGTGTGTTTTGCGGAGGGAAGAATGCTGAGCGCTCGTCATTCAAGTTCAACTCACTTGTCTAAACTCATGAGCTCATTCAGTCGCTCTAGGCTAGCAGCCTCGTTAATGACACATAATAGTTGCTGGAAGGAACAAACTTCCATTGGTGGAAAAAGTACTCAAATGTTTTACTTAAGTATAGGCTAGAAGTAAGGCCTATCCTTGTTTTGTTTCACATGCAAGTTTTCAAATGTATACAAATCTTTTGAAAATAGCAGATCTACAAGCACACAATGCATCACATTGTGGATTCGTGATGCATTGTGAGCTTGTTGATCGGCTATTTTTAAATGGGAGAAATGTGTGTTGGGCTGAAGTGGTTAATGCATGTTTTGTAATAATCAAAATCTACAAAGTTCTAGTAACTAAAGTTTTCAAACAATTGTAGAGAAGTAAAAGTAGCCTACAATATGTGCCTCAAATGTATTGGAGTAGAAGTAAATGTATTGAAATTGGAAATACTTTAGTAAAGTAAAAGTACCTCAAAATTGTACTTAAGTACAGTATTGAGTAAATGTACTTAGTTACTGATACTCCTCTGTTAGTGAACATAGTTGTTGGAAGTAACAAACTTCTCAGACACCTTTAGCCTAACATCCTGAAAACTATAATGGTCCACTGCTTTTATTTTCAGCAAACCTGTTTTTAGTTATTTGTATGTCTTTGTCTATAGGGACGTGCTGGCCATTGGGAAAAGCGGGACAACTCCCGAACGGCCGGTTCATTCTCGTCCGGTTCAGGCCGGCCATTAGGAACAAAATAATTTTGGGGGCTGGGCGGCCAACAAAGTAAATCGTCACTGTCGGGCAGAAATCTTGTATCTCCAAGTTTCAAATGTGTACATTTTTTCGCAAAGCAAAGCCCTGCTTCATCATACAAGGCTGTCGCACAAAAGTAGTGAAAACAGCCGATCTACAAGCACACAACGCATCGCGGTGTGAGGCGTTGTGTGCTTGTAGATCGGCTGTTTTCACTAGTTTAAATCATTTTGAAAATGGTTTTGGACATACAAGGTTTCCACCTGACAATGACGAAATATAACTCATGTAATTAGCCCACTGGCTTGTCACTTGTCATGATCTGAAATGGCAAATCTTTGAGTAGCAGCAGTGCTATAGAGAGAGATCTCTCTCTATAGCGCGCAATGAGGGCCTCTACAACAACTCTTTTTCCCGGGCTGAATCAGGGGCCCAGCACGTCCCTGTCTTTGTCCCTAGATGCCTATTATTATACTCCATGCAATTGCCATACCTTTGTGTATGAAATGTACAATAAACTTTCCTTTCTAAGTAAAACAGTCTGCAGGCACTCTTCCAATTATTTTGGCTTGTGCTTTCTTTAATGACTAGACATCTGGAGGTTGCCAGTTTGATCCGCAGGGCAGAATCTTTATAGGATTACAGTAATTAGAACACATTAAAATGAAGAACAGTTTAATTTAGGGGGTCTGGAAAAAGGCAGAGAGCCTTCTTAACTTTGATCCTTTAGGACCTCTAGCATACAGTATGCAATTCAAAGCACATGTCTCACAATATGCAAGGTTAATTCAGTTCAAAATTGTCAACAGAATGTATTGGACCCCTTCTAAATTGTATAGAGCAGGGGTCTCCAACGTTTTCAGGCCAAGGACCCCTTGGTTGAGAGAGAGATGAAGCAGGGACCCCCACAACCTTTTCAGAGATTCCTTATACTGGTAGTTTGATCGTTTGACAGCACAATCATTGGTGTATTTATTTATGTTTTCAGATATTTAACTGTCAATACTTAGTTAAACTTGACCTTTCACTCTGTTTGTTTGATTGATTGAAGACTTTATTAGAAGTTTGCATAGGAAAAGGTACAGTTTCATGACTCTACTAAAAGGAGATCCATGAAAAGACTAAGCTTATTTCCACTGGAAACCATTGAAGTAAGCCCCTTGTTCCCCTCTACACCGAGGCTCTTTGCCGAAAATAGCCGATCTACAAGCTCACAACAACGTTATGAGCTTGTAGATCTGCTATTTTTGGCTAAAGTTCTCAGGATATGGACACTAGGGTTCAAGTGCATGCATATAAAAAAGGAGAAAAAAGTTCACACAAAGATTTGGAGCACCCCCTGTAGTAACTCTGAGGACCCCCTAGGGGTCCCGGACACCCGTTGAAGACCCATGGTATATAGAGCAAAGCTTGAAAACTATCCTGGATGCTGGAAGTGCTTGGTAGAAGGTACGCTGACCCATGTCTTTAGGAGTGCTCCAAGGGACAGGACTTTTGGATAGCAGTACATGATTGTATTCAGAAAATTGTTCAAGATAAAGGCTACCTTTTGCCGGTGCCATGGCTTCGGTCCGAAATCTCATTGTTCCTACATCCAATTAGTCAGAATCTGGTGAGGTTAACGTGGTGGAAAATACTATGCCTAAACCTAAACCTAACCCTAACCTCATTAAAACTATGCCTAAACCTAACCCTAAAACCTAACCCTAACTAAATTCGGACTAATGAGATTGAGATGTAGGACTGAGATGTAGGACTTATGGGCAGTCCCCCCTTTGGACATCCGCTTAGAGATCCTTTCACTTTTTGGAATGGGTCAAAACGGCTTGTAGACTGCTAGTCCAACAATGGAAGTCTGCTCATGTACAATCAATCATAGATTGGCATAACTTACTTATTAGGACAGCATCATATTCATATGTACGCATGTATCCTTCTCTATCCGTTCCACTGGCAGTGGAAAACTACCGGTATATGGCTTGGCTCCCATTTTATATCCTTCCTTGCTGTCTACACATAAATCCACATTAGGGCATTAACGACTTGTGATTTTTGCAAGTCGACTCGACTCAGTAAAAAGTTGAGTTGAAGTCGACTTTATCTTTTGATGACGTCATCACATCACACACGGCCCCCCAATTATTTTGGGGGGTCCCCAGATGATTAACTTAATGTGAAACATTGTTTTCTCACTCATCTGTAAACAAACCAACATAAAGTTTAAGTGTATAGAGGGTATCTTCACATTTCTAGAGTGCCAATTTAAGGACTTTTCTAAAATGACAAATTAAACATTGGCCAAATTGTCAAATATATTGAGGCAGAAATTGTGAAAATAGACGATCTACATGCTCACAACGCGAGGCGTTGTGAGCATGTAGATCTGCTATTTTCACAATAGAACGTTTTTTTTTTTTTTTTTTTTTTTTTTTTAAACTTCGACTTTCGACTTTCTCTGCTGGGAGTTGACTTGTGTAATGAAGTCGACTGAGTCGCGACTTGTCGACTTTTTCGTTAATGCTCTAATCCACATTCACAACAGCATGTATGCCCCCCAAGGAACTATTGTGAAATTAATTTATTCCTCATTTGAACGTGTTCAGGGATTCTGGATAGAATGTATAAGAATGACTATTCAGAATCATGTTTCACTCTCTCCCCACCTACAGAAGACATAGAATTACGCACAAAATGTGACCCTATTATGGGGGTCCCTTTTAAAAGCATGTTTAAAATGGGCGTCCACTAATGCGTATATGTTTTAGAGAGGACCCATAAAAAACATAGGTTAAATGAACACAAAGAATTTTACAATGACCTTGCTGTGTGCATTTAAATGCACATGTGCCTACAAATAGTAATGAAATTACTATTTGCAATTTTAAAAGTTGCAAAAATAGATCTGCCTGCCCACAATACACATCATCATGACGTGAGCTTGTAGATTGGCTATATTTGTCATGTACACAAAGTAAGTGGTTCATAATATAGGCCCTATTCTTGGTTGCTGACAGCTTTCTCAGTGCACAAATGGCTATATATAGGTTTAGTTGATGTAGTGTATGATGTATGGGCATACTGACCACTCCCTGTGTGACACCATTCAGTCCTAAGGTGTTGCCTGCGTGCTCTTCATGAGTTCATTGGGTTGACAGTTACACGCACTAATGACTTCACAGTTGTTGTGGCGATGACTGATTCTGCGACACTGCACCGGGCAGAAATGACCCATGGCTGACTCCCACAAACGTGTTAATAAATTATATGTCTTTAATTATATTTAATATATGTACAGCAGCTTTCTCCATCTTTTTGAAGCGGTGAAAGCCGCTTCCAAGGAGTGGCTTTGTCTGTCCCGTACCAGTTTTTTGAGGATTCCCATAGATTCCCATAGATTCTCAAGGAGTTACGACACTTAAAACACTGGACCCGGTTTATCATTCTGCCCTTAGATTTATTACTGGTGACAGTTATAACACCCATCATTGTATATTGTATAATAAGGTTGGCTGGCCATCTCTTGCGACCAGGAGAGATCAGCACTGGTTTTTATTCATTTATAAAGGTTTAATTGGGAGATTACCACCTTATTTGAATTCTCTTTTGGAGTGGAAAAAAACAAATGGCCATCACACGCGCTCACAGGACTATTTGATGCTTGAGCCTTATTATGCCTCAACTGAGTTTGGAAAATCAGCCTTTAAATGTGGAGCCACAAACTCATGGAACACTCTACAGGCCTCACTCAAATATAGCTCACTTGTATCCTTAGATCGGATATTTCAAATATGGTGAATCTAAACTGTACCTGTTTTAATTGAGTTCATATCCTTTTCTCTATATCATGTACTCTAGTTATGTATTTGCTCTGTTTTCTGTCTTTGTTCACATATTGTTGTTTTATTGTGTACTATTGTGTACTATTGTATTGTTGTAATCTCGGCACTGCTGAAAAAGAGGGTCCAGCCCTCAGTCCGTTACCGAGACTTAAATAAAGGTTGAAATGAAATGAAATGAGTGAGAATGTCTGTCCCGTACATGTCCCGTACATGTCCCCAGAATTGAGGATTGGTCAAGCTTCACATGACAATTTGGCCCTCCAGACAAAATCATTCATTCATTCAGAATTCATAAAAGTATAGAACTAAAGCACATAGAAAGTATAGATCTAGAAGCTCTAGAACACATAGAATAAAAATTCACCGCTTCACTTCGAACCGAGGTTTGCTTTTTTAGTTCCTGTCTGCAGTGTGGGAACTCCAATGGAAAAACAGACCACCGCCCACACACTAATGCCGACTGTGAAAATGTATTGGTCAATAACTGGGCATAATCTCACTCATGAAATGAAGGACTTGCGTGCTAGTGTGTGTGTGTGTGTGTGTGTGTGTGTGTGTGTGTGTGTGTGTGTGTGTGTGTGCGTGTGCGTGTGTGTGTGTGTTATGAAAATGTGAACAAAATTGAAATATATTTGAAACACTTCAATAACGCAAATCTTGTATGTCTGTCCTTGTTCTTTTAGGATGGGCATCCGTGGCCAAACATAAATTGGGAGGTCCTTGACATGACAGCGTTTTGGTAGTGTAGACCAGTGGTTCTCAACCTGTGGGGGGTCCCCAGATGATTAACTTAACACTGTTTTCTCACTCAACAGTAAACAAACCAACATAAGGTTTAAGTGTATAGAGGGGTTATGCACATTTCTAAAGTGACAATTTAAAGACTGTTTAATACCTCTAAAATGACAAATGAATCATTGGTCAAATATTAGAGGCAGAAATTGCGAGAAAAAAAAAAGCCGATCTACATGCGTTGCGAGGCGTTGTGAGCATGTAGATCAGCTATTTTCGCAATGTAACTGTATTCTATAAAATGTAATGCCTCAACTCTTAATGTTCATCAGGGCGGGGGGATCCCTAGTTGAAATATGATTATTTTGGGTGTTGCGGCCTGTAAACCACCTGACACACAGAGTCACCAATACTGACAGGAGTTTCTTTAAAGGGGAAGACCACCCATTTTCAATATTGAAATATGTCATTAATATACCTTAGAGGAGTTGTGTGGAAATAGAAAAAAGTTCCCCCCCCTTTTGTGTTGCCTAGAACTGGAGGATTGATTTTGGGGTTTGTATTGTAAATTACAACTTGATGACATCACACATTGTACTTTACAATACAAACCCCAAAATCAATCCTCCAGTTCTAGGCAACACAGAAGGTGGGGAACTTTTTTTCTATTTCCACACAACTCCTCTAAGGTATATTAATGACATATTTCAATATTGAAAATGGGTGGTCTTCCCCTTTAAGAGAGCATATTGTGCACACATAGGTTCACACTATGTTCACCACTTCTCCCTGCTGAACAGGTGTCAGGTGCCCTTGTTTGATTAACTTCACTCATGTGTTTTACCATGTATCCATGAAACGAAATACTAGAGAAAAAGGGCTTAAAAGACAGTCCTATACTAGAATTTTGATGGGAATTTGATGGGAAGATTTAGTATTTTAAGTGTTAATTCAGTCAGTAGAGACAGCAACCTCACTTCGTAAATAGACCAGTTATGATCCAGAATCTTGATACTGATCCCAGCCAGCACGGTCAGGACCTGGACCAATCAGTGACGTCTCGATTGGGGCCAGATCAAGTCAAACCATGACTAGTCAGATCTGGCCTAGAATATCACCTGATTTCAACCAAATCCTGCCCACGAAAACGGACGTCCGGGATTAATCAGAGAGGGTCCGATCGAGGCCAGATAAATATCATAACTAGTCAGATATGTCCCAGAATATAGCCTTACATGCTCATATTTCAACTAACATTACAAACAATAACAATAATCCTGTCAAACTAAAAAACTCCATATGACGTCCTGGTAATGACGTCAAGATCGTCCCCTTATGGGCTGTGATCTGGCCTCGTTCTGAACGTCACCGGAGTCACTGGAGGACGTTATCATAACATCATCATATCATAACATCATCATGACATCATTTGGCTTGCAGGGATGGTATTAATGCTGTTGCAGTGATGTTACTAGGTTTTCAATGTAATGGGTCCCGGGACCCACAGGTGGTCATTCAAATGGGTCCCAGAAAAGTTTTATGAGTCCTCAATACAATGTTTTCGAGCGCTGTGAGCTTGTAGATCGGCTATTTTCAAAATGTTTGCCTATTTCTTATATTTATTTTACAATTTGGCTAATGTTTGAACTTAGAACTAGGATTTCTAAATACACTAGGCTACAGACATCCATGTAATTATATTTATATCACTGGGACCCCAATTTATATTAAATGTTAAAATACTAGAGTACAAATGGAACAGGTCCATTTGGTTCCATTTGTTCACCGAGTTACAGACCCATAAAGTTCTATTTGGTTCCTAACTATCATTTATCTGGGGACCCCCTGGAACTCCCTCAAGGACCCAGAACCACTAGTGAAAATAGTTTTTAGCTGTTCCAGGTTTAACTGATAATAAATCTTTACAGTGTTTATCTTACACAATACATTAAAAAAGTGGAAGAAGTAAATTATTTTAACATGGACTCCAATGGAGGCGCATCCCCGGGACCCCAGGACCATGACATGAATGGGCGACTTGAATGAGTTTTTGATGCGGGATGCGCACGTAATGACATCACTGACTGTTGCGAATGAGCATTTATGGACAAGTGCCCTTGTCCTGCTCAGTGCTTGCTGGTTAACTGAGAAACTTTCCATGACTCAGCACTCCTGTAACTTAAGTGCACCTTGTGAAGTCATGACTTTGTTGTCCTGTCATAAATCCAACACTGACTGTTGCTGTATTTAGAATCACACAGAACAGCCCTCGGATGTTCTCTTTCACCTTTTAATGTACATGCATTAGACTAATTGCGATCGTTTTACAGTGGTGGAGAAAGTACACGGCAGTAATTGAGTTCAAGTAGATGTCCTGGTCAAATATAACTCCACTGCAAGTGAGAACTGTTTAGTCACACTTTTACTTGAGTTTAAATGCTTAAAAGATTAAGTGCTTAAAATATACATTATTCAAAATTCCATTTTCTTTTTCATCAATCTTTTAGATCAATTCCTGTATTGACATTGCATTACAGAACCTCTTAAATCTCGGAAACCCCCTTTTCATTTTAATATTGTATTGACAACTCTGGAGTTTGCTACAGTTTAAGTTCAGTATACTCAATGATATGTATTTTACTTTCCACCAAAGTCTTTTCCTGGGAAGCAGAGGTCTTTGATACAACAATTTAAACAGAATTATTTTGGGACATGGAGGTGGTTTCTGTGGCTCTAATTTTGCTTTAACACTTTAGTTGTATCAGTGTTCAGAAAAAGCTAAGGTATGGCAACATGACTGGTATCAGGCGCGCATGCAAGACACCAGTCATGTTGCCATACCTTAGCAACAGGCATGATACATTTATTTTAAGAAGTATATTCTATTTCCCCCCGTTTCTACGGTTTCTTGGGCTGGAAATGGCAGCCTGGAATGGTTGTTCAAGTAAAGCTAAACTTGGCATGCTAGTAAACATGCCACAATATCTTGTTAAAGTGACCATTTTGTTAAATGTTGCATTTGTAGTTATTTTACTGTAATTTAATAACATAATAACTAGAACAGATAGACAAAGAGACATTCATGGATTTATATTTAAAGTAACTTTTATTTCCCCCCCTGGACCCAGGGTATGGCAGCTGCATACCCCTGCCATACCCAATTGAAGCCCCTGCGTTGTATTGCACTTGAATGAATAAATAATACCCACTGGCTTGATTATTGTCAACCACCATGCAATTAATGAATACCAGGAAAGCTGATGTGAAACCAAAAATAGCCTGGATGCTTCCTCTTTCCTTGTATTTTTCTTCAATAGCGCTCTTTGGGAAGGTGATCAGATTAAGATAACGGACTATTTCAGGCTGTGCTTGCAGCAGTCTGTGTCAGATCCACTCTTGAGTACATACTGCCAAGTGATGGTCCGGGCAAAATAAATGCTAAAAGCCTGTTAAAAGCTTAACAAATATGAAACTGTGGCTTTATGGGGATTAGGACATCATACAGTAGACTTTCTCACCCTGATACCGGACATCCTAAGCAAACAAACAGACAGTGGCTTTCTCCTCTAATGCAGCGAGGCTTGTTTGAAGAGCATTACTTCATAGAGGCCTCAATTTACAGGTATCTGTGCCAAGGTCGTTTACAGGTCGTCGTTGTCAGGGGGGAAACCTTGTATGTCCAAGACCGTTCGTTTTGTATTTATCATTTAAAAAATGAACTAAACTAGTGAAAATAGCCAATCTACAAGCACACAACGCCTCGCACCGCGATGCGTTGTGTGCTTGTAGATCGGCTGTTTTCACTACTTTTTTGCAACAGCCGTGTGTGATGAAGCAGGGCTTTACTTGGTGAAAAAAAAGTAAAAAACATACACATTTGAAACTTGGAGATACAAGGTTTCTGCCCGACAGTGACGAGGTGACACTCAGAGCACATTTTCCCTTATTGGACAAATGAGGGGTGTGTGTGCGTACGTGCGTGCAGCCTTGTGCACACATTTTGTGTGCAAGTGTTTTTGAGAGGAAGTGAGACAAGGGCAGGCAGACATACACAATATGACACACATCCATTACAGGTCAATTCTTCCTATTCTCAACACTTGCGGTAGAATAAAAACTGAGATAATTACTGTAGAACATGGATGCATGAAAGAGAGGGAATTAATGAAAGGAGAAAATAATATTTTGAAAGTGGAATACCACTTTCAAAAAATCTTTTGGTCATTTTATCATCTACTCTGGCTTTTGTGAACACCCTGGACAGATTTGAATTTGCTTCATTGCATATTTATTTAGATATTTGATATCAGACACACCACATCCAGGGCCCATTCCTATACAAACCCATTGTAACTTCAAACTCCATTTTAACCATTGATTGTAGGCCTACAATGGTCGATCATGTGTTTTCAGTTGCTCAACTAAATTATTTGGCCAAGAGTTTCTACTCAGGAATGGCCCGGGAGCACAAACCTTTTCAGGAATTACCCATATCAATCCATGCTTGTTGCAAACCCAACCGAATGTCATGTTTTTCATATAAATTTAAGTTTTTGTATTTTTTATTAAAGGCTAAATAAAGGGATAAAGTTAGATTTCATGGTTTTCAAGGCTTCTTCAAAGGGACATAATGGGAAACAGAGGTGCTCACAGATACCAGGCCAGAAACGGCAGGAGAAAAAAGTAAAGTGTTTGACAACGAATGTTGAATTCATTGGTCTCTGGCATACTGTACGTGCACACACAAAGGTATTCCGGTGTCAAAACACATTTGCTTTTTTCTTCAATGCAATCAAGCAACACGTTTTGACCTAAAACTAGGTTTTCTGCCGGAGACTGTTGAAACACACACAAACTGTTTTGTTACATTTTTCAAGGCACACCAAACGCTGCTCTTAAAAGTACATTTATGCATGTAAAACAGTAAAAATAATACAAAGTGAGTGACCACTGAGATAGGAGACAATGGTGCAATACAATTGCGACGGAAGGTCGCAGTTTAGTATGTGAAACCGCTGAAACGGCACATGCTGACTCCGTCCGTCTGGACGTGTAGGGCTACACCTTTTTACGGTATATGGATTTATGACATCACGCTCTGGCTTCACTGTGATGTCACACTAACAGAATCCCTTTTATGCCCATATATGGAGTTCCCTGATGTCATCAATATTAAGCCCATGTCTAGCAGTACTTCATGGGAATATGTGGAGGCCACATCGGCCACATACCACACTATGAATCCATATGGCCCAGACAGATGGCGAAGACAGCCCATATCTGTGTGGCTGGATCTACAGACAGGGATCTCCATGTATGGGTATAAAAGGGTATTTCAGATGTCATAGACATCATAGGACTTTCACATAAAGAATAACTGAGTAAGCAAGCATTTTAGGCTCTCACAGCATATCTCCATATAGGCCATGGAACTCCATATATGGGTACCAGGGGTCTCCATATATGGGTAACTGGTCCGATATTCATCACTGGCCAGATGGCCACGACATAGTGTGTGTTGCCCTGAGGCGTTTCTCTCTCTCTCTCTCTCTCTCTCTCTCTCTCTCTCTCTCACACACACACACGCGCGCGCGCGCGCGTGCACACACACACACACACACACACACACACACACACACACACACACACACACACACACACACACACACACACACTATCAATACTGCTAATAATAGAACCTGTCTTTAATCATGAGGATATGTCACATTAAGAATTTTTTTGTTTTTTAAATGATTTGTTGTTTCTTAAGGCAATCAAACTTTTATTATATAATATTAACGATAAAATACAATTCTCAGTCTAGCCTTGTGACTTTTCATATTATGTATCATATACAATTTATAACAGTATATTATTTCCAAGGTATGTATTTAGGGCTAATGTCAGCTCTCAAACGCGCCCTCTTGTGGTGACCATATAGTCATAATTTAAGTGTTTACTGGCAATGAATTCTCCTTACACTTTGCATATCCGGTTGAGAACGGATACGGAATGGGTCTATGTGCGCACATGAATGTGGGTGTGGAAATTAACCGGATACAGTAGGCGGGCTATAGAAGTTAGAACCCGTACGAGCACTGAACAGCGAATAGAAACCAATCTTTCCACGGGTGCTCCACAACAACGCCCAGTGACGAGAGTTTAGATGGAGTAGGCGGGGCTTCGGCTCGCTTCCCTCGCCACTCATTGGCCGGCGGCTCCATCAATCAACACACTAGAGAAGGGATTTATGACTCTTTGGAGTGAGCCGGATCTCTGGGATCCGTTCATTTCAAAGAGCCGTTCAAATGACTGGCTCATTTTTGTTATTTAGTTACTTAAGTTATTTAGTTACTTTGTAGATTTGATTATAATTACAAATCACTTCAACCCTGTATACATTTTGGCCATATATGCATTTCGGCCATTTGAATATAGCCGATCTACAAACTCACAATGCGTTGCGATGCGACGCATTGTGAGCTTGTAGATCTCACAATGCGTCGCATTGTGACGCATTGTGAGCTTGTAGATCTGCTATTTTCAAATGACTTTTCTACATCTTATTTGTTGGAAAACTCTACATTGCAGTATTGGTATTTAAAGGCCCACTGACACGCCCTGAAATTATAATGGTATGATACAGTAGGTCACGTGGTCTCTCTGAAAACGGTCTGAAATAGTCTGAAACTCATGTCACAGTGTAATCTGCCCCTCGCCCCCCAGCAACAGTCAATTAATTTGATTGGCTTATAATTGCGCATTCCCACAATGACATCATACAAATATCATATTTTAAGATGATTTTTTAAAGTGACAGTACCCCTTTAGATGACAGTACGCCTTTAAGTAAAGAATTTGAGTGCTTTTCCTTTTCACACCACATGTTCATTAGAAAGGAACGGCTCCCTGACTGCGAACCGGATCCCTCCCATCGTTCATTTCAAAGAGCCGTTCAAAAGACTCGATTCATTCACGAACGTCCCATCTTTACAACACACTTCCGACAACTCTTGCTTCGCTTGGATATGACGTCATTGTCACATACAGGAAGAAGAGTCCGTTCCTACTGTGTGTGTGTGTGTGTGAGAGTGTGTTTGCACTGTCAACCAAACTTCTCGCACTATTAAATAAATCTCAGTCGTGACACTTTTTTTACAGGTTATCACATTTCATCAGCAGCGTCATGGCTTATCCGTCTGGATACGGAGGGGTGAGTACAGTACATGTGTTTGTTTGTTTGTTTTGTGTGTTGTTTTGCGGGCGTATCATTTTTTTTATTTTTTTTTGACGTGGATTATGTAACGGAAGAAGAGCTGGATGGATCATGGATGGGGCCTGGCCGGGGGTCGTGGGTTGTTTCCCGTCATGGGTGGGTCTGATATGATATCATATGACGGACAGTGGACACGCACGCACGCACGCACACACACTCACACACTCACACACACAGTCACACACACACACACACACACACACACACACACACACACACACACACACACACACACACACACACACACACACACACACACTGATCACACTGATATAATGTTGCAAGAGAAAGTAATGCTGTTGCATTTACTACAGGCCTTATACATAGACTGTTTAATTGTTACATTTAACTGTGTGAGGTTACACATGGAACCAGATTGTCTATTTTGGTTACACTTGTACTTGTAAGTGTAACCATTTGGATGTATCAGAGAGAGGGGGTAACTGACTTGTTGTTACCCCCCTCTCTAATACAGTGAGTCATTAACACGTTTATGACTATGATACAACTCTGGATACATTAGGACATTTTATTATTAACACCTAACCCTGTATATGTGGGTATCTGGATGTAGTGGAAATACACTATACTATTCTAAAGTTCTTATAGTTACAGGGGTTGACACTAAGGCCTCAGAGGCACTTGCCCGTTGGGCAAGTACAGGTCATGTTCTACTTGCCCAACGGTCATGCCCACTTGCCCGAAAAGTAAATTTAGTCCCTTATAAGATGATAGGTAAGATTTGAATTACCGCTCAATTTAACACTTATTTCTTTACTTTCTGGGGCTGTCCGATAAAATGTCATACCTCAATACCTCCAAATCCCAAATACCTACATAGCTATGATTGAATATGTATATGGTTTCACACTTATTTTATATTTTCAAGTGTAGCAACAGTAATAACAGCACATTCTAGGTAAACAGTGTTCTTATTTTACATTTCACAGACCAGAAGACAGAGCGCTCTGGCCACGTTCAGGTGTTTAGACAGATATTTTGTGTTGTGTTTATAGACGGTTGCGTCCCCTCTCAAATGAGCATTTGCCCGGTCGGGCAACCTGAAAGCCAACTTCACCTGCCCAAGGTTTTATTTACCTTCCGGGGGCAGGTGGGCAAGCCTTAGTGTCAATGCCTGAGTTAGTCTGCAACATAAATGATGATGTCAAGGCATATTATTGAGTGGTGATTGTTTCATTCATACAGTGACAGCCAGTCAACTCTTATACTACTGCATCATTTGAGGAAGCTGTAAGCCTTGACTTGAGCTTCCTTAAATTATTCAAGGCCTAAAGGCCAGCATTCCATACCAATGAAACTCCTTGCAAATGCAACCAACCCATTGCAGCTACTTGCAACGATAATGGTCCCAAAGTTTGTCTCTAATGCGGTTTTGCTGCAAGGAGTTACATTGGGTAAAACAAATAACCCTTGGTTATTTGATGATACCTGTCATTCTTAACTGCCAATACTGGTAAAACCTGCTTCAACTAGTAACAAAGTGCAGCAGCCATCACGGTGAAGTCAACTCATGTGACCACTCACTATGTTGAGTAACGTTACTTGCGATAATGTTGGCACAGTGACTGTCAATGCACTCTTCTGACCCAATCATTCTTGTGGGGACGGATTACGTGCACAGGACACACTATACTCTGCTGTCAAACCTTATTTATAGAGCATATTGTTCAAGCACAAGAAAACACAATGAATGCATTTCACATTCACACACACAGAATGCAAATGTTTGTTCAAGGGGAGGGGACACTGGGATCATTACGCAACACACAAACATATAGCCTCGCGTAGCCAGGCTTACTCATCTCCGAAGAGAAAAGCCTGGTGACAATAGAAGGCAGAAAGCATTCAACGTCCGCCGTAGGAATTTCACCGGAAGCTGTATTTTTTTCACGGTGCGGTGTTCCTGCAAACGTAATCCCTGCACGAAATTAACTCTGGTCTACGTCTCCTGCTCCGTCGGTTGCGCTCGCAATAAACAATATACAAACAAAAACATTGATTCAAGCAATGTTACACCTATTAAGAGTGAGTTAAGAGCTACAATCTATTTTAGTTTTTTCGCTGGGGAATGTAAACAGACCCGCACCGCATGACGTAACGTCCGTTAAACGCAGACTTCCGCTAGAAATCTTGGAACACACCGGAAGGCATATTGTCTACAGGGTGACAAACATATATGTTATGCTGTGTTCAGAAAGTAATTTGTCAATCCAACAGTGTTGAGCTGTATATCAATATTTACTATAAGCATCTTATCACTGTCATTATGTTGTGGCATTTGTTTGATATTATGAATTTACCAAGTGTTTTGCCAAGTCCCGGAAAAAGACGCGCTGTGTTTGGACAGTACTGCCAATCACTTTGATTGGCAGTTGTGCCGAATGCTCACCCCAAAATATGATTTATGAGACTGGTGGCGGCTCGTGTGGGACAACAAAGGCATGGATGTGTTTGTAATGACAATTAGAAAATGACAATGAAAAAAGAAATCACTTTTGACCGTAAAACAAATAGCGTAAAAGTGATAGGCTTATGGGCTCCACTATAATGCTATGAGGGATTGAGGGCTGCTGGGTTCTGCTGGGGGAAATGGATAACCTGGGCATTTCTGCCTAATAGACAATCATTTGGGATCAAAGTAGGAAAATGAGCCTAGATAGGGCTGTCACAATTAGGACATTTTACATGACGAATATTAATTGTCACTCAAATAATTGTGATTAACGATTTAATTGTGTTTTTTGTCATTGACAATCACATTTCGGTTTGGCTTTTAGGCTTTGAAGTTGCACATGGTAGATATGACACATAACCTAAATATACAAAGAGATTAAGGACATATTTAACAACTTTACACTTTAAAAAGAACATTGATAGTTGAGTGGAAATAGCCGATCTGCAAGCTCAATGCTTTGCGATGCGACGCGTTGTGAGCTTGTAGATCTGCTATATCCACTACTAAATGTTTTAACATATATAAACATTTTTCAACATGTAAATGATTATGACGATTATCACAAAATAATTGTGATTATGTCAAATAATTGCGATTAGACGATTATGTAATAATTGTGACAGCCCTAAGCCTAGTTGTTATTTAGTGCGGAGTTGTCCTTTAATTCAATAGTGATACAAAGTGTGCTTTTCACCTCTCTTTGTAGTATGGGGGACCTATGCCAGGCATGCCTCAGGGAATGCCTCCGCAGGGGATGCCAGGAGGGCACATGGGAGGACCCATGGGACCAATGGGAGGTGGACCACCCCAACAATATGGACAGCAATACGGACAACAATATGGGGCACCCTACGGTGCCTCCCAGATGCCTGCCAATGACCCAATGTGGGGGTATTTCACTGCTGTAGCAGGCCAGGTACGTTGCATTGTGTATGAGCTGTTCCGATATCTACGGTCTAATACCAGTAAGACTCCCAAATCGGGAGATAAGCGACCGTCAGCATACGCCAGGGTTCCCCAATAGGCGGCCCGCGGGCCATTTGCGGCCCGCGGGGGGCTACTGTCTGGCCCCCACCAACCCCAGTAATAATGGTGGTATAAGAGCAGCAACAACACTAGTATATCCCCGTTGTCGGGTGGAAACCTCGTATCTCAAAATGTGTACGTTCTTTCACAAAGCAAAGCCCTGCTTCATCATACGAGGCCGTCGCACAAAAGTAGTGAAAACAGCAGATCTACAAGCATACAACGCCTCGCGGGTGCGTAGATCGGCTGTTTTCACTAGTTTAAATCGTTTTTAAAATGATAAATGCAAAACGAACGGTTTTGGACATACAAGATTTTCACCCGACAACGACGATATCTGAACCGTCACTGGAGTAGCGGGAACGTCACTGTCTCCCCCTGCAATGCTGTGGCCCTTGGCTTGGTACCCTAGACATAATTCGGCACTTGGGGAAAACTAATTGGGGAACCCTGGCATACTCAAACTTTAGAAGGCAATCGTAGCCAATCAGGAGGGAATATGGGAAATGGGACAGATCCATGTTGATGATGATGTGATGTGTTTTGCAAAAATCGGCCTCATGGTGGCGCTAGAAGAGGGCCATGTGAGAAATCAGGGCTGGAGGTTGTGGTTTGCCAGCCAAGGAGTGTGTGTGCAAAGTTTGGCATGGATAGGGGTAACAGTGGCGGAGATATGAGTAGGGCCAAAAGTGTGACAGACAGACAGAGACAGACGCAGGGACAGCTGGTGGAGCTTGTCATAGTAACTTGCGACGTGACAGTCGCAACACTACTTAAGCGGTCTCTGTATTGCAGTAGCAAGCTGTAACAGTTCACAGTCACACTGATGTAGCATTATGTGGAAGAAACCCAGGCAGAGTTTCAAATGTTTGTGGCTGCGGAGTGGACCGCGGAATGAATGTGAAGGAAGTGACGCAAACAACTCGCAAACCTTATCTGGCCGTTGAGCTTCCTTCATGTTCATTCTGTGGTCTGCTGCAGCTCCAACATCCACTATAAGTATATGTATCCACCAATGAGAAGCTATACACCAAGGCGTTGGCAAGGTATATTGCCTAGAACAGTGGTCCTCAAACCTTTTTGTCTGCAGTACCCCCTTATACTGATTTCTGAAGCCGAGTACCCCCTTCCCCTGACTGCAGCATTTTGCTTTAGAAGAACTGACCTCAAAAGTCCAGTTCCAAAGCCAATATGTTCAAAATAAAACGGCATAATGGCAAATAAACGTTGCTTTCTATTCAATAACAGTCTAGTCAAGGTATTGATGTAATTTGTTTTAACAATTTACAGATGAGCAGGTTCACACAAAGTAGGTAAATGTTTTATCATTGACCATAACAGTAAAATACATATTACCATTTTCTAGTTTTCCTCATGTACCCCCTGCACTACCCCTGTGTACCCCTAGGAGTACATGTACCCCCATTTGAGAAACACTGGCCTAGAAGGTTGCCAATAAAACAACAACAATAATCCACACAACATACTTTAACAGTCTGTCAATTTCAGACACTGGCTAAATACTATCTGACTGGCTAAATACTGTCTGTGTTCAAAGTTTAACCCATTTAGAACGGGTACACATTATTGTGTATCATTATTTTATGCTTTAACTATTGAAAAATAGCAGATATACAAGCTCGCAGCGCGGCACCGCCAAGCTTGTAGATCTGCTATTTTTGAAAAATCGTGAAAATTAGAATTTTGACCCGATTCTATAAGTGTCTTTTGAATCCTTCTAAGATTTTTTGAAAAACCTATGTTTCTATGTCAGCAATCTGGCTGGCCATCGTCAAAGAAAAGGTCCTCTTCACTTAAATGGAGCTCAGTTAGTCAGTTCTTGAGAGACTATACTATGTCAGTGGTTCTCAAACATTTTCATGTGATTAAGGAGCCCCAAAATGATATTTATTTGGCCACGGATCCGCATCTCAAAATATTTAGTTCCAGGGACCACCCAGAAGCAAAATTTGAGTTACAAACGTTCGCTTTGAAAATACATATAGTCAAAGATTAGCACACATTTTCACGACTTTTTCAAAAATGGCAGATCTACAAGCTCGCAGCGCGGCACTCGGTGCCGCGCTGTGAGCTTGTATATCTGCTATTTTTCACTGGTTAAAGCATTCAATAATTCTAGGCCTAAATGGGTTTTAAAAGGCGTACATGATGAATCAGCTCTTTATGTCTTCAGCTGTATGGGAGTTGTAGCGACAACCTGAGAACAGGATGGGTGTATTCACACTACACAAGGAGTGTGATGTATGGGCCATGATTTGTTTGGTAGAGTCAGCGTGTGATACTGTAGTGGCAAATCCAAGTAGTGCAAGCCGAGCTTGTGTCATGAAGAAAAAAAAATCCACAGAAGGGTCAAGGTTTGACAAATGCACAGGTACACATTATTGTGTATCATTATTTTATGCTTCAACTACTGAAAAATAGCAGATATAATACAAGCTCACAGTGCGGCACTCGGTGCCGCGCTGTGAGCTTGTATATCTGCTATTTTTCACTGGTTAAAGCATTCAATAATTCTAGGCCTAAATGTATTAAGATCGAGCACCAGAAAGCTCCATACCTCTCTTTAGGTGCTATTTCGAACGCCTCATACCCAAAGAAGTTCTCCCTAAATGGTGACAAATATGAACAGGCTATACTAAGAGAAGCTGACTGGTCAAGAACAAAATGACAACAGAAGCCAGGAGAAGGTGACAGCTGCACACCAGGTTCTTATATGGCCTTCTGGCCAAGTCAGATTTAGGACCACCTTGTGCACACAAGTGTGCAAGAATGAGTACAATAGGCTCTATGCACATTGCACAGCAGCCATTTTGGAGAGAAGTTGGATGGTCTTCTAACTTCCTTCAAAGGTGTTACCATGATACTAATGAAGGCTCTGTTCCATTTCATGTTGCACAGTGGTTCTCGAACCTTTTACGCCTGCATTTGGTTCCATTTGAACACTCTCAGAGTAACACCTTTTAAGGGGTCATTTGAAACCCCCAAGGAAGCACGAGGGTCCCTGGGCCACACTTTGAGACCCACTGGTGTAGCAGAGTGCATAATATCAGCATCCGACTCTGTTTGAGCAGAATGGAACTGTATTATTGTTAACACCTCTGAAGGAAGTGAGAAGACCATCCAACTTCTAGACAAAATGGTTTCTGTGCATAGAGCCTATTCAGGTAGTTGAAATACATTCTGAAAATGTTAGTCTGTTAGAGTATGACATAGGCTCTCAAGGCTGACCTTGCTTACACTATCACATTCTTGTTAGTTGGTATACAATTTTCTGTTAACATTGTGGGTGAATCTTCTAAAAGCAACTAGAAAGATGCAATTGGAAATTGCAAGTGTGGTTGCCGTTACTATATTCTGCAGCAAGTTAACGGTCATGTGAAGCTCAACCAATACTCGAGCTAGCACCACTAACACCACTGTTTGTTTCCCCTTCAATTTCCAATTGCATCTGATTTCCATCAATTTCCAATGGTATCTGATTCACAAAAAGGTTTTATCTAGTGGTGAAAATAAAGTTTCCCCAGGACTACTCTGTGTTGCCCTGTCGGGCAACCACACTAATAATACAACTGACGCGATGGCCAACACGCAAAACCTCCTATCTGCAAATTTCATGATTTTTGTATTTCACTGGAAATGAAGACAACAGGCACATGGTCAGTCTCATGGAAGACACATGGTCAGTCTGTCTGCAAGATCGTTCTGCCCCTCATTTTGCCCAAAAATGTCATGTGACTAGAAATAGTAGATAGGTTTTAATGTTGAACACACATTTTCTTTTTCATTTTCCCAACCAAGTGAATTTTTCAGATAGGAGGTTTTGCGTTTTGGCCATCATGCCTAGCTCTATGTCTGCTTAATAATAATAATAATAATAAAAATAATAATAAATCTCTTGTGTATTAGGACTTAGATATCCTCCCTAGGGTAGTATTAATAGTCTGTATTAGAGATAATACAAATCTTCCCTGAAATCACATCCGTCAACCTGCGATGTCTGCAGACTTCTGTTACAATAGCATACCATTGGAATGTTGGGAATGTAAAATGTTATGAAAAATCTATGAAAAGGCTTTTGCCACGAATGTGACTCACTTTCTCTCTTGCGTGTGCAGGATGGCGAGATCGATGCGGATGAACTTCAGAGGTGTCTGACCCAGTCTGGAATCAGCGGCACCTACAACCGTGAGTTCACTGCACACATACTGTACACTGATGATCCCTAGCGTCCTAATTCTGGGCAAGTCTTAACAGGCAAACGTTTGGCCAAAATAACAGATATACAAGCTCATGTTAACTTGTGAGCTCTACCATTTTTGGGGCAAAGACCCCTGGGGAACCCAGGTCAACTAAAATATACAGGGTTTTAATTGTAGATCGGAAATTTTTTGGGAATCATGGGAAAAAGACTGTATCAAGTACGTATATTATAAGTACCTTTTACTAATTATAGTGTGTTTAAGTGGTACCGGATATGCAGCTCGGCAAATAAAAGGTGAATTGAACCCAATGCATGACAAGATGATGAAGTATGATTAAGTAGGGCATTAATTTACAAAAATCACAAAAAGTTAAAACATAAAGATAGTTTTTTTCCCTTCCCAACAGCAACGATATTTGTGCCATGAATCAGAGAGTAGCTTCAGTAGAACTTGTGATTATCATGTGCAGAAGAATCAGAATTCCAACAGCTGTAACATGCATGACGTCTTTCTGTCCTTACAGCCTTCAGCTTGGAGACGTGCAAGATCATGATCGCAATGTTGGATGTATCCTTTACAATTGCGTATGTGTGTGTGCATGTACTGTACAGTAGGTATGCTGTATACCAGGGGTCTTCAATGTTTTCAGGCCAAGGACCCCTTAGTTGAGAGAGAGATGAAGCAGGGACCCCCACAACCTGTTCATAGATTCCATATAGTTTCATTGTTTGACAGCACAATCACAAGTGTATTTTGGATTCATGTCAATTTGTGTTTTCAGATATTTAACCACTTGAACCGTCAATACTTACTAAACTTGACCTTTCACTCTCTAAATAGTCTGCTCTTTTTCCCCTCTACACGAAAGCTCTTTGCCAAAAATAGCAGATCTACAAGCTCACAACGCCTCGCAGCGCGAGGTAGATCTGCTATTTTTGGCTAAACTTCTCCGAATATGGATGCTAGGGTTCAAGTGGTTAATACAAAAAAGGAGAAAAAAAGTTTCTATCACACAAAGATTTGGAGATGGACCCCCTGTAGTAACTGCACTCACGTTCTCTGCATCCAACCCAAAGCTGTAGCCGTGTGTGGCAGGGCTGCTTTTGGTATGTAGCATGAAGCCATCTGCGTTTACCTTGTTTGTGATGTCACCTGGAGGTCCTGGTTGTGGTTAATAATAGATGGATGAAGTCATTTCTGCGTGGCCTCAAGCCTCCAGGGCATCTGGATAGAAAAATAACTTGTGCTATGGACGTCGTAATCTCTGCAACACTCATTTGTGTGCTGTCAACACCCGTCCATTCACCAATGGCAATTTGTGCAGACTTCCAACTCTGTCGGGATCCAATTAGAGCAAAATTATTATGTACTTTGAGAAAATACATATTTTGGGGGTTGACTTGAAAATGAAATTTTTGCTGAGTGACACACTAAATGAGGTGAAGGAGAGGTGAAGTTTAATCCATTTAGAACGGGTACACATTTTGTGTATCATTATTTTATGATTTAACTATTGAAAAACAGCAGATATACAAGCTGAAAAATCGTGAAAATTTGAATTTTGACCCGATTCTATAAGTGTCTTTTGAATCCTTCTAAGATTTTTTGAAAACCCTACGTTTCTATGTCAGCAATCTGGCCAGCCATCGTCAAAGAAAAGGTCCTTTTCACTTAAATGGAGCTCAGTTGGTCTGTTCTTGAGAGACTACTATGTCAGTGGTTCTCATACTTTTTCATGTGAAGTACCCCCAAAATGATATGTATTTGGCCACGGACCCCCATCTCAAAATATTTAGTTCCAGGGACCACCCAGAAGCAAAATCTGAGTTACAAATGTTCGCTTTGAAAATACATACATTCAAAGATTTGCTCACATTTTCACGACTTTTTCAAAAAATAGCAGATCTACAAGCTCGCAGCGCGCTGTGAGCTTGTATATCTGCTATTCTTCATTGGTTAAAGCATTCAATAATTCTATGCCTAAATGGGTTAAATGAAGCCTAAACCTGAAAACGTCTTGTACTATATCTCACAAGACGGAGAAAACTGTTATTTTACATTAAGTGAAAACTCAAAGCACTACTGTGAGTAAGGCCTGTCTTTACCTGTTGTTGATGACGAGCCAAAACGTGCCTGAACGCACAACATGTCTGGACCTATCTTAATATTTTGGGATCCCCCCTTTACTATGTACCAGCGATGAAACTAGAGATGGGATTTATGGTTCTTTGAAGTGAGCTGGATCTCTGGGATCCGTTCCTTTCAAAGAGCCGTTCAAAAGTTCAAATTTTAGTTACTATAGTTACTTTGTAGATTTTGATTATAATTACAAATCACTTCAACCCTATACACATTTCGGCCATGTATACATTTCCGCCTTTTGAAAATAGCCGATCTACAAGCTCACAATGCGTTGCGACGCATTGTGAGCTTGTAGATGTGCTATTTTCAAATGATTTTTCTACATTTTATTCATCGGACATTCTGTATAATGAGTACTTTCTACTTTTGGTACTTTAAGTACATTTCGATATCAATACTTTTGTGCTAAACGTGCTTTACAGTAGCATACATTTTAATTCGAACTTCTACTTGCGGCAGAGTATTTCTACATTGCCGTATTGATACTTCTACTTGAGTAAAGAATTGTCGTACTTTTTCCACCACTGTTCATTTAGAAAGGAACGGCCTCCCTACTGCGAACATCAGGCATCCCAAGTCTCCCGGAAATCCGCCGACAAATGATTGTCATTCGCTGTGAGAGATGTGGGCGTCTAAAAGTGACTAACCACTGGTCTCAGATGCAGAGACTGGGTTCTCTTCTTAAGCACGAAGGATATAATCAGCTCGTAACAGTAAACAGACAGGTTTTGACAGGTCTTGCTTAATATGAATAAAATAACAGTACTTTACAATTGTCGGTTCTTTTTCGCTGGACATACAACTGAACATAATAGCTGTGTCAGCCTGTGCGACGCACGGCAACCTGTGTCTCACTGAGTGGCAGAATTTTCTCCCAAATAGATAAGAAAGACATCATGCTATGAATTAACCCGATTATATTAAGCCTAAAATGGTTCCACCGCCGTGCGGAACAGTTTTACAAATATTTTAACAGGTTTTAACCGTATAAAAATGAGTAAAATCCGAGAAAAAAACAATATTTTTTTTTCAGCGCGTGTGCGCGAATGGGTGCACGCTCGCGCATGGGACCTCTCGGAAATGCTGATGAAGTTGGGATGTCTGGAACCGGATCCCATCGTTCATTTCAAAGAGCTGTTCAAAAGACTCGATTCGTTTGATGCGAACGTCCCACCTCTAGAAGAACCCTTAACCAGACTCTCTCCAGAGGGATTACACAGGCAAGATGGGATTCAATGAGTTCAAGGAGCTCTTCACGGCTCTCAGCGGCTGGAAGCAGAACTTCATGATGTTCGACCAGGACAGGAGCGGAACCATGGAACCCATGGAGATGTCCCAGTCACTCACCTCTATGGGTGAGTGTCAGGGGTGTCATAAAGGGTGGGGGGGAAAGTGGGACTGAGTTACTAGGGCCCAAGGTGGAGGGGGCCTTAATTATTTTATACTTTAGCTATTGAAAAATAGCAGATATACATGGTAGGGCATTCACCAAATATTTGAATATCAAAGTCACTATTCAACATTGTTCACCGAAGTCGAATATTTGCTTTTCTTTTTTTGGTTGCTTTTTTTTTCGTAATTTTTTTCCGTCAATGGATGCATTTGTTAATGCTCTATACCTGGGGTTCTCAAATTTTAGGCTGTGACCCCCAAAATAAACATATTTGATCTAGGCACCCCCACCCTGACAAGCACAGGTATTACATTTAATGTGACTCGGTTCCGCAGATAAATATTGTGAAAATAGCAGATCTACATTCTCACAACGCCTCGCGTTGCGAGGCGTTGTGAGCATGTAGATCTGCTATTTTCACAATGTTCGCCTCTTGCTTACTTAAGCCGGCAGCAGACTAGCCGACAATCGGGCATTTTCAGTCGGGCCAGATTATCTGTTAGTGTATGGCCAGCCTTAATATTTGACAATTTGGCCAGTCCTGTCGAATATTCGACTATTCAAATACTTTAAGGTGGAATAATTCGAATACTAAAAATCACTATTCGTGAATGCCCTAATACAAGGTCACAACGCGGCACTGAGTGCCACGCTGCAAGCTTGTAGATCTGCTATTTTTGAAAAGTCGTGAAAATGTGTGCAAATCTTTGAATATATGTATTTTTAAGCGAACATTTGTTACCCAAATGCTTCTGGGGGGGTCCCTGGAGCTAACTATTTTGAGATGGGGGTCCATATAATTTTGGGGGTCCTTCACATAAAAAAGTTTGAGCACCACTGACACAGGTTTTTTTCAAAAAAAACCTTATTTGAAATATTCAAAGACTTGAAATTTTCAAGATTTTTCAAAAAATAGCAGATCTACAAGCTCGCAGCGCGAAACTCTGTGCCGCGCTGTGAGCTTGTAGATCTGCTATTTTTCAATAGTTAAAGTACCCAAGGCCCAGAATTTGGTGCGACACCCCTGGGTGAGTGTTCAGGGTTCAAGTCAAGGTCACGACTCCTTTTTACGTTGTCACAACAAGTGGGGGATTTGGCTAACGTGCAAATAAACCACAGGAAATGGAGAACGAGACTTGTCTCTTGTTTTGCTCTCTGTTTTGCACTTTGGGGCCCTTTCTTTCTGGCTCGGTTAAACTCCCCATACTCACCCATTGTAACTTCAAACTCCATTTTAACCATGAACATTTACATAAAATATTGAAATATTGAATCAAGCAACTTAAAAACTGTTCGGGGTGTTCATAAAAGCCAGATTAGATGATAAAATGTCCAAAAGTTATTTTGAAAGTGAAACAGCAGCCATTCTGTCCCTCAGAGGATTGAACCTGTATTTTCTCTCTGTTGCAGGATAATCTATCTACTATGTGTATCGTCTTTCTTTAACCCTTTTAGAACGGGTACACATTATTGTGTATCATTATTTTATGCTTTAACTATTGAAAAATAGCAGATATACAAGCTCACAGCGGGGCACCGAGTGCCGTGCTGCGAGCTTGTAGATCTGCTATTTTTGAAAAAAAAAAAGAAAATTAGAATGTTGACCTGATTCTATAAGTGTCTTTTGAATCCTTCTAAGACTTTTTGAAAAAACCTGTGTTTCTATGTCAGCAATCTGGCCAGCCATTGTCAAAGAACTTGAACTGGAGCTCAGTTAGTCTGTTCTTGAGAGACTACTATGTCAGTGGTTCTCAAACCTTTTCAGTCAAGGACCCCCAAAATGATATGTATTTGGCCACTGACCCCCATCTCAAAATATTTAGTTCCAGGGACCACCCAGAAGCAAAATTTGAGTTACAAATGTTCGCTTTGAAAATACATACAGTATATTCAAAGGTTTGCACACATTTTCATGACTTTTTCAAAAATAGCAGATCTACAAGCTGCGAGCTTGTATATCTGCTATTTTTCACTGGTTAAAGCATTCAATAATTCTAGGCCTAAATGTTAATGTCTTTTCTTTGTTGTGATACCACAGGCTACAGAGTCAGCCCACAGTGCCTGAATGTGATCATCAAGCGCTACAGCAAAGCAGGAAGAATCTACTTTGACGACTACGTGGCCTGTTGTGTGAAACTCAGGGCTCTTACAGGTACCAGACCCAACAATCATCATCATCTTCCCCCTCCTCATCTTTTTTCTTGTCCGCATTGAGCCATCTGTGGACTGCGAGGTTGACAAATGTTTGCCTGTGAATACTATGCAGGGTTCCCACGGTCATGAAATTCCTGGAAATATTTTGAAATTAGAAAAATATTTTTTCCAGTACTGGAAAAGTTTTGGAATTGATCAAGGGTCCTGGAAGGTCCTGGAGAAACTAGCTTATGCAGTGTCTTTGGTTATTGATTTTGTTAATACCTCTGAAATGACAAATTAAACATTGGCCAAATTGTCAAATATTAAAGGCAGAAATTGTGAAAATAGCCGATCTGCATGCTCACAACGCCTCGCAACGCGAGGCGTTGTGAGCATGTAGATCTGCTATTTTCACAATAGAAATGTGTTATACAAAATTCCTCAACTCTTAGTGCTCGTCAGGGTGCCGGGGTCCCCAGTTAAAATATGATTATTTCGGGGGTCACAGCCTGAAAAGGTTGAGGACCACTGGCATACACTACCTGTCTTGTGCATAGGGGTAAGCGACTTGTTATTGAGCTGAATTATTGTTATATAGTCCTGGAAATTGGGTTAAATATTCTGGAAAAGTTTTGGAAAAGGTTTGGAAATTAATTTGTAAAAATGTGTGGGAACTGGGAACCCTGTCATCTTCCCCCTCATCTTTTTTCTTGTCCGCATTGAGCCATCTGTGGACTGCGAGGTTGACAAATGTTTGCCTGTGAATACTTTAGTTTTGGGTCATGTGACGTTATGACAAGTTAGGGTTGGGATCCAGAAAACTGAGTAACTGGATCCAACATTGAGGAACCAGAATCGGTTCCATAACATTTGGAACGGTTTCTGGTACGGGTTTATCACTCTTGCAGAGCTGGTACATGTGGACTTCATGTCTGCAATACAATTACAATACCTACAGTATGTAGGGCTGTCACAATTATTACATAATCGTCTAATCGCAATTATTTGAGGTAATTGCAATTATTTTGCATAATCATCATAATCGTTTCCATGTGGAGAAATGTTAATATAGTTTCAAACACTATCAAAAAGTAGTGGACGAGAAGATCCTCTGTTCCTCCCCTCCCTTTCTAGGCTCTCCTCTCCCTGCTCTGGTGCAGAGCAGAAGCCGTTTGACAAGTAAGGGTGCCTGTGAGGTCAAAACAGCGGTTTGGTTGGTCTCAGGACGTTGTGTAAACACAATCCAATAAAAAATACTAACTTTGAAGCTAAAGAAATAACCACACTAGCCTAAGGACAATTCACTGTGTTAGCTATGAGAGAGCCCGCGAAATCTAGCAACAGGGGCAGCCGACATCTAACAACAGGGGCAGCTATGAAAAAAATCGACTAAAGCAGGTATGAAGGGGTATGATAAAAGGCAGATTTAACCCTATATGTGTTTTGGTCTGAACGACTCCTTTAACAATTTTGCTGCCATTTTAAACATAGCTGTAGTAAGCAGCTGCCAAATGGTCCTTACCTTTTAACGTGGGCACGCGCACGCATCGTGCACAATCTGTGCGCGACTCATCTAGTAGACGTGTAGACTCGGTGACAGCTTTCGAATAAAAAAACCCCCATTGAAATAGACATATCCGTTGCCACTCTGTATCCCTGCTTATCCGCCAAAAAACATTGAAAAAAGCCAGCTGTGCGCTATGGTAACACGTGGACACGTTCGCGCACAAAACGCACAATATGTGCGGGGATCATAATCCAGGCGTGTAGAGACTGGATCAAAGTTTCCAAACGCAAAAATCGGATTGAAAAACGAGCTTTCCATCGCCGAGTAGCTTCCTCTTCTGTTACAATGTAAAGCAATGGAGGCGGGACTATGGCCCAGGCTCAGACCGGATACGGAAAGCTAGATCCGGTCCAGAACGGAAATACGACCGGATACAGTTAAGAGGCGGGCCTAAAGAGCCAGAATCAGCGAAAATCAGCGATAATACTTTTAATCCTTTCATAACCTCGCCCACCAGCCTTTCTGAGAGAAAGCCTGGTGTTCGTTCACAACAGGCCGTTTGGTTTCCGCCTAAAGCGCGGAAACCACTAGAAGAAGCGGCGTCGCTTTGATTTGGTTCCCTCCGTTTGTTTCCCCAATCCCTATTAAAATGCTTGAGTAGTGTAGTCTTGCCAGTCGCTAAAAGTTGGACTAAAAGATGCACCAAACAATTTTTTCAAAAGCAAAACTACTCCGCATCAAGGAGTTTATTAGGTAGGCCCTAAAAGTATGTCCTTGAGCGCAGGGGAATTATTTTGGGTTAAAACTGAATCCGGTTTGATAGTTCCGGCAAATTCCTTTGAGTACTACAACATGACGTAAAGTGGTTTCCTCTCCCGACCGGATCAAACCTGGAAGAGTGAAGTGATCCCAGACTAATCCTTTCATAATGATTAAAGCTAATTAAATTTACGGGATCGACGGGCATGGCACCGCGGTACAGCGGGAAATCTCCGGTTTCGACGGGGATCGCAGAGTATGAGTTAAGAGAGAATCGCTAAGGAACCGTTAAAATCCTAAACGTCCCAACCCTAATGACAAGTGCCTGAAACGCCACTGGTGGGAAAAGTACTCGAAAAAAGCGTGCTGTGTGTTGACTGTCTGCCTCTACTCTGCACAGATAACTTCAGACGGAGAGATACTATGCAGCAGGGAAATGTCTCCTTCCCATATGATGATGTAAGTCTGTCCATGTCCTCGCACGCACACACACACATAGGGCTGTCACAATTATTACATAATCGTCTAATCGTGATTATATTAACCTGACTTTCGCCAGATGGTTTGCAGCATTGCGTATGCCTGCATAACGCTCTGCTTCTACCATCTGGACTCGGTCCAGCACAACCGATGTAAGGGGCGGGCCATTTTTTAAAATTCTAAAGCAGGTGATTGGATATGGCCGTGCCAACTCCAACGACTCATATTGGCCTGTCTGCATGACGTTGCACCCAGAATCCGCCTCCTGGGTTTCCACGTGGTCTGCAATCAGACTCTATTGGCTCAGAGCCGCTCAGAGCCCGCCCATAGCTGCCGCTGATTGGTCCGGCCAGGGACATTCCGAAGGGAACCCCTCCTCCGCAAGTGAACCCAGATGGTAAAGCAATGCATAAGCAATGCTGCCACCATCTGCCGATCTACAAGCTCACAACGCGTCACGATGCGACGCGTTGTGAGCTTGTAGATCGGCTATTTCCACTATCAATGTTATTTTTTAATTTGTAAGTTGTCAAATATGTCAGTAATGTATTTGTATATTTAGGTTATGTGTCATGTCTACCATATGCAACTTCAAAGCCTACAAGCCAAACAGAAATGTAATTATCAACGACAAAAACACAATTAAATCGTTAATCGCCAATTATTTGAGTGACAATTGTAAAATGTCATATTGCAGACCTGCCAACCCGTACGCATTTTGCGTACTTTGCACGCATTTTAAGTGTCAATACGCAGGTACGCTATTTCCCCTCATTGCTACGCAACTTTGGGGGATCTGCAGCGCACGCATCTGCAGCACACTATTGAAGTGAAACATTTTTGGTCCCTGCCGTGTAGTTCCTCCCAGGCACCACTTGATGTGTGTGTGTGAATGGGGCGCATGGCGCTGGGGAGCACTAGAACAGAAGGTATGCTCTTTTTTTGTCGTCAGAAGAAGAATTTAACCGGATGGAAAGCGGTTTGTTTTGGTTTCATGTCAGCATGTAGTCAGCTGCTGTCGCCGCTCGGTTTGTACATATATCGGCGATATTAATCAGATTAGATAAACGGAGAATGGCCGTGTTGTGCGAGTCGTCGGAGTCGATGCAGTTGCACAGGGACAATTCGCCCCCCACAATGCTGCCTGTAGTATAACAGGTAATATATAAACGTACAATAATATTACACTATTAAATTGCGGTCGCCACCGCTACAGCTTGTTCTGTATGAAGCCCGTGTTATACTGTACTTCGTCATACGACGGTGTTGCACGCGAGCAAAGTCGGAAAACTTGTGACGCAGGTCGTAGTACAGTAAACTGGAACATACATTGACCATAATTGGGCTTTAGAGTAAATATCCATCTCTAAAGCTATCTCTAAATTAGCCCCATATAGAACCTCGGCTATCTCTAAATGAGTATGAATGAATGAATTAGGAGGACTATATGTATTGTCAAAAACATTAAAGGTGAACAAGTTATTTATCACCTGTGAATATATGAAGACATTAATGGTTTGTTAACAATGAGTAGCCTGTATCCTCTATGAATGAATATACAGACTAGACGGTATGTGATCTATACACAATGTAGGCCTATATATCAATGAATGAATGCACTAGAAACCTACATGAGTTGAATACTTTCAACTTCATGCAAATCATGCACAGAAAGGTGGTTTTATTTAGGCTGCTCAATTAACAATGTTTAACAAAGACACAGGTAAATATTTAAAGGTAAATAGCCTACCTGACAATGTAAAGCTATTTTGCTATTTGAATAACATGATTATGTTGATGTATGTTCATTCATTAAGTCACTGGTGAGACTGTTTTGCTAGTCTATTGTTAACTAACTCTGAGCAAGTGCAGTTAGTATATTTTATTAAAGATTTGTCAACAATATTGCCAAAGCAACATTACTGTATTGCCTGGTAATACTAGCCTACTTTTTCTCCAGACCAAATGGCATTTTTATTTAAAAGGTTGTTCTAACATCTTGCCCCACCCAAAAAGGTGCATGGAACCCCCCAAAATATACGCTGTTTTGTGCGGGAAAACAACAAAAATTGCACCGCGGGCGCTGCGGGCACTTCGTGCCCGCGCATGAGTACTCAAAAAAATTTGCCAGGGTTGGCAGGTCTGATATTGTGACAGCTCTACACACACACACACACACACACACACACACACACACACACACACACACACACACACACACTAGGGCATTAAAGACTGATTTTTGCAAGTCGACTCGACTCAGTAAAAAGTTGAAGTCGACTTTATCGTTTGATGACGTCATCACATCACACGCGACCCCCCAGTTATTTTAGGGGGTCCCCAGATGATTAACTTAATGTGCAACATTGTTTTCTCACAACAAAACAACATAAAGTTTAAGTGTATAGAGGGTATCTTCACATTTCTAAAGTGCCAATTTAAGGACTTTTTAATGCCTCTAAAATTACAAATTAAACATTGTCCAAATTGTCAAATATATAGAGGCAGAAATTGTGAAAATAGCCGATCTACATGCTCACAACGCCTCGCATCGCGAGGCATTGTGAGCGTTGAAAATCACTCAAAGATTTGGAGGACCCCCTGTAGTAACTCTGGTCCCGGTCCCCCTGTTGAAGACCCCTGCTTTAAGTAATAAAACAACGTATAAAATCCTTTTGCGTTTTATGTATGATAAAATGATCTTCCTTTCTCTCTCTCTCTCTGTCTCTCAGTTCATCCAGGTCACGATGTCCATCTAAATGCTTACTGTCCCTCCAAGGCTGTTAAAGGTCGGAGCATTTGAGAGCGACGCCGTCGCTGGTCTCTGCCCACTGCCCCGGACAAATGCAAAAGGAGGTTAGACCACTGGTTCTCAACGTCGTGGTCCGGGGACCATCACCGGTGGTCCAAATGGTGTCTGTAACACTTTAGGTGTGGTCATCTCTGGGAGTCCACTGTGAAAGACACTGTGAAACCTGCAGTGTTAATTTAACCCATTTAGGCCTAGAATTATTGAATGCTTAACCATTATTTTATGCTTTAACTATTGAAAAACAGCAGATATACAAGCTCACAGTGCGGCACCGAGTGCCGCTCTGCGAGCTTGTAGATCTGCTATTTTTGAGAAAATCGTGAAAATGTGTGCACATTTTTCAATATATATTTTTCAAAGCAAACTTTTGTAACTCCAATCTCTGCTTCTGGGGGGGTCCCTGGAACAACATATTTTGAGATGGGGGTCTGCGGCCAAATATATGTAATTTTGGGGGTCCTTGGCATGAAAGAGTTTGAGTACCACTGATTTAGAGGAAGGATTTAGAAGTCGGGTCAAAGATATTGAAAGACTTTCACACATTTTCACGATTTTTCAAAAATAGCAGATCTACAAGCTCGCAGCGCGGCACTCGGTGCCGCGCTGTGAGCTTGTATATCTGCTATTTTTCAATAGTTAAAGCATAAAATAATAGTTAAACCTGGTGGTCCTCGAACCCGACGTTAAGAGCCGGTGTGTTAGAATAACCTTATAGACGATAGGTTGCCAAGGGAACATAATAACCGCCAGTTGTTTGCTTGCTTTACCGCTTTACTCTTATATGCTGCAGAGAGGCACGCCGAACATGTCTCAGATATGGACGGACGCGGCTAGGGGAGGGCGATGTGGTGATACATATCGTTGAGACGATACAATGTCTCCACGATATGCCTTTTCAGAGATATCGTATATATCACGATACAATGAGGGAGCCTTGTAAAAGATCCTGTTGAATTGGCAATAGAGAGATTCATTGCAGAATTCATTTAAATCTGCATTTTGGTCCAAATCAGAGTTCTCAAACTTTGCAATGTCAAGGTCTCCTCTTAACTCTGACAGTATACAAATGAAACCAAATTGGTTTCATTTGTATACTGTCAGAGTTACATACTTGTAAGGGTCAATTTGGACCTCCCAAAAGGATCTTTTTCTTTTCGTTTTTGTTACCTTGTAGGTGGTTGTACTTACTGTTAAGTAACTTGAAAAACAACCATAAAAACCAACATGAAAAAGAATCGTGTTAAGATCGTGTATCACCACGTTGAAAAGTATCGTGATATTGTATTTTTCCATATCGCCCACCCCTAGACACGGCTTAAAGTACCTGTTTGATTACATGCTAAAGCTAAATATAAATGAAACACTGATGTGATGTGTGTTGAGTATAATAGTATTTTCCCACTGCAACAGTGCCACAGATCCGGGTGCCTTTCTTGACCACACTGCACTCAAGCCCCAATGCCTTTTAGAGGGAGAAATGTGTGAAAAAGGTGTTCACTTCCGGCAGAAAGCGTGAAAATAGGGGTATTTTTGTGCGCTGAATAAAAGAAATGACGGATCCAAGCACTTTTCCCATGGGATCTGGTCATAAAATGAGAATTAAAGATGGCTCTAATTCACTTTCTATACAGGGAAAAAAGACCCCCAAAATATCTTCTTTAAGTAGCATGTGAGGGGTCTATCTAGGAGTTTTTCATGATTCTGAATCCATTGCAAGTTTTGTATGGTCCATTTTTAGCCCAAGGAATGTTTTCATGCAAAACAAATGCTTGCAATGGATTCAGAATCATGAAAAACCCCTAGTTAGACCCCTCACATAAAGAAGATCTTTTGGGGGGGCTTTTTTCCCTGTATAGTAAGTGAATTCGAGCAATCTTTAATTCTCATTTTACGATCAGATCCCATGGGGAAAGTGCTTGGATCCGTCAATTTTCTAATTCAGCGCACGAAAATATCCCTAGGTGCAAATGTTCACGCTTTCTGCCGGAAGTGAACACATTATTTTTGTTACATATTTCTCCCACTATTTTACAAAACTGGATTTGAACCAAACCTGAACGGACCGTGCTGAGGCATTATGGGTAAGATCGTGGAACAGTTGAACATTGGAGAAAATACATCAACGGAGGATTAATACATATTGATACTAATCTGTGAGTCGCCTATTGTGCCATTAACTACTCTGAATGTACGCGTTGACCCCGTCTATATTATGTGCCGTTGTAAACAACCTTTTCTCTAATATGATTTCACTAATAGTGAGACAGCGCCATATTTACTGCTTTACAGATTTACATATCCCCGGACATTAAATGCTTGTAAAATCTATTTATGTATTTCCTGGTGCCAGTATCTTTTCACGTGTTGTGTGCGATGCTATGTTTGTGCCCAGGAGAATTGATAAGCATTTTTTTTTATTTTAGGGAAGAAGAAAAAAAAAGATTGATGAATTAACGACCTTGTGTATTTTCTAAACAGTAGGGCATTCACGAATAGTGATTTTTTAGTATTCGAATTATTCAACCTCAAAGTATTCGAATAGTCGAATATTCGACAGGACAGGCCAAACTGGCTAAACTGCCAAATATTAAAGGGGAAGACCACCCATTTTCAATATTGAACTATGTCATTAATATAACTTAGAGGAGTTGTGTGGAAATAGAAAAAAAGTTCCCTCCCTTCTGTGTTGCCTAGAACTGGAAGATTGATTTTGGGGTTTGTATTGTAAAGTACAATGTCATCAAGTTGTATATTAATGACATAGTTCAATATTGAAAATGGGTGGTCTTCCCCTTTAAGTAAGCAAGAGGCGAACATTGTGAAAATAGCCGATCTACATGCTCAATGCGAGGCGTTGTGAGCATGTAGATCTGCTATTTTCACAATATTTATCTGCGGAACCGAGTCACATTAAATGTAATACCAAGTGCTTGTCAGGGTGGGGGTCCCCAGTTCAAATATGTTTATTTTGGGGGTCACAGCCTAAAAAGGTTTGAGAACCCCTGGTATAGAGCATTAACAAATTCATCCACCAGGGGCATTGACAACTCATTCTTATGGCAGAAAACAATAAAAATGAGCAAATATTCGACTTTGGTGAACGTTGAATAGTGACTTTGATATTCGAATATTCGAATATTTGGTGAATGCCCTACTAGACAGTTAAAGGAGCACTAAGTGTTTTTCCCCAAACGTTCTTCCTTGCATTCTAGAACAACCGCTCTTTGACTTTGAGCCTTTTGGTCACAAGGTCCGAACGTGGTGGTAGACTTGGCGGCCTGCTATGTAGAAGAAAATAGCTATTTCTATGCCTAAATTCTTTTTTTAGTTCATCTGTGTGAGTGTACATTATCTAAATCAATTAAAAATACTATAGATTTTGTATCAAATCTTTTGGGGTCAAAAGAATCATTTAGTGCTACTTTAATAATACCATTGATATGATAACAAGGTATGAAGATATGTGCCACTGTGCTGAGATAAATATGCACTGATAATCACTAATATACCTGGATATCGCATGTCAGCATTTTTTTATTTTTTTATTTTGCAGATATTCAAAGTATTTGTTACTTGAGTGAAAACTTTTTATGTTTCAGGTCAAACACAAGTCTTGTGTTTGTGTCAAAGTGAGTTCTGCCTCCATATGTGCTCAACAAAATGTTATATTGTTATTCACCACCAGTAAACTCATTTTTGTACTCGGTATGCATTCGGTTTATTCATTTTTTCCCATGTCTCGGTAGTATTTACACTGTGTGTGTGTGAGTGTGAGACGGATGCCACTAGGGCTGTCACAATTATTACATAATCGTCTAATCGCAATTATTTGACATAATCGCAATTATTTTTCATAATCGTCATAATCGTTTCCATGTTGAAAATTTTTCATAAATATAAAAAGAAAAGTAAAAAATAGTGGAAATAGCAGATCTACAAGCTCGATGCGACGCGTTGTGAGCTTGTAGATCTTTTTTAAGTATAAAGTTGTCAAATATGTCAGTAATTTCTTTGTATATTTAGGTTATGTGTCATATCTACCATGTACAACTTCAAAGCCTAAAAGCCAAACAGAAATGTAATTGTCAACGTCAAAAACACAATTAAATAGTTAATCGCAATTATTTGAGTGACAATTAATCGTCATGTAAAATGTCATAATCGCGACATCCCTAGATGCCATCAGTAGTCCAATTGCCTCAAAACATTGCTCAGAGGTTGAGTCTAGGGCAGGGTTCCCCAATTAGTTTTCCCCAAGGGCCGAATTATGTCTAGGGTACCAAGCTGAGGGCCACAACATTGGAGGGGGCGACAGTGGCGTTCCCGCTATTCCAGCGACAGTTTTCGTCGTCGTCGGGTGAAAATCCAAAACCATTCGTTTTGAATTTATCATTTTTTCAACGCCTCGCGGTGCGAGGCGTTGTGTGCTTGACTGTAGATCTGCTGTTTTCACTACTTTTGTGCGACGGCCTTGTATGATGAAGCAGGGCTTTACTTAGGGCTTTGCGAAAGAACATACAAATTTGAAGATACGAGGTTTCCACCCAACAACGACGATATACTAGTGTTGTTGCTGCTCTTATACCACCATTATTACTGGGGTTGGTGGGGGCCAGACAGTAGCCCCCCGCGGGCCGCAAATGGCCCGCGGGCCGCCTATTGGGGAACCCTGGCCTAGGGTATGGGGCAATAATCTTTATTGTTTATCGCGATTAACCCATGTAGGATGGGAACCCCTTTGGGGGATTTTACCTTTCAAGACTGCTATGTACAAAAAAAAAAAATATATATATAAGAATGTTGAAAGTATGACTAATGCTATTGATGATGTGTGTGAATGTGTTACTGTAGAGATTGATATGTATGGAAACAAAGAAAAACATTGTCAGCTGTGTGTATATAGCTCCAGATTATAGTGTTGAGACTTTAAAGAACTTAATGTAGGGTTGACTATATCTGTGGGGACGTTAATATTGATCTTTTGAATCCTAAAAATAATATATGAATCGATGAATTTACTATATCCTATTATAACTCAACCAACTAGAATAACTTCAGATTCAGCTACTTTAATAGATAATATTTATACTAATAATATGCAGAACAATATAGTGAGTATACTCATGAATTAGTCAAGGGGCCAAAACTGAAAAGTGCTTCAGAAATGACTTTTGCGGCTATGTTTGGGTAGAAGCTGACAACCTTTTTTTTTGTGTTAGAAGGTACCCATAGAAGAAGTTTTAAGGTGGTTGGCATTTTGAATTTATTTTCTGGTGACTTTTATAAGCCCTTCAATAGTTGAATGCCCATTTCATGCTATAGTCAAATAATCCGATTAAAGGGCCTACACCATGCTTTTAAAACTATATTTTTTGTATAAATATATGCTCAAAATTGAGTCTTAGACAGGTTTTAACCCTCAACAAACACTCTGACCATTCTTTTTGTTTGTTCTAGCGCTACTATAATGAGGCTCTCCAGCTGCAATACCAAAACGGCCTCTGTTTGCTCAGGGGCGCATCTAGTGGGGTTTTTCCACCCCTCCCCCCTCCCCTCCTCTTCACTCCTCCCCGGACCCCACGTTGACAACAAAAATTTTGAAAAAAAAAGCTTTTTGAAAAAAAAAGTTTTTTGAAAAAAAAAGTTTTTTGAAAAAAAAAATGTTTTGAAAAAAAATGTTTTGAAAAAAACATTTTTTTTGAAAAAAAAAAAAAAACGGGAATCCGTGTGACGTCACACGGATCAACTCTCAGAACAGCGCTGTTCTGAGAACCCGTGGAAAGCTTTTCATCTCTGTCTTCCCAAAACCAGAGAAAGACACAATGGTCAGAAATAGGACTTTGTGAGGATAGAAGGTGCCAGTGGGACCCCAAAAAAAGGTTTTAAAATAGAAAAAGTGAAAATTCATGGTGTAGGTCCTTTAAACATCATAAGCATTTCATTAATTCTTTACTTTTAAATGTATTTCTTTCAATGTTATATTAAAGGAAATAGATGAAAGAACAATATGGAAAGTTATTTTGAATGTTGTTGCAATAGATTTGTAAATATTATGGTAAAAGGCGTTCTTGTCCATTTTGAGTATACAAGAAATGACTCAATTTAAAACACACATCGCACCAAAATGGATAACATAACCGGTCACAGAATAACTGCAAGACTAAGAATACATTGAAAATGTGTCATGCTAAATAGACAATATGACGATACAATAGAATATAACATGACAACTCCCAATGCTGATGGCAAACTGTACCGTACTGTCCTGGGTATTATCTAATAATGGAAATATGTGTAATCAGTAAACAAGAAGCACTCTGGTATGGTCAAATAATTTGAAAACAAATAATACAATGTATGTAATAACAGTAAAAATGTATGTAATAACATACAATTTTGGTGAACTTAATAATAATAGATAGATACCTATTTCCTCCAGCAAGGGAAATTTAGTATTTTCAGCCCAACCCAGCTGATTCGCTGCGCACAAGGAGCACATGAGCAATTCACCCTTTGTTAGCCTCCTGGTTTGTCCCTGACTGACCAACCAGCAGGCCTTAAAACATAATTTTTGGAGAAATAAAAACATTTAAAAACATGCTGATTCACTATGCTGCCTCTGAGCAGCTCCAATTGACTGAAACAAAGTTTGAAATTAGAATTGAGCACACAGAATAACAATGATAACAATAACAATGAAGCAACTGAATTAACATGGCAGTCGATGGAATGTCCCACTGAATGTCCCACCAAGACACAGCAACCAATGGGTGTGGAGAGGGGCAGGACAATGGGCGGGACTTGACAAAGGGTGAATTAGTGTTGAAGGGACACATCGACATTGCTACCCTGGCCTGGAATCACACCAACCAGGGGCTCTGGTTCCCCAGGCAGGCTCCCTAACCATTCTGCTATGCCGCCCCCAACTCTTTGTGTTTCACTAGTGAGGCACTACTCCTGATCAAGGTCTATTTCTTCATTGTCAGTTTCTTGTCAAATTAGTTTTTGTACCAAGCTGCACAGGCACATCCATATGCTTCACTGCAGTAAATCCCTCTTTTACAACAGAGACGATGCCCTGTACTGCCCTGGTTTCCACTTGCTTTGCATCCACAAACTGTAATTTCCAAGCATCTGGCCTGAAGAGGTTCTTAAGTTTAAAGCTGGGGGACCAACCTGCCTTCTACCATGTGCCAGCCACAATTGATTGGTGAGGGTAGCTTTGGATACCCTCGTTGATTGTGGGTCCTCATGATGTGCAGAGTCAAGGCATCACTTGTTGGCGGAAATGTATCAAGATTGGCTTTCAGTTTTCAAAACAGGCCACAGAAAACTGCATGAATTGATTTGCTGGTTGATTTTGAGTGTGCATACAAACTGCCAATGAGATAGTAGCTGTACTTGGTACTTCATCCTCACCAAAGTTGTGGAGAAGTTGAGGGCTGGAACTATTTCCAGGCTCTCTTTTTCCTATACTGAACTGACAGTGAGATCATTAAATGCTAACAGACCATTTAGTATCTCACTTGTCATTTTGATATCTTTAACTTTTTCATGTATCCACATTTCTTGTCTCAGTTGGTATGCAAACATAAGAATTAACACCAGCACAGCTGTGTCTCTGCAGAGAATGATGCGCCTCTGATAGCCTTGGTTGTTGCATCAGCTGAATGTAGAAGTACAGTATGCGAGTAACAGCTTCTTTATACTTAATATGAAGCTACAGGTGACACCTTTTCAGGATCCTCAAACCCTCCACTAATACCAATTTCCTGACCATAATTGGAACTACAATATCTTCTCTAACTCATTTGAGGAAATGGGTCAGATTGGCTTTGTTTTCATCCATTTAATTTAAGCTAAACTAGCCTACAGCCCCTTGGTGTGAAGCAGACAGACTGTGATGTTGACGCCCATTTGTGATGTAAATCGCATCACAGGACAGCCGCCTACAGGCCAAAATTTGGGAAAATATTTTAAACATTTGGGGATTATGAGAAGTAGAGACACATCTGAAGGTGATAAAGTTGATGTTGGGCAAGGTACATGCGTTATTGATTTTTATATTGTGTTTTTTAGACAATTGAGCAACTGCTGAACGTGGAGTTACAGATGGACGGTCGGACCAACCAGCATACACACTATTTTTTGGGGTGATTCTAATTAGGTTGTGGGATATCCCTGTCTGGCTTCACACACTTGGTTCAGATTCTTTCAAGCTTGGCATCCAGGGTTGCCAACAGAGGACTGTCAGAATCCAGGAGATTTCTATTTTTTTTGTAAATAATCATCTACATATTATTTATTATATACAGTATGTCACAGTCACAGCCCCTTTGACCTGGCCTGTAGGGCCTGTGGTGTCCATATGGTGTTCTCCCTGTATGTATGCTTCTTCCACAGAGCCTATGGGTGTCGGCCAATGAGCCTGATGATTAGGTGCATTTGGAGCACCTGGCCAGTGTTCCCTGGAGCCCTACATAAGACTGGGTGGCAAGCCAGTCTCTCTCTCCCTGTCCAGACGACAGCACCTCTTTTGTTTGCTTTCCCTTATGTTTGAGTTTGCACACTCTACAACACCCCACACTACACCTACCACACATCCATGCATTGCTGACACTACTGATTACTGAGCTACACATCTGTTATGTGCCTGCACATATGCACACCTCACTATACAGCATGATGACCATTATTTGTTCACTAATGATTATTTGTCCTCTGGTTTAGTGTCCACCCTGACTGGCTGGCTCTGATCTGCTCTGCTGCTGTTTCTATGCATGGCTATTGGCTAGACATTCAACCTGCAACTCAACTGATGATTGGCTTGGTTTCTCCGCCCTGTGTCAGCTGCTCTCCATCTGTGATTAGGGCCTAGGCTAGAGTGTTTGTCAGCTCCCATGAGTCCCCCAGCACCCCAACAGCGAACACCCAACATGTGGTTCCTTAGTTAAGTTTTCCTGTATTTGTTAAGTTCTGATGGGTTGTTCGTAAGTATTATTTGGTTGTTGATCATAGTGTAGCTCTTTACTTTGTTTTGGTAGTTTATTGGGAGCTGTGGTGGGTCGACGGCCACATAGTGGCTGGCCCACCCAGCTCCCCTCTTGTTAGTGGCCAGCCTGTCCTTTTCTTTTGTTTGGTTAGGATTTTTGTTAGGTCTTTCAGTAGTTTGTTACACTTGTGTTTCTTTGCAACATATTCCACTATTTGTGACTGAATCTGACACTGGGGCAGTCATCTCGCTTGGTACCACTTTAGACCACAGCTGATTTTTTTTTCCCTTCTTTAAAATGTGATAAAGCCACAAAAGTATTTCATAAATATCAGGCTACATTTCACTTTAACGCCAGAGCTTAACTCTGCATGTAAATAAGACTTTTTTTTAATTAATGTGAGAGTTCGGACATAATTCTGTTGGTCCTCCCACCAGCCATGTAGCTACAATGCTTGTTTATTTTTAATCAAGCCACAGTTTGTCAGCCCTTTGTAGTCAAATGCGGTAAAATCGGGACTCCATTACCTAGTGTTGCAAACCACAGTATTTATCCCGTTCATGTAGTGCCAGCCACGTATGTTCCAAATGAACCACGTTACGTTGTTATGATTTAATCTATTATTTATTTATTTATTGCGTTGGTCTGTAACAATAAAAGCACTTGAATTATGCACCAGCTTTTATGTAAAATAAAGATTCAATGCTTTTTGAGACCTGACTTTGTCCGTTTCTTATGTTATAGCCCTTGGTATTTGAGCCATATTTAAAGGGTCGTAACAGCCCAAACTCTTGAAAGTATTACTTAAACATTTTGTTAATAAATTATTTTTACATTTAAAACCACTACCACGTGTCCTCAATTTGTCATGGCCCCACAGGCTGGGCTGTGACACATACACATTTAATTATATATTTAATAATTCAGTATAATTCAGTTAATTGAGAAACTTTATAAACTTTAAAGTTTCTAAATGTTTTTTAATAGTGTGATGGTACTTGCCTATTGTAGCACTTTGAGATTGTCACGAATGTGAAGTGCATTTATAAATATAAATACTGTTATAAAGTGAGAGGCAAAACAAGAAAAACTTGTGGCTGAAACTGCTATAGTTTTGATAATCTGAAACTAAGAAATCCATATGACAAAAAGGGTATGAATTTTAATGACATTACTTGGGCTAAAATGAAGGGGAAAAAAAACTGTTTGTTTTAAAGTGCTTTCAAGTGTAAATGCAGGTGCAGACTCAGTAAAAGTACAAATGTTCAAACAGATGGTTTTAAACAATAACCTGGAATAGAACTCAGTTGTGTCAAAATGAACCCTGATCATCAGGGGGTGATCTAGTAGATTCAGTCATTCTATCAGGAGTAGAGGTGTTTGCAGTGGATTTTCATCTTTTGACCTGTCATCTCTCCTTTCAACTTTAAATATAACCTCCAAAATTCTATTAGTGTGAAAGGCCTGGTGGTGCAAGAGTAAAGCAGATGCCTCACAACCTGAAGGTTGAGGGTTTGAATCTTGGTCAGGGAATGTCTTCATTTTTCTTGTTTTTAAGGCGATGAGGGCGGAGAGAGCCCAGCTCCCTCTTCACGCCCTCTTTTAGCCCTGGTGGAAGAGGGAGGAGTTTGCAGCTGCCACACCTCCAGGGGGAGGAGCTTTAGAAATGTACATATTAAGTTAAATTATTTGTATTAAACATTTTCTTTAATTTATTTGTTTTTTTTCCCTTTATGTTTGTAATTTTCCCCAAGCAATTTTGTGGTTCAAGTTTTTTTGGTTTTTTTTGTCGGGATGTTTGAGTTCATTGTAGTGCACTTTTTGGTTGGTTTATTGGCTTTTGATGTTATTTTGAGTTTTGAGATTTTGCGGTTTTCTTTGGGGTTTGAACCTGGAACCTTTGACTTATAAACCTTGGTTTTAACCATTGAGCCATTCTGGCATGGGTGATACAATGGCGGAGGTAATATTTAACCCAACTTTTAGAATTTAGATGGACAGTGAAAATATCTAGTGAGGAATTGAACTCCTCACAACTCCTCACTCTTGGTTTGTTGAACCTGTATTCATCTCTTGAGCCACACTGACATGGATGATACAATGGCGGAGGTAATATTTAACCCAACTTTTAGAATTTAGATGGACAGTGAAAACATCCAGTGGGGAATTGAACTCCTCACCTTTGGTGTGTTAAACCTGTGCTCATCTCTTGAGCCACATTGACATGAAAAAGTACTGCAGAGAACATAATACTCAACCTACGGTGGGTTCTTCAGGCTTCAGTATTATGTTGATCATGGCCAGTAATAATGTCAGTATCATGTCCAGTATCATGTCAGTAATAATGGTCAGTATCATTTAAGTTATTATATCGGGTAGAGGTGTTTGCAGTGGATTTTCATTTTCTGACCTGTCACCTCTCATTTCAACTTTAAATATACGCTGCAAGATTGCTTTGGTGTGAAAGGCCTGGTGGTGCATGAGTGAAGTAGATGTTTCACTACTTGAAGGTTGAGGGTTTGACTCTTGATCTTGATCAGGGTATGTCTTCATTTTCTGTGTTTTTAAGGCGACAGGGGCAGAGAGAGCCCAGCTCCCTCCTCACACCCTCTTTTAGGCCCGGTCGGTGGAAGAGGTAGAAGCTTTAGAAATGTACATATTAAGTTGCATTGTTTATTCAACATTGTCTTAATATTGGGGCTTTTTATATTATTATGTTAGTGTTTTACCCAGCAGTTTTGTGGTATTTTTCGGTTTATATGTGACGGGCATTGATTTTTCCCATTACCATTTTATTTGATAATTGTTTTGTTGTGACATTTGAGTTTCATTGTAGTGAACTTTCAGTTTGATTTACCAGCTATCTTAATTGTTTGGTGGGTAGAGATATTTCAGTTTTATTTGAGGTTTGAACCTGGAACCTTTGATTTGTTAACCTTGGATTTAACCTTTGAGCCACGCTGGCATGGATTGCCCAATGGCGAACGTAATACTTAACCCAACTATTAGAATTTAGATGGACAGCAAAAATATCCTGTGGAAGATTTGAACTCCCTGCTTCAGTGAAAAAGTGAAAGATGATATTCATCCAGAGATCTTAAAGTTCTGTATTTGTCAGCCTCAGTGATTATCCAACGCAACACACTGTCAAGGGCTGCGACCTGAACCTCCGACTTTTCGACAAGTAAAATCTGATCAATACAAACTTGGCCACAGACCACTATCTGAAAACATGTAGTGCCAGGAGCTCCTATAAGAAAGATTTGTATTAAAAGATAAAAAAATTAAGATGTTGGAGACAAATAATCAAGCTGGGGAATCACCTGTGACTCCCAATACGCCCAACACCATGCAATGACCCTCAAGCACCAGTAGAGATCACTAGACACCAGACTATATCACCAAATCTCCTGTAATTATGAGTGTGTTGAGGGTTAGGGTAAGGGTAGTCTGGGATCACTTCACTTTACGGGGTTTGATCCGGTCGGGAGCGGAAACCACTTTACGTCATGTTGTAGTCCTAGACGGACTACACTTTGGCCGGAACTATCAACCGGATTCAGTTTTAACCCAAAATATTCCCCTGCACCCAAGGACATAGATTTAGGGCCTACCTAATAAACACCTTGATGCGGCGTAGTTTTGCTTTCGAAAAATTAGTTTGGTATATGCATCTTTTAGTTCAACTCGTAGCGACTGGCAAGACTACGCTAGGCTTCTCGAGCATTTTAATAGTGATTGGGGAAACAAACGACGGGGACCAAATCAAAGCGACGCCGCTTCGAGTGGTTTCCGCGCTTTAGGCGGAAACCAAACGGTCTGTTGTGAACGAACACCAGGCTTTCTCCCGAGAAAGACTGGTAGGCGAGGTTAGGGTAAGGGTAACCCTATGAATGTGTTGAGTCAGGCAGAGTTAATAAGGCACAAAATATGCTGAGCCCCCTTTAAAGCTGATAGAAATAAAAACATAAAACATTGAAAATGTAGGTCATACAGATCGGGCCAGGGGAGGGTTAAGGCTGGGCGAGGTTTGTTTTGCGTTTTCCCGGGGGAAGCGAATGTCGCTTCTCTCCTCCGACCCTCCGAGCGGCGGTCACGCGTGGCCAAGTTGTGCATTTTGTTCAACTTGGCCAGGTGTGACCGAGGCTCAGAGGGTCGGAGGAGAGAAGCAACATTCGCTTCCCCCGGCTCCACCCATTACGTCCTGACAGCCAATCAGCGCTGCTCAGACACAGAAATGTTTGGGACTCCCTTTTTTTCTGCTAAAAAAACGTCTCGATTCCCTTTGAAAAAACATTGGCAGAATTCTGGATCTTTACTTGTTAACAGAGTTTTTGTTGCAGTATTGATAGCCTACTTTTACTTCACTGGAGTGTTTTACATGTTTGGAGTTAGTAGGATAATAGTATATAATCTAGTGATAGCAGTCACAGACTGCATTATCAGTCCAGCACGGCGATGTCGCCTTGCAATGCTTTCTGTGCTGCTATTAAAGTTTTTCTGCTGGAAATCAGTCTTTAAAAAGTAAAGACTAAAGTGGGAACCGAACCCCCAACTTCTGGTTCATCAGTGCGGCATCTTAAGTCATTGAGCCACTTGATGCTCAAGCCATGATGGTATTTTCTTATTAAAGGAACAACAAACAACGTTACAAAAGAAGAAAAAAAGAAGCCATTTAACAGCATGTTTGTCTATGGTTTGTTGTTGCTGTTGCTTGTCTGGATGTTTGAATATCATGATTATATTCTACGCTGAATGAATTGGTGCTTTTCTCATCAGCCGGGCAGCAACCTGCGAGCTGCCTTGGAGCCTTTAAACGCAGGCCTGTCAACATTGGACTGTCAGAATCCAGGAGACTTATTTTTTGAACCGCTTCCAAGGTGTGGCTTTGTCTGTCCCGTACATGTGGGCCATCTGATTGGTCAATTTTGTCTGTCCCGTACATGTCCCGTGCATTCTTGACCAATTGAGGATTGGTCAAGCTTCACATGCCAATTTGGCCCTCCAGACAAAATCATTCTTTCATTCAGAATTCATAAAAATATAGAACTAAAGCACATAGAAAGTAAAGATCTAGAACACAGAATGTATATGTGGCGGAGAGCGTCGCAGCCCCAGCCTGAAGCCTCAAAAGTCTAGTATCTGCTCTCATTCCATAGGGATGTCCCTTTGGAGTGATGGTTAAGATATTGGACTTTCGCGTGGGAGGCCTGGGTTCGAAGCCCGGGTGGGGTGGTTCCGATTCCTCTCCGTTACAATGGTGCCGTGACCCGGATCCGGGCTTCCCTGTAGGAGGAGGTCAAAGGGGTGTGAGTGTGGCGGAGCCTGAAGCCTCAAAATTCTAGTATCTGCTCTCATTCCATAGGGATGTCCCTTTGGAGTGATGATTAAGATATTGGACTTTCATGCGGGAGACCCGGGTTCGAAACCGAGTGGGGAGGTTCGGATCACATATAGATCTAGAACACAGATTTCATAGCTCTAGAACACATAGAATAAAAATTTCACTTCGAACCGAGGTTTGATTTTTTGGGGGTGCACGGAACTCCCCATGCCCCGATTTTACCACTTTTAAGTCAGTGATAAAATGACCTAAACATTATTTTCAGAGATGCCAACCAGGTTAGAACCCATCACAAGGGGTTAAAGATTAGTTCTGAATAGGTTGGCAACTTCTACCCCGAGATAGCTGCATATGTCTCAATATCATCTTCGGCCCCCCGACTATAGAACGAAGCAAATGAAAACATTTTAACACTCACTTTTTCTTTTCTCTAATTACAATCTAAAATATGAACGCTTGTTGTAAAAAAACAAAGTTGTCCTTTAATTGCACTTGTTTTCAATATGAAGATTGCCAAAACAGTTAGTGGTATGTGATTTTATTTATTTATTAAAATCATAAATATAATTAACACAGAGGACAGTATCCACATTGGGCTTCGACATGTCGGTCATCAAATTTAAAATCTAGTAGCTTATTGCTGGCAAAAGATCAAAACGACTACTAATAGCACACATTAACCCTCAAGAGCTTTTTAAAAATATACAGTATACAAACCACCATATTGCATTTATTCAGTCAATCCCTGTATCGTTCAGTGCTGTGCTCTTGAGCAAGATGACAAGCCGCTATCTGGTCCATTGCTCCAAGATAACATTGTTATCTAAATCATTAAAATAGTACAGTTAGAAATGTTTACACCAGGGGTCTTCAACGTTTTCAAGCCAAGGACTCCTTAGTTGAGAGAGAGATGAAGCAGGGACCCCCACAACCTTTTCATAGATTCCATATCGTTTCATCGTTTGACAGCACCATCATCAGTGTATTTTGGATTCATGTCAATTTGTGTTTTCAGATATTTAACCACTTGAACCGTTAATACTTAGTAAACTTGACATTTCACTGCTGCTCTGCTCTTTTCCCCCTCCAAAGCTCTTTGCCAAAAATAGCCGATCTACAAGCTCACAACGCCTTGCGCTAGATCTGCTATTTTTGGCTAAAGTTCTCAGAATATGGATGCTAGGGTTCAAGTGATTAATGTAAAAAAAAATAACAAAGATTTGGAGGACCCCCTGTAGTAATTCTGAGGACCCACAAGGGGTCCCGCCCCGGACCCCCTGATGAAGACCCCTGGTTTACACGATACATAAAAATTAACTGATTAATTGGTTCACACCAGCATTACATCAAGCAAGCATCAACACGTACAAATATCCAAACATCATAGGCAATATGTGCGGTTATCAACTTTTGGTGCAGAGTTGAAGAAAGTGATGCCTGCTGTAACAACATTACTCATAGCAGAACATTTAAATTACTACTGTAAACATCCCGGAAAATATTTTTTATATATTGCAACCAGGCTTCATATTTAAACCAGATCTCAGTACCCAGATATGCCAACAGCCGACATTCTCTAGATTTGACAAATACTGAAATATGAAGGCAATGTATTATTATTATTATTATTATTTAAATATATGCATGTTATGGTTGTGGGTAGATTTATCAAATACAACTCTCAAATGGCCTGATTTGGATAATATAATCCATTTACTGGCTATATGGAAGCGTACATAGACAGTTTTTAACCGAATGTTAAGGTTTATATTGTGCTGCAGTTAAGTGTGTGCTGAGACAAACATCAAAATAGTCAAAGTCTGCGGTCTAAAAATGCATATTGTGTAGTGTAGCTGCACACTGATTCATATCCCCCTATCTGAAATGCAGACTAGTCATGTTAATGCAGGGCAGCTAAATAAATTAAACTAAGAAATCAAATTGCATTACTTGACTACTTCAATTCACTCTTTGTCACTAGGTGGGATAAATCCATCCACTTCCATTGTAAAAACAAGATTTTTCATAGCCTCATATTGCTATTAAAAGTACAAAAAGAAGGGGAAAAAATCTACGTGGTATTAATAAAAAAGGAACAAAAAGGTACAGTAGTTACATTGCAAAATGGGGGTTTCCCCCGAAAATACATGTTATTCTCAGTTTAACCGAAATAGTGCCTCAAACAGAGAGAGAGCAGCGCCTCTCGTCTCACTCGCACTGACCAGGAAATTGAGGAAGTAGCCTCAACATAAAATGTATTTTAATTGTAATTCTGCCCGTTTAAAATATATGTACCCAATAAAATATCTTAGTTACATCGATATCGTTCATGTGAACTTGTTTGTTCGTGCTTATTCATTATAATGATCAAAATCACTATGACAACACCGCACCGCACCGCATTTGTCACGGTCACCGAGCACCACCACTATATGCGTCCGATTTTAGTCCCTCTTCCCCGGCTGGAATCCGGCCTTCAACCACTCAGCAGCGGATTAAGACATCTCCTGGCGAGACTTGCACATTGTGACTGACGACATTTTCGCATTGTGACTGACTGACGACAGTCACAATGCGAAAGTCTTTCCAGGAGATGTCTATGTAAGGCAAGTAATCCACCGACCACCATAGCGATTTTTATCATTTCAACAAATGTTCACTGTGTATTCACTCTATTGTGTTCCGAAATGTTCCTATTTATCATGACAAAGCAAACAAAAAAATAATAATTAAATATCCATTCAAGGCAATTTAAAACTACGCTCTTTCCATCGATGTGAATGAGAGAATGGGGACATTATTCCGCCCCCTGTAGCAACAGAGAAGGATTTTTCTGGTTGGCCAGTCAGGGACGAATCAGAAGGCTGACAAAGGGTGAGACACTGAGATTGTGATCTTTCATGAGGGTTGATGTATCATGTAACACTCCCCTGAATATGGCTCAGACTTTTACATCTTCAGGAAACAATCTTTGGCATTACTCCACACTTGTATTCCCTACACACAGAGACAGAGAGAGAGCGCAAGCGAGAGAGAGAGAGAGAGAGAGAGAGAGAGAGAGAGAGATGCAGAAAGTGAAAGTATATTTAATAACTTTAAATACTTTTGAATTTGGTGCAAGTCACTCGCAAAAAAAAAAAGAAAAAAGGTTTAAAGAAGTTGTCAGAAAACCTTTATGTGTAATGGTTATTGTGAAATATGATATAAACAGGTAACACGCACATCTTGCAAAATTCTCCGGGTGCTGAGCAAAAATAAGTACAGAGCCCGCACACCGTCTTCAGCTCTTCGTAGGTAAAGTTTATTGTTTACGTTATACGTTTCGACTCCCAAATGGCCATGTTAGTACAGGGGATAATACAAAGCCTAAGGAATGTTTTTTTGTGCAAAACAGATGCTTGCAATGGATTCAGAATCATGAAAAACCCCTAGTTTGACCCCTCATATGCTACATAAAGCTGATTATTTTTTACCTTTTTTTGTAATGTAAAGTTAATGGGACACCGACTCTAGCGCGTGATAACATCAATTAAGCTACTTCTCAGAAAGGGTTGTCATACCAAAATATAAACTAGAGACATGTAGGAAGACAAAAATGTAAAAAACGTACGGTCACCTTGGGTGGTACCAATTTGTGAAAATATCAGTATGGTGGGTACCAATTTGTGGGTGGTACCAATTTGTGAAAATATCAGTATTATCCCCTGGTCTATGTGTCTTGCCTGACGAAGACCCATTTGGGGATCGAAACATTGCCAATAAACTTGAACCAATTGTTTAATTGAAAAAGTTAATTGGAAAGTTACACAGTACGACCAATAAAAGGCTTGTTGTTGTGCACCTGCTGCAGGTGGATGATCTCACCTTCTTACACATGCTGACTTGCATGACGGCGTAATTGATGAGTGCCTCGCGGAGGTCTTTGTCCTTCTGCTCATGGAAGCGCTGCATGTCCACCCACGCCCCCTCCACATGCTCTCTGCAGCAACACATCCACAGCAGCACACGATCGTTATTATGGCTCTTTTCTTTCTTTCCTTCTTTCACATTTTAAATTATTGTGTACCATTATTTTATGCTTTAACTATTTGAAAAACAGCAGATATACAAGCTCACAGCGCGGCACTGCGAGCTTGTAGATCTGCTATTTTTGAAACATCGTGAAAATTTGAATTTTGAGCCGATTCTATAAGTGTCTTCTTATAAGATTTCTAAGATTTTTTGAAAAACCTATGTTTCTATGTCAGCAATCTGACCGGCCATCGTCAAAGAAAAGGTCCTTTTCACTTAACTGGAGGTCAGTTAGTCTGTTCTTGAGAGACTACTATGTCAGTGGTTCTCAAACCTTTTCATGTGAAGGACCCCCAAACCGATATTTATTTGGCCACGGACCCGCATCTCAAAATATTTAGTTCCAGGGACCACCCAGAAGCAAAATTTGAGCTACAAACGTTCGCTTTAAAAATGCATATATTCAAAGATGTGCACACACTTTCACGACTTTTTCAAAAATAGCAGATCTACAAGCTCGCAGCGCGGCACCGCTTGTATATCTGCTATTTTTCACTGGTTAAATATACGATAATTCTAGGCCTAAATTACGTTTAGAAAGTAATTGACATGGCGTAACATGGGAGTCTTAGGTACTCACTGACACTCTGCCGTCTTCTCCTTCACCGTCTCTTCTCCCTCCACTATGAGCTCCTCTAGTAGCTGGAGTCTGGCCTCCCTCTGTTCTGGGGCCTCCTGGCCAAACAGCTTGTTGGTCATCCCTTTGAAGGAGAACGTTCGCACAATCTGACCGACAGACAGACAGACAGACAGACAGACACACAGACGGTTCATATGGGTTTTAGTCACAAAAGACTAATCCACGCACATTTCAAACACCATGCCAACATGCACAGTCCCAGCGGTTCAAGCAGTGTTGATTTTGTCGACTAAAACTATGACGAAAAATGTTTGTCGACTGCGTTTTTTTCACTGACGAAAACGAAATAAAAACGAAATAAAAACTAAGCTGTGATGACTAAGACTAAATATATTGACAATTTCGTCAACAAAATAAAAACTAGACTAAAACGTTAGGAAGGGACTAGTGGAGAAGAGAGTCATTTTATGTTTGGTTGCTCTCAGGTGTTGCGTGCTGAAAATAGCCGATCTACAAGCTCACAACGCGTCGCGCTGGGACGTGTTGTGAGCTTGTAGATCTGCTATTTTCTGCACACAACCAAGTGTAAAATCAGTCATTACGACGCCATCAGGGCCAGCCAAAAAACTTTTCAGGTGACTAAATTATGACATAATTACATAGATTGTGCATTACATTCACACACACATTCATACACCGGTGGCAGAGGAAACCATGCAAGGCACCAACCTACTCACTGGGAGCAATTAGGGGTTCAGAGTCTTGCTCAAGGACTCTTCGACATTAACTCAGGGGGAGCCTGGATTCGAACTGGGAACCCTTCGGGAACCCTTTGTGCTCCAATAACGGTTTCTCTACCCCTGAGCTATGCCGCCCCAGGTGAGAACAGGACCTACCCCTGTAGCCAGCTCATCACGTTGCTGCTTCTTGGAGATGAGGTCCTGAGAAGCCACTTCCAGCTCATACTGGGTCAGTTCGTGCTTCCTGCACACGGCTCTGCAGAGGGGAGAGGCAGGGGGCAGGGTCTGAGAAACCATCAGAGACCGGTTCCTCAACCTTTTCAGGCCACAAGCCCCCAAAATAATCTGATCTGAACTGACCCCCAGCAGTTCCAAGCAATTAGCCAGTAGCTATGCCCCTCCCGAAAAAGCTTTTGTACAATGCTAGCTTAGCAACCGGCAGCTTGCCAAGGCTGTTGCCAAGGCAAACCTTGGCAAGCAGGAAGTTATTCTAAGCTAGCATTGGACAACAGCTTTTTGGGAGGGGCATAGCTACTGGCTAATTGTAGGAGTTGAGGCACTAGCAGTCTTGATTTCGTAGACTAAAACTATGACGGAAAATGTTTGTCGACTGCATTTGTTTCACTGACGAAGACTAAATAAAAACGAAATAAAAAGTAAGCTGTGATGACTAAAACTAAGACTAAATATATTGACAATTTCGTAAACAAAATAAAAACTAGACTAAAACGTTAGGGAGGGACTAGTGGAGAAGAGTCATTTTATGTTTGGTTGCTCTCAGGTTTGTGTGCTGAAAATAGCAGATCTACAAGCTCACATTTTCAGCACGCAACCAAGTGTAAAATCAGCCATTATATGTCATCAAGGCCTGCCCAAATACATTTTAGTTGACTAAATCAACTGTAGATTTAGTCGCCTAAAATCTTATGATATTTAGTCGACTAAAACTAAAACTTTTCAGGTTGACTAAATTATGACAAAAACGAAATGACATTTTATTCAAGACTATGACTAAAACTAAATCAAAATTTGCTGTCAAAAACAACACTGGGCACTAGTAACTTTAGTTTGACTCAGTTCCACAGGTGCATCTACATGCATACAATGGGCTATTTTCTAAATGTTTTTATATTATAGAGATGGTTCATTACTTTTGACACAGTGATGGCCTTATTATTTATATATTTGTATAGCCCAGCAAGCACGGTCAGGACCTGGACCAATCAGTGACATCTCGATAGGGGCCAGATCACAGCCCATATGGGGATGATCTTGATGTCAATGCCAGGACGCGCTGTGAGCTTGTAGCCTATATCTGCTATTTTTCAATAGCCTAAGTATAAAATAATTCTTGGGCCCTAGTAACTCAGTCCCACTTTCCCCTTGTGACACAGTGGATGGAGAACCCCACCTTAAAGGACAACTTTTTTACAACAAGGGTTCATATTTTAGATTGTAATTAGAGAAAAGAAAAGATGAGTGTTAAAATGTTTTCATTTGCTTCGTTCTATTGTTTTATCGCGTTTACCGTGCTAAAATGTGGGGCATGCGTACGCATGGGGGCATGCGTACAAGTGGCTAAATATGTATTTTTAGACACAATAAGCCAGCAGTTTCTTTAATGATATTTACAGTAACACTTCTAGCCCCAATAAGTCACATCCAACCATGAAAGGTTGCGTTGTATCTTGGGAATGGGCTTATTCTGTGTAAAATTACATATTTAGCCACTTAAACGCATGCCCCCAACCACTGAAATAAGAATCTCTAAAACTAAAGAAAGAAGTAAATGAAATAATTTTAATACTCATCTTTTATATTCTTTAATTACAATCTAAAATATGAACCCTTGTTGTAAAAAACTAAAGTTGTCCTTTAAATGTGACCAGGTTAAGCGACCTACTAAAAGTCTGAATAGCATACCTTAGGGCTTCAGCGTAAAAGAGATACTCCTTCAGCTGGTCTGCGTAGTGCTCCTCTTCTTCCAAGATGTCATCTATTGAGGCAGCATAGCTACAGTAACAAACGGGACATGAATGCACGTGTTCACTGGACTGTCGACCACAGATTTCTATTCACGTCCGTCACTGCCCGGGTTGTAGCACAGTCTGTAAAATGCTCGCCTTTGTATCGCAAGCTCCTGTGTTCCATACCGGGCACCGCAAACTCGGTGTATGAGAAGCGTGGTTTGGATAATTAAGACATACTGTATATACTAGGAGCTGAGGTGTGTGGCGCAACAGCTACCAGGGGTCTAGCAAAGCGTTTCTCAAAGTACCACAGAATACTTTGTAATTTACCAATATCACTTCAGTTTAACCACTTAGACTGTCAAGACTTGGTAAAATGGGCATGAGTTGTAATGTTCTTGGTGCTTTTTTTTAAAATTTTTTATCTACAGTACACCAAATCTCATCGCTATAAATAGCAAATCTTAACGAATGTTCCCCCCATAATAGGGATGCATGGGGTTCAAGTGATTAATCAAAAACAACTTTGAAAACCACTGGTCTAGCACAAGGTAAAGGGGATAGATAATGACCCACAACCAGATTCATAAACGCTCTATGTACTTGTAAATGTATCATGCCTGTTGTTAAGGTATGGCAACATGACTGGTGTCTTGCACGCGCGCGTGTGCAAGACACCAGTGTTGCCATAGCCATACCTTAGCTTTTTCTGAACTGACGCCACTGAAATAGAGACTGGTTGACAAGCCAAAATGAGCATGAGGTAGAATCCATTACTCACGCATCCATATGGTGGCCGGCACTCTGCAATCCATCTCCCATCTCTTTCTCTATGGCGCTCCACTCACTGCAAAGAGCACGCATGGATGTGAGTAGTGCACTTGAAACAAGCACACGCGTATGCTGTATAACACCGCCACTATTGTATTGAATATTTGCACTGACACAGAATATACTGTACATAAACTACTGAAGCTTTGGAAGCAAATGACATTTCTACCAGATGAAACAAGCATTCCCATTGAGGTACTTTGTATCTCCCAATTAACCAAGGCCACTTAAGATCTAGCAAAATAACCTGGGTTATCATATAATTGTATATATCCTCTATATATTGTATATAAGGGGAAAACCACTCATTTTCAATATTGAACTATGTCATTAATATACCTTAGAGGAGTTGTGTGGGAATACAATTGCCTAGAACTGGAGGATTGATTTTGGGGGTTGTATTGTAAATCACACCGAGATGACATCACACCTGTGTGATTTACAATACAAATCCCCAAATCAATCCTCCAGTTCTAGGCAATACAGAAGGGGGGGGGGACTTTTTTTTTAATTTCCACACACTCCTCTAAGGTATATTAATTACATAGTTCAATATTGAAAATGGGTGGTTTCCCCCTGTAAGTAAATGACATTTATGTGATGGCACAACAGGATAAAACCAATCCCTCTACCCTGATCAAGACATTTCTAGACAACAATAGTTTTTTTTCATAAATAGTCTCAATTTTGTATTGTCATATAATTGGTGTGATACCTGAAGACTCGTCCATAGTTTGCATGAACCTTGTACACACCATATAGTCGGTCTGCAACCCTCTATAGAAGAAGAAGAGAAGGTGGATGGAAGTGTTTGAGAATCCTACTTCAACAAAGGCTTTAGTAGTTGATTACAATGTAGGCATTTAGCAGACGCTTTTAATCCAAAGCGACTTACAATAAGCAGGTAATACATCAATATAATAAGCAAGAGAATATGTCAGTACATCAACGACAATATAACTAATGCATAGGAATATCAATCTAGAAAAACAATAACAGACCACGCAGCTAATCAGTACAAAACGTTTCTAAAACAACTAAAAAATGCTATCTAGCTTCATGTATGGTCATTGAGGGAAGGGGAGTGTTACAGTAGTGCTATGGGTTTAGGTGGAGTCTGAAGAGGTGAGTCTTCAGTCCACGGCAGAAGCTAGGGAATGAGTCTGTAGTTCTAAGTGCGACAGGGAGTTTATTCCACAGTTTGGAGGACAAGAGGGCAAATTGTCTAGGACGAGTGGATTTTTGTCCTGGGGTTTTTAGCGAGGGTTCTGTCAGCATCCCTGTGTTGATGAGGTGTGTGTGTGTGTGTGTGTGTGTGTGTGTGTGTGTGTGTGTGTGTGTGTGTATACAGTACAGCATGTAACTTACCGCTCGCACTCTGAGGAGCTGTGACGTGTGAGACTGCAGTTCGTCACTGTAGTGTTTCATCTCCACAAAACGTCTGAGAAAGATAATGGGGTGGCTTTCAGGATTGGTGTTACACTGGTTATACAGGTTAAAGTCATGCTTGAGACCAAGATATGACCACCTTTCAGGTAGGGGTGGGCGATATGGTTATAAATATCATTGAGACGATACAATGTTCCCCAATTAGTTGTCCCCAAGGGCCGAATTATGACTAGGGTACCAAGCCGAGGGCCACTTAGGGGGTGATGGTGGCGTTCCCGCCACTCCAGCGACAGTTCAGATATCGTCGTTGTCGGGTGAAAATCTTGTATGTCCAAAACCGTTTGTTTTGCATTTATCATTTTAAAAATGATTTAAACTAGTGAAAACAGCCGATCTACAAGCACACAACGCCTCGCGATGCGAGGCGTTGTGTGCTTGTAGATCTGCTGTTTTCACTACTTTTGTGCAACGGCCTTGTATGATGAAGCAGGGCTTTGCTTTGCGAAAGAACATACAAATTTGGAGATACGAGATTTCCACCCGACAACGACGATGTACTGGTGTTGTTGCTGCTCTTAATACCACCATTATTGGCCCGCAGGCCGCCTATTGGGGAACCCTGCTCTACGATATGCCTTTTCAGAGATATCGTATATATCGTGATGCAATGAGGGAGAGCCTTGTGAAAAAGATTCTGTTGAATTATTGTGTACAGAGATTCATTGCAGAATTCATTTAAACCTGCATTTTGGTCTAAGTCAGTAGTTCTCAAACTGTACAATGGCAAGGTCTCCCCTCTGACAGTATACAAATGAAACCAAATGGACCCGCAAGGGTCCATTTGGTTTCATTTGTATACTGTCAGAGTTACATACTTGTAAGGGTCAATTTAGACCTCCCAAAAGGAACCCAGAGAGTCCCTGGGCCCCACTTTGAGGACCACTGGTCTAAATGGTCTGTTACTCCTTTTTATTTTGTTACCTTGTAGGTGGTTGTACTGTTAATTAACATGAAAATTGACCGTAAAAACCAACATGAAAAAGAATCGTGATAAGATCGTGTATCGTGATACAGCTTGGAAAAATATAATGATATTGTATTTTTTCAATATCGCCCACCCCTACCACCCCTACCACCCCTACTTTCAGTATTGGTCACTCGTTTTCATGTTTTTTTGTTACTTATGTTTTGTAGGTTCATTGCTTACTTGATGTCCTATAGTTTCAAAGTGCAGATTGTTATTTCGATAGTATATTGTTTTGACTGACGCTAGGTTTTTAGTTTGCCAGGGATCCTAGTTTCTTTTTTTTTTAACTTTATAATTTTTATCCCACGATTTTTTTAACCCATTTTTGTCACCCAGTGCCAATTGCCTATGTAATCCTGGGCTCTGCTCTCCCTCTGCCGCGCCTGGGGAGACAACGGACTGACCTCATGCTTCCTTCAATGCATGAGTAGTCCAAGTTGTTTCTTTTCACCTGACAGGGGGGATTTCCCCGGGATGGACGTAGCGCGCGGAAGGAACACGTTATTCCAACCAGTTCCTTTCCCCTCCATCAAGCGCCCCGGCTGGCCAGGGGGAGGCATTATTGAGACCAGGATTACTGCATGTTTTTTTTATCAACCCTAGGAGACACGGGGAGAACATGCAAACTCCACACAGAAAGGCCCTATCGCCGACCCCACCTAGGGTGTGGGCGCTGATGACGCGGAGGGAGAAACACGCCCCCAGCACCCACAGCATCCCCCGGCGGGAATCGAACCCAGGACCTTCTAGCTGTGAGGCGAAGCGCTAACCACCGTGCCACCGTGCCCCCTTGGGATCCTAGTTTCTTGAGGCACTGCTACACTGTCTCTCTGCATTCTGTGTATGTGAGTACTTATTGTAAGGTGCTCTGGATACGAGCGTCTGCAAAATGCGTGGGCCGGGCCGCACGCGACCCCTGTGGCATGTCTATGCGGCCCGTCATGGTCATAATTGTTTTATACTTTCAGCGTGGACAAATAATTTCTGATGTCATTTTTCAGTTTCTCTCCGAAAACAAATTTTGTTTTGTTTTATACAAGACTTTTTGGACTTTTTTTGCTATTTTGTTTGTTCCAAAAGAAGAAACTTTATCATTTCATCATTAATCATTCCATGACAATCGTTTTGTTCAATGAGGTTTGGCCTTGGCTGTTATCTGTGTTTCCTTAATTTTTAGACTAGTCATGTAGTGTGTTACAAAATCATTCTCTAAATGTACAAAACAGGACCGTACTTTTTGTGTTTCCTTAATTTTTAGACTAGTCATGTAGTGTGTTACAAAATCATTCTCTAAACGTACAAAATAGGACTGTACTTTTTAGCTTGCAGCCCTTGGACTTTTGATATTTTGCTGAGTGGCCCCTGAATCATCTTAAGTTGAGTAGCCCTGCTCTAGAGAATCAGTCTCTTCAGGGTTCCCACACATTTTTACCAATTCATTTCCAAAACTTTTCCAAAACTTTTCCAGAATATTTAACCCAATTTCCAAGACTATAGAACAATAATTCAGCTCAATAACGAGTCCTATGTGCAATGCCCAAAGACAGGTAGTGTATGCCAGTGGTTCTCAACCTTTTCAGGCCGTGACCCCTGAAATAATCATATTTGAACTGGGAACCACGGCACCCTGACGAGTACTAAGAGTTGAGGAATTTTGTGAAAATAGCAGATCTAAATGCTCACGTTGCGAGGCGTTGTGAGCATGTAGATCTGCTATTTTCACACTTTCTCCCTCTAATATTTGACAATTTGGCCAATGTTTAATTTGTCATTTCAGAGGTATTAATTTTTTCCAGGACCCTTGATCAATTTCAAAACTTTTCCAGTACTGGAAAAATATTTTTCTAATTTCAAAATATTTCCAGGAATGTCATGACCGTGGGAACCCTGTCTCTTAAGTGGCCAGATGCATTTTCAGAGAGTGTTTATTTCAATGGCCAATCAAGTGATTGTGCGCCGGCTTGGATCAATGAAACCAACAGTGTACTAAGTTCCCATGTATCTGTATTTCACAATGTTATTTTATCATTCAAATCTTACCAGTAGTGAACATACTGTACGGTATTTATTGGTGACTTTGAATATGAAATATCCTGTGAAAGATGACTTACTTATCTGGACTCCTGACCCTGAAGGTGGCACTGAGAGCTCTCAGCCTGGAATCGGCCTAAAAAGGAACACACCTTCATTCAGTTGTAGGGCTGTCACAATTATTACATAATCGTCTAATTATTTTTCATAATTGTCATAATCGTTTCCATGTTGAAAGATTTTCATATATTTTTTTTCAAAGTAGAAAAAAAAGTGGAAATAGCAGATCTACAAGCTCACAACGCGTCGCATCGCGACGCGTTGTGAGCTTGTAGATCGGCTATTTCCACTATCAATGTTCTTTTTTAAGTATAAAGTTGTCAAATATGTCAGTAATTTCTTTGTATATTTAGGTTATGTGTCATATCTACCATGTGCAACTTCAAAGCCCACAAGCCAAGAAATGTAATTGCCATCGACAAAAACACAATTAAATCGTTAATCGCAATTATTTGAGAGAAAATTAATCGTCATGTAAAATGTCATAATCGTGACAGCCCTATTCAGTTGTATTCTTTTTCTTTTTTATCCCACGCCAAATTGCCTATGCAATCCTGGGCTCTGCTCTCCCTCTGCCGCGCCTGGGGAGACAACGGACTGACCTCATGCTTCCTTCTATGCATGAGTAGTCCAAGTTGTTTCTTTTCACCTGACAGGGGGGATTTCCCCAGGATGGACGTAGCGCGTGGAAGGAACACATTATTCCAACCAGTTACTTTCCCCTCCATCAGGCGCCCCGGCTGGCCAGGGGGAGGCATTATTGAGACCAGGATTACTGCATGTTTTTGTGAGGGTATCAACCCTAGGAGACACGGGGAGAACATGCAAACTCCACACAGAAAGATTTTGTTTTTGTAACCTTCTTTTTCCTTTTTCTTTTTATCTGGAGTATAAATCAAACCAAGAAAACTCAATTCAAAACACCACAAACATCCTCTATAGCCTATGCACTTACACATTAGAAAACAGTTATTGTTAAGTTTGTTATGGGGGAATTGTTACCTGGAAGATGAGGACTTACAGTACGGTGGAATGTTATAATAAAATGCAAACATGAGAAAATCTTGAATTTTACACAGCTACTGGAGATCAATGGTTCTCAAACTTTTCAGGCCGCAACCCCCAAAATAATAATATTTTAACTGGGGACCCCCCCCACCCTGACGAGCACTAAGAGTTGAGGTATTACATTTTGTATACCACGGTTCTATTGTGAAAATAGCAGATCTACATGCTCACAACGCCTCGCGTTGCGAGGCGTTGTGAGCATGTAGATCTGCTATTTTCACAAAACACTGTAATGAGTTATGAGTTCACCTTGAAATGCAGTCATATTGAGATGAATGAAGATTGAACTAACCCATTTAGGCCTGAACACATTATGACGCGATATTTTATGCTTTAAATATTAAAAAATAGCAGATATACAAGCTCACAGCGCGGCACCAAGTGCCTCGCTGCAAGCTTGTAGATCTGCTATTTTTGAGAAATCGTGAAAATTAGAATTTTGACCCGATTCTATAAGTGTCTTTTGAATCCCTCTAAGATTTTTGGAAAAAAACCTATGTTTCTATGTCAGCAATCTGGTCAGCCATCGTCAAAGAAAAGGTCCTTTTCACTTCAACTGGAGCTCAGTTAGTCTGTTCTTGAGAGACTACTATGTCAGTGGTTCTCTAACCTTTTCATGTTTATGTGTCATATCTACCATGTGCAACTTCAAAGCCCACAAGCCAAGAAATGTAATTGCCATCGACAAAAACACAATTAAATCGTTAATCGCAATTATTTGAGAGAAAATTAATCGTCATGTAAAATGTCATAATCGTGACAGCCCTATTCAGTTGTATTCTTTTTCTTTTTTATCCCACGCCAAATTGCCTATGCAATCCTGGGCTCTGCTCTCCCTCTGCCGCGCCTGGGGAGACAACGGACTGACCTCATGCTTCCTTCTATGCATGAGTAGTCCAAGTTGTTTCTTTTCACCTGACAGGGGGGATTTCCCCAGGATGGACGTAGCGCGTGGAAGGAACACATTATTCCAACCAGTTACTTTCCCCTCCATCAGGCGCCCCGGCTGGCCAGGGGGAGGCATTATTGAGACCAGGATTACTGCATGTTTTTGTGAGGGTATCAACCCTAGGAGACACGGGGAGAACATGCAAACTCCACACAGAAAGATTTTGTTTTTGTAACCTTCTTTTTCCTTTTTCTTTTTATCTGGAGTATAAATCAAACCAAGAAAACTCAATTCAAAACACCACAAACATCCTCTATAGCCTATGCACTTACACATTAGAAAACAGTTATTGTTAAGTTTGTTATGGGGGAATTGTTACCTGGAAGATGAGGACTTACAGTACGGTGGAATGTTATAATAAAATGCAAACATGAGAAAATCTTGAATTTTACACAGCTACTGGAGATCAATGGTTCTCAAACTTTTCAGGCCGCAACCCCCAAAATAATAATATTTTAACTGGGGACCCCCCCCCACCCTGACGAGCACTAAGAGTTGAGGTATTACATTTTGTATACCACGGTTCTATTGTGAAAATAGCAGATCTACATGCTCACAACGCCTCGCGTTGCGAGGCGTTGTGAGCATGTAGATCTGCTATTTTCACAATTTCTGCTTCTAGTGATCATGTAGATCGGCTATTTTCACGATTTCTGCCTCTAATTTGGTCATTGTTGGCTAATTTGTAAATTTAAAGATATCAAAAAGTCCTCAAATTGTCACATTAGAAATGTGCAGATACCCTCTGTACACCCAATGTTATGTTGGTTTGTTTGCTGTCAAGTGAGAAAACCACGTTGCAACATTAAGTTAATCATCTGGGGACCCCCCGAAATAATTTGGGGACACCCCTGGGGGTCCCGACCCACAGGTTGAGAACCACTGCTGTAGATATAAGGAGGTACCTTTGCCTGGAATCCCGTCTCATACACCATGTCCTTCCAACCATGTTCCTGCAAATGATCAGCAGACAAAACACTGTAATGAGTTATGAGTTCACCTTGAAATGCAGTCATATTGAGATGAATGAAGATTGAACTAACCCATTTAGGCCTGAACACATTATGACGCAATATTTTATGCTTTAAATATTAAAAAATAGCAGATATACAAGCTCACAGCGCGGCACCAAGTGCCTCGCTGCAAGCTTGTAGATCTGCTATTTTTGAGAAATCGTGAAAATTAGAATTTTGACCCGATTCTATAAGTGTCTTTTGAATCCCTCTAAGATTTTTGGAAAAAAACCTATGTTTCTATGTCAGCAATCTGGTCAGCCATCGTCAAAGAAAAGGTCCTTTTCACTTCAACTGGAGCTCAGTTAGTCTGTTCTTGAGAGACTACTATGTCAGTGGTTCTCTAACCTTTTCATGTGAAGGACCCCCAAAATGATATTTATTTGGCCACGGACCCCCATTTCAAAATATCTAGTTCCAGGGACCACCCAGAAGCAAAATTTGAGTTACAAACATTTGCTTTGAAAATACATATATTCAAAGATTTACACACATTTTCACGACTTTTTCAAAAATAGCAGATCTACAAGCTCGCAGCGCGGCACTCGGTGCCGCGCTGTGAGCTTGTATATCTGCTATTTTTCACTGGTTAAAGCATTCAATAATTCTAGGCCTACAATGGGTTAAGAATTAGGCAGGAAAAGAACACAACCAAATGTAAATATCCTTTTCTTGTGCATTTTTCATTTTACCACTTAAACCAGCGGTCTTCAACAGGGGGTCCGGGACCCCTAGGGGGTACTCAGAGTTAATACAGGGGGTCCTCCAAATCTTTGTGCGATAGAAACCTTTTTTCTCCTTTTTTATATTAACCACTTGAACCCTAGCGTCCATATTCTGAGAACTTTTGCCAAACATAGCAGATCTACAAGCTCACAACGCGGCGTCGTGAGCTTGTAGATCGGCTATTTTCGTCAAAGAAAATGGTGTAGAGGGGAAAAAGAGCAGCCTAAGTAGAGAGGGAAAGGTCAAGTTTATTAAGTGTTGATGGTTCAAGTGGTTAAATATCTGAAAACACAAATTGACATGAACCCAAAATACACTGATGATCGTGCTGTCAAACAATGAAACTATGGTATCTCTGAAAAGGTTGTGGGGGTCCCTGCTTCATCTCTCTCTCAACTAAGGGGTCCTTGGCCTGAAAACGTTGAAGACCCCTGACTTAAACCCTATATATTTCATCTGTATTTGGCCCCCTCTTTTTTCCCCCTCTACACAAAAATCTCTTTGCCAAAGATAGCAAGTCTTGAAGCTCACTATGAGCTTGCAGATCAGCTAGTTTTGCCAACTGTTCAAAGGTGATGCCAGGTACCTCCGTCAGAAACTGATAAAGAATCTTGTCGTTGGAGAGGACAGGATGGGACGCCACGCGAAGCAGGAAGTTCTCCAGACCGACCCGGCGGCGCTCCACGAAATCTGGGTCCATGTTGTCTGCTGACAACTTGTGCCATACAAACTCTGCCTGCACACGACACAAGAGTTAAGAGTTACAATTCAAAGTGTCGAATGACCCGTCGCACGACGAAAGTGCATGTCAAAATGACCAAAAAATGTGAAAATCCGCAGAAGCTTCATAATACGATGCAGGCTCTGATTGGTTGGTAAGACGAGACGTGCAAGACCACATTCTCTTCCTTGTTAACGTCAAGGAAGTTAAAATATAAGGAAGGGAAACCACGTGACCGCCGGGACTGGCCATGACGCTCCCATGGGTGCCAGAATGATGGAGCCGGCTAGATCAGCTCATGAACAAACCTGGAACAAACACTATTTATGAATGACTGAGACCTTTGTCATATAATCTGTTCCGGAATATAAAAGAAAATATATCAAAGGTATTTTTACAATCACTTGCTTTTCGATGTGCACAGTGCATAATTAAATAATAATAATAACAGTAAATAATAATCGTTTCTGTCTCCCAAGTATCGCGAGATTTGGTTCACAGACAGGAAACGGTGGATAGTCTCGTGATACTGGCACCCATGGTGAGCTTCATGGCTGGACATGGCGTATCCCCGTTGTCGCGTGATGTCCCTACCTCCTATTTACCTTGGTTAACGTTTTCTGCTCAGGTATTCAGGCTATTAATTGATTGATTGATCATTTTATTAGACGAAAATGGAGAACAGTACAAGTATAGTCAATACAACTGAAATGTAGTACAGTACAAGTACAGTTAAACACCCTGCCTAAAAGGAACATCCCAAATGAGACCTGTTACAGTCTTTTTTACGTTGAAAGCCCTCCGTATTTAATTCATGGACATAATAAATAGCAAAGCAAAGAAAACATTCAATAATATCGCAGTTATAAAAAATAACTATAAGCTATGAATAGTGGATATACTCTAATCTCAGACACGTAGTGTCGCTCCAACCATAAATTAGGCATTACTGAAAGGCACAGTGAATATCTGCATCTATATATTCTATTTTATTTTCTTCTTTTAGCTTGTTCCATTAACACCTGCACACAATCTCTTCTTTATTTCCCTCCTTTATCTGTTTTATCATTGTAAATGGTGCCTTCATACAGACAGCATTTCCCCAAAGCACTTTACATTCACCTGTCCTATACAGTATACACACACACACACACACGATCACTCGCCGACAGTGGAGGAAACCATGCAAGGCATCGACCAGCAGTTCACAACCCTTTTGAAGTTCAAAGGGAGCAATTACAGACATGCAAACAGCCCCAAGGTGAAAAAGGTGACACATTTTCATGGGGATAAAATGTGCGCCGCGCACAGCGCGGCGCGAAATCTTTGACCTTTCTTTACTGAATTTGCACGTTTCTAACTCGGTTAAACAGTGACTTACTCATACATATCATACATATGCAGAAAAATTGGACTTGTTGCCTACCACCAATTGTTCTAGATATAATAAAGAAAATTAAATCTACAATAATATAGCCTACAGATATACCGGTAGTTATAGGAATATCCTAATATTTAGGGACTTGTCTTTAATAAACAGGCATAGTGACAATGTGCACTGTGAGCTTGTAGATCGGCTATTTTAACTACTTCTTAAATAGGCCTATTTGTTTTCTAAGATCATTTCTTAGATCATTTTGTATTTTATTTATTCATGAAATTAGAAAAGTAATTTACTTTTTTTTTTAAATCATGAAATGTTTAGCTTTTTGGGGGAGGGAATGTTTTTTGAAAATGTTTTGAAATAATTAAAAACGAAATGTAGGAAACCAAAAATGAAGGGACCCATAAAAATGTGTCCACGACCCACACATGGGTCCCGACCCAGTGTTTGGGAAACAGTTGTAAATCACAGATGATTCATTTAGTGGATTCTCCTGGCTGACTTGCAATCTAGCTAGCCATCATCGTCAAAGAAAAGGTCGATCCTTTTCACTTGTAACTCGAGCTCAGTTAGTCCGTTCTTAAGTTGAGAGACCAGACTTTTTGTGACATGTCTCAGCCTCCTTCTGTAGGAAGAAGTCACGGCGACTCTTTAGCGTTAGCATGTGGCTAAGCTAGCGAATCATCGTAAAATCAACAAGGCTATAACCGATAATATCGCATCACACATCGATGCAGAATAGCGCACGACCGCGATGCAAGCGAATCAAACAGCCAACAGTCCACAGTCACACCACAACTACGGCAACTTTGCAAGCTTTGAGACCACTCTGCTCTCCTCTGTCTGTGGCTCGCAGCGCACTGAGTGAGTGCAGTCAGTGTTGACTTTGAGCGCTGCCAGCTGACGACGACGTCACATGCAAGAGAAGGGACTCAGGGAGCGCTTGATTTGTTAAAAAATAAAACGACCCACTTCCCCATCCACCTTCAACACCATTGTACTGACAAATTGGACGGCGCCGAGAATAAGAAATAAACGCTCCTCTTCTCACTGCTGCTCTGACGACACGACACCCCCCCACCCCCCTAAACAATTTTTTAACGAATCTGCACGATTCACACAAATGACCAATTTGGATTCAAAACGGCGATTTTCGCCGAAAAGCTACACGTTTGCATGCCTGCAATTAAGAGCTCTGGTGAGCCACCCCTCCCTCCACTGTTTCTGTTGATTCTCAAAAGCTAGACCCACCCCTCCTCCGTCTTGCACTGATTTCATTGGCTGGTAAGCCAAAATAACATAGAAAGAGGCGCGTCATATGCCAATTCCAGACCAAGAGAAGCTCGGGGTCAATTGGCTGGAACTCACCCTCTTCTCAGGCAGAGGAGGCACAACGATGAAGGGGTAGGTGACCAGCAGGTAGTTCCTCAGAAGCTCAAATTCACTGTACCTCCTCCAGAGGGAGTCGGGGGCCTGGCCATGACCTCCGGTGATCGCATCCATTGGACTTCAGGGAGGAAAAAACAAACAAACAACAAACAGAGGTATAATGTACATTCTAAAACGGCTAGTTCCATTCCTTGATTCTGATTGGCTGGTTGCCGTGGTATATGAGACTATAACCCACACCTTGAATCAGTTTATATCAAAAACAGGTGCGTTATTTCTCTCCACTGTGCCGTGAGGCTGAACTAGAGAAGCGAGCGTTTGATTTTCTCTCAAATCCTGCCGTGCGGGTGTTTCTAAGCACCGCCCGCATGCATAGGACGGTGACTGAATGGCTCCGGGCGGGGCTTGCAAAGGCAACAAGCGCCCTCTATTCTCCAGGCACATACTCGGCTGTTAGTTTAGGTTGCTATGCTAGCGGTTTTGATGTGATGTTCACCCACATAGCAGCTAAATCTGGATGAAAATAAACATGTGTATGGATCGAATATGGTTCTCAACATGACACACAACAGAACACATAAGTGTTGTTTCCCTATTTTTTGGCAAAAAGAATGACGTGACTTTATAAACACACACCGGCTTCCGTAAGTCCCGTTCCTGGGATGTGGCTGGTAAACAAGGAAATGTCTCTTCCTGGTGGCGGAGAAGTGTACTTTTTTCTTTAAATAATGGAATGCTATGATTTTCATGTTGCCATATTGTGACCGTTTTAGAAAAGCAATAAGCCACGCGAGGCTTGTGGTTACCGGGGTAGTATACATCGGCTGAGAGGGTCGGAAACACTTGGCTGACGCCTCGTGTTTCCCAACGCCTTTCAGCCCGTGTATACTACCCCGGTAACCACTCGCCTCTTGTGGCTTATTGCTTTAGTATATCGTCGTTGTCGGGTGAAAATGTTCCAAAACCGTTTGTTTTGCATTGTTCATTTAAAAAAAGATTTAAACTAAAATGTTGCGAAGGAAACGTTGAGATAATAGCCATTTTGGTTAGAACTGACTGAAAATAACTTTGTACTTCAAGTTTCAAACAATACTAAAAAAATAAAAAAATAAATCAAGTGTCCAAATAAATTCCAGATATTATCAAAGTATCTCGCGGCACCCCTGGACTGCCGTCACGGCACCCCAGGGTGCCCTGTCTGTCACCCACTTTGAAAACCACCGCTGTAAGGATGGATCCTTTCTCACCGCGTTTCAACGAGGTACACCGTGAAGGTCTCCTGAATGTTCATGGTGTTTTTGCCGCTGCGCTTCTCCGCCTCCGCCACGCTGATCTCCATCCTCTGGAGGAGAGTGGAGCCCTCATCCTCCATCTGTAACAACATCATGGGAAAACATTAAAGCTATACTGTGTAAGATGCTCAACTAGTGGTCAGTAGCCCTATAGCAAACCGCGGTCGCGTCCGCGTCTTTCGGCCGTTTTTCGTACCTTCACACCCCCGCGTCTGCCTCCACCTCGCCGAGAGCTATCTTTAGAGGGGTCCCTGGTTCCTGTGCGTTCAGGCATTCCGGAGAAACGGACTCCTTCACCCTGCCTGGTAGGCGAGATTACCTTTTGAGTATAGAGACACAAGGGCGACTACAAATATGGCCGCCATAGCGACCCCACTTCAAGATGCGCTGTGATTGGCCGGCAGTGTATAACCCTCGCTGTGATTGGCCGGTAGTGTGATGACGTAATTTTGCCGGGAAATCCCGCCCCTGTCACGGCTAAGTAGAAAACATATAAAGAGAAGGCTTCAGACAATTTTCAGACAATTTTAAGATTTGTTTTATAAAAAAAGTTACATGGTATAACTTTAACTCATTTCCTGCTGTACCGCCCTGCCAGTGTTGATTTCGCCGACTAAAACTATGACGAAAAAATGATTGTCGACTGCGTTTTTTTCACTGACGAAAACGAAATAAAAACTAAGCTGTGATGACTAAAACTAAGACTAAATATATGAACAATTTCGTCAACAAAATAAAAACTAGACTAAAACGTTAGGGAGGGACTAGTGGAGAAGAGAGTCATTTTTATGTTTGGTAGCTCCCAGGTGTTGCGTGCTGAAAATAGCAGATCTACAAGCTCACAACGCGTTTAATCGCTATGAAACAATTAAAAGTATGATCACTGTTTATCGCCGTTTCTGACTCTATCGGCCCCTCCGGCCGCATTTCCGGTTTCGCCCGGATCAGGTTTCCGTATCCGGCCAGAGGCGGGACTCCATTAGCTTCAATTGTAAACAGTAGGAGATGCAGCTCCGCAACGGAGACGTCTTTTTTCAGTCCGATTTTTTTATTGGAATCTGTGATCGGTTCTACTCACGCCTGGTACATGAACAGTGCACCGTTTGTGCTCGCACATCGCGCACGTGTCCACGCGGGACCATAGCGACAGCTCGGTGTTTCCATTAGTTTTTATGTAAACAGTGGCATATAACAGCCTGGCAAACAGATATGTGTTTTTCCAATGGGATGAACTATCAATACTTAATAAACTTGACCTTTCACTCTGTACTTTGTCTGCAAACCTCTTGGCCAAAAATAGCCGATCTACAAGCTCACAACGCCTCGCGCTGCGAGGCGTTGTGAGCGAGGCGTTTGTGCAAAGCCCTTAACACTAGGCCTGTCCTCTAAAAATCGACAAATTGTCGCGTTGTTTTAAGCCCCCGGAATCAACGCCAATTGTTTGAGTCGAGCCGTCAAAAATATATATATTTTTTTATCACACCAGTTACTGTGGTGCGGTATGAGAGCGCTGGACTGTGACTGTCATGTAATTCTTATTGAGTCCATACTTCCTACTACTTGTAAACTAGACTTAAAAATAAAATCAGTTCACGTGACTTGAAAGTTGCCTTGATCATATGACAGGGAGCTCTTATTTTGAAGTTAACCGCTTGGAGAGGAAATGCGTCGACGTGTTGTTATTCTACTTGAGAGCTGGCCAAAGAAGCAGCAGAGCAAGCGTGACGCGCTTTCACTTTCACATCATTTCATTGATGTCTGTAAACTGATGAGGGGTCGCGCGGGTGTGTACCGTTAACACATCTCCCGTAAAAGTGCTCTCAAAAACCCACTGGACGTTAGCATCAATGGAGTAACAAAACGCTTCCTTGTTATTTTCTCTGGGTCTATTGCTCTGTAGCGATTTAGTGGCCTGGACGGATGGGAGCTGACCGCGGCCATTTCACATTAATTCTTGCATGAGGCTGCCCTCTACTGCTAGTATGACCAAAGTGCACAATGTAATGATAAAAAAAAAAAAAAAAAAAAATCTTTACATAAACGATTCGTCGACACGTCGGATTAACCCCCGCGACTCGAGTCGACTTGATAAATCCTGCGTCGAGGACAGCCCTACTTAACACAGTGCTTTGAAACGGAGAATTGACTCAACACATCGGATAGCAATGTCGTCAACTTGTGGATCAAACTTGTTCGCCATGAGGTGGTCGTTTTGAAACAACCACCGGAGCTCACCAGTCCCATAGACACACACGTCTCTTTTAACCGTCGAAGTGCATGGTGGGTACGCGGCGCCTTTTTGTACGTCACCAACAATCCAGGGGTAATTCCAGAGCACCAGGCGAGCGATGGCGGTCATGTCAGAGCGGTGGTACTTAATGTGGGCAGGCACTGACCCGGGTACAGAGACCAGCCTGTTCAGACTGGCCCACACGTGTTCATCTGGGGCATCCGTGTCCTTATTCCATTCAAAGAAATCCTGAATCTCTTGGTTCTCCAGCACGTGCTCTACAAAGCCCCTGGTGACCACAAAGTAAGCACTGCCTGAGAACATGGGGAACGGTGGGGAGCTCTTCCTGAGTGACGTCCTTTTGATTTTCCCATCGATGACTTCGTGACGGTACTGCCAGCGGTGCTTAAAAGACTCACTAGGCATTTCATAAGACTGCAAGTTGTTCTTCCCGTTGAGCGTCTTCAGCACACGAACCATTTCCGCGTTCGTCTTGATGGGCAAGTCCGAGCCGCACGTGTTCAGGAGATATTTCCACTGGACGGGAGACTTCGACAGATCTTCCATGCAGTTTAAATGCGCTTGCACATTCGACCAGGTTCTGTAAACCACCCTTTCTAGTTTGCTTGCTATAAAGACATTGGGCAGACAGGAAACGATAGCTCTCACGGCTTTCTGAAATCCCTCCGGCGACTTGCGGTCCACATGGACACAGTACAGGTTTTGCGGCTGGTACACGGCACGCAGCAGTCGTTCAAACATCTCCACGTCGGCATGGACCACCATGGAGTAGGCGATGGGGAAATCTCTCTCCTCTGCACTGAGCGGTGCCGTGACGAACCCTCTCTCGTCTATGTAAGCCTTGCAGTCATTCGTCGTGCTGAGGTAAAACTCCTCGGACAGCCTCTTGTTGGAACCCAGCTTAGCAACCTCGTCTTTGTCTCCACGGACAATAGCCATACACACCGGCAAGTCATCGGCGAATTGTCGCGGTACCCTGTGGGCATTCATCGAGAGGCACCCTGAGACGTTAATCCCATGCAACGGTGGGTCTGGGTCCCATGTTTTCATAGGTGTGTTGCTCTTGGCCCCACCCCCAAGACTCTTGCCTTGTGCAGTCAGTGCAGACAGGCACATGTGCAAGCCCAACCCCAGCAGAGCACTCAGAGTCGGCAGTAAGAACCAGCGTCTATACCGTCGAGGAATTGTCACTTTGGGGTACATCTTCCTCCTTAGCAGTGAGATGGGTTTGGTTCTGCGGTCTGAACACGTTTCCCTTCAATCCAGACGAGTGTGTATACAAACAGACCACTATTCCACACCACGGTCTCTTCAAACAGATACAGATAGGCCTGCGTACATTATACAGCACATATACAGTAGAGTAGATGATCGGTATAGGTTATTTAGGTGTTCTGCAGCTCTTCCAGCGGTAGGCTGTATTATATTGTAATGTAATCTATGATGTCAATACTGTGTCATCAGTCATGTCCATATTTGGGCTAGGGATGTGAAGAAAAAAATCGAAAATCGACTCAAAAAGTACGAGTCGAAAAAATAAAGAAATATATATATATATATATATATATTTGAAGCGGTGAAAGCCGCTTCCAAGGTGTGGCTTTGTCTGTCCCGTACATGTCCTGTACATCTGATTGGTCAATTATGTCTGTCCAGTACATGTCCCATGCATGCCTGACCAATTGAGGATTGGTCAAGCTTCACATGCCAATTTGGCACTCCAGACAAAATCAATCCATTCATTCAGAATTCATAAAAATATAGAACTAAAGCACATATAAAGTATAGCTCTAGAACACAGAATGTATAGATCTAGAACACAGATTTCATAGCTCTAGAACACATAGAATAAAAAGTCACTGCTTCACTTCGAACCGAGGTTTGATTTTTTTCTACAGTTTTTCCCCCCAAAAAATTTGGTCCCATCCTCTTTTACAGTACACTTTAAGACATAATAAGACATAATAAGACAGAATAAAGCCATAATAAGAAATAATGTGTTGGTAATTAGAGCTAATATATTTTATTATACAGAAACAAAGACAGAATAGTAGAAAGAGTGAATACATTCTCTGGCACCGGCACCTGCCGTGGAACTGCAGCGGCAGACACTGCCGCACGACCAGCAGTCGCACTGCATCGCCGGCGATAGGACCAGCAGTCCCGCCAGTAGGACCGGCGGCCGCTGCACGGACCGGCAGGTCCCGTAGCGGTAAACTGCCCGTCCGTGCGGTGGTGGCTGCCGCGGCAGTTACCAGCGATGCCAGTCCTACCTACCGTTCCTTGCGGTGGCCGCCGGTCCTATCACCGGTGATGCAGCGCGACTGATGGTCGAACTGCCGGTCTTTCTGCTATTCTGTCTTTTTTTTTTAACTAATAAAATAATATTAGTTCTAATTACCAACACATTATTTCTTATTTTGGCTTTATTCTGTCTTATTATGTCTTATTATGTCTTAAAGTGTACTGTAAAAGAGGATGGGACCAAATTTTTTAATCGCTTGTTCAAACACATTATTAGTCCATGGGCCATACAAGTTGTCGGTATCAAAAAGGTGGCAAAGGTTACCATGCATTTTATAAAAGCTCTATATCTGTAGATTATATTTTGGTGTGATAACCCTTTCTGAGACACAGCTAAAATGGTGTTATCAGCCACTAGATTTGTTGTCCCATTAACTTTACATTACAGGAAAAAAAAGCAAAAAATGAATCTGCTTTAAGTAGCATATGAGGGTTCAAACTAGGGGGTTTTCATGATACTGAATCCATTGCAAGCATCTGTTTTGCACAAACAACATTCCTGGGGCTAAAAACTATCCCACAAGACTATGGTTTAGTGATGAAAAGTGATGAGTCATCACTTTTCACACTTTTGTGGGGGCTGTTTTAGCCCCAGGAATGTTTTTCGTGCAAAACAGATGCTTGCAATGGATTCAGCACCCCCTAGTTTGACCCCTCATATGCTACTTGAAGCAGATTCATTTTTTGCTTTTTTTCCCTGTAATGTAAAGTTAATGGGACACCAACTCTAGCGGCTGATAACACCAATTTAGCTGTGTCTAAGAAAGGGTTATCATACCAAAATATAATCTACAGATATAGAGCTTTTCAAAAATGCATGGTAACCTTTGCCACCTTTTTGATACCGACAACTCGTATGGCCCATGGACTATATAAGCGTGCGTTAATGTTTTCCAAATGTGAGAGGACCGGTCCGGTGTGTGTGTGTCTGTGTCAGAGATGAGTGCATGTCTGTGTTGTGCATGCATGCATCGCAGATTCGCATGCATGCGGCGCTAGTCAGGTCCGCGGACTACTGTTTGAGAAACACTGCTGGACTGGTCTGATGCACGCGTCATAGCTGTACGTACGCGCTAAAGATCCACTTTAGATTATGATAGTATAGTGTTTGGGGCGGCTGCAAAGTCACATCTTTGCAAACTAGATCGAGTGCAGTCAAAAGCACTGAGAGTCTGCAGTGGAGCTTTTGAAACTACCCCCATTCCGGCCTTGCTGGTCGAAATGGGGGAGGCACCGTTAAGCAACAGAAGAAACAAACTGGGACTACATTACTGGGACAAGTTAAACAGCTTTCAGTACAGCTCTGCAGCTAAATGTATTTTGGAGGAGAGTTGGGAGTTTGTGGGGAAGAAGGAAAAAGTTCCTTTTTTCCACCACATTAAACAGCTTGGCACTGCATGGGCCAAAGCAACATAATATTATATGGTCTGTGTTTTCTCCTGTAGGGCTGTAACGATATGACATTTTACATGACGATTAATTGTCACTCAAATAATTGGCGATTAACGATTTAATTGTGTTTTTGTCGTTGATAATTACATTTTGGCTACAGTTTGGCTTTTAGGCTTTGAAGTTGTACATTGCAGATATGACACATAACCTAAATACACAAATGAATTACTGACATATTTGACAACGTACTACTTAAAAAATAACATTGATAGTGGAAATTGCCGATCTACAAGCTAGCTTGTAGATCGGCTATTTCCATTATTTCTGTAATTTTTCAACATTCACGATTATGACGATTATGACAAAATAATTGCGATAATGTCAAATACTCACGATCCTGTTCCTTTTTGTTTCCTCCCTCAGCTTGAAGTAGATCTGTCCCCGTTGGACCGGGAAGAGCTTACAAGCGACTATGTGCATAATTTACCTAGATCAATTTAACGCTTCCAGTGCCAGCCCCTAGAGGGCACCAAAGAATGCCAGACTTTCTCCCATAGGGGACTGCATTAGCATCCGGGGGCTCACGTTGCAGTGACGCGCGTGCTCACGTTCGTGCACGTCATGGAAAGGTCCCGGATGATAATGCTAACAGAATAGCTATTCCCATTTTGTCATTTTAAAGATAATTTTTTGGCGATTTCGCCGTAAATAAACCTCGCGCCACATCCCTAAAAACACAATCCAGAGATATGGGCCTCCAAAGATGTGGTTTTTCATTGGATTCGGCGGCGATTCGCGGCGCCGTTCGCGGCTAACGGCCGGCATGGCGGCCCCCGGATTTGGAACACTGGATTTTAAATTTAGGCTCAGGCTTCAGAAGGCCTCGGATCATTTTATTCATTTCATTAAAAAAGCCGAACATGTTCGGGATAGGCACACTGGACGTCGTTCCGGAAGCGGCGCTGAACATTTGGTGAACATTGGGGGGCTCAAAAATGTATTTTAAACCATTTTTAATGGAATATATCGTCGGACCATGTAAAATGGCTAGCTGGCTAGCGTAGGACGAGCCAGGACCACCCACGACTCTACAAGCAGCTCAGGGTAAGTCAATTAATAAAAAAAAAATTGGATTGGATTGAAATAAAGCCGAACATGTTCGGGATAGGCACAGAATGAGTTAAGGATGAATATGTACGAATATTCACTGACGGGTCTAAGGACCCAGTCTCTGGGAAGACAGGGTTTGGGATATATGTAGAGGGGCTTCAGATCCAGCAGAGCATCCGCATAACTGATAATATGTCTGTGTTTTCAGCTGAGTTACTAGCAATTCTATGGGCCATGTGGTGGATAGAGGAGGTCAAACCTGTTAAAAGCATTATATGCTCAGACTCAGCGGCTGCTTTGGAGGCTTTGAAAGGAGGGGAATCAAAGGCCCGCTTTGACCTAATCTGGGATATAGTATGCTGCATGTACAGGATGGAGAAAATTGGTTGCCAGGTTGACTTTGTGTGGGTACCTGCCCTGGGCACTCCGGGGTCAAAGGGAATGAAATATCAGATGGTGTGGCAAAAGAAGCTTTAAAAAGAGAAAGTATTGATCTGAAGGTCCGGCTAGGGAAATTTGAGTGCTTCAGCATTTGTAAAGAACAGTCAGAGGCTCAGTGGCAAAAGGAGTGGGCAGAAGAGGAAAAGGGCAGGTTATATTTCACTGTGCAACCATCTGTTAAAAAAAGGGGGTGTACTATGCTTTCGGGGAGGAGGGATAACCTCATCATGACCAGGCTGAGACATGGGCATTGTGGTCTAGCCAGCTGCCTATATGTCATAGGCAAGCATCCAGACAGGCTCTGTGAGTGTGGACAGCAGGAGACTGTGGGGCATGTCTTGTTCTCATGTGAGAAATATGCAAGTGAGAGACAGCAGATGTTCAAGGAATTGTCAGACCAGGGTCTCAACGTTTTCTCCTATAAGTCTGTGTTTACACCAAATGTGAAACCCCAGAAAATTGGGAGAGCGGTCATTAGATTTCTCCACTCCACTGACTTGTATCCAAAAGTGTAGGACAAAAAAGTAAAACCTCGCCTGTGGAGGGCAGCATTACACATACTAGTGTACAGCCTGCCGTAAACAAAAAGAAGAAGAAGCTGTGCGCGCTGACTGGATGTGTTTTGTTTACCTCGCCTGTGCGTGCATGCTTGACATGAAAGCTTGCTTGTTAATGGCAGCGTCACCGTCGTATGCGATGATTTTGTCAAAGATTGACAATAAAACACAACACAAAATACACTACTCGTCATTAATGCGACACACCCGTGGACGCGGTCGGGGAGGGAGAGCGAGGCAGACCAAAGCTCCACATTTGATACACTAGCCTGGGGTGCCAGCCTGAGCGCTCCCACTACGTTCCATGGACATTGTCACTCTGCTTCTAGTCTCTAGATAACAGCCTCCATGCTAAAGCAAGGAAGAGCAATTATTTATTATAATTAATATTAGGGCTTTGATGCAAGTTCTGATGGGTGCAGCTGCATAAGTTGTGTTGCTAAAAAGTAATGCGCCGTTGTGCTCTCCTCTCAGCTGCTGCTTAGCGAAAAGATTTTGGAAAAATCGATGCGCAAATAATGAGTCGATTAACATCCCTAATTTGGGCAAAGTTCCAGCTTAACTCCCCTGTCCATTGAGCCCTCAGGGTAGCCTGGCTCCAGCCCCTGAATTGCTATAGCCTTGGATTCAAGTGTCAGGCTAATAATTAGTTGACACTCTGCACATTAGGTGCCAACTTGCGTGCCAACTTGCGCCTTGTTATTTATATCAGGTTGCACTTGTTGATGGTGACGTCACCAAGAATGCTGGTCCCTCATTGGCTAAAGGTTGCCGTAATCACAGAGGTACCGCCAGAGACACTCTGCTGCCCTAAAATCACGCAAAGCGGTACACAGTATCTCTAAAGTCATGTCATCAACATGAATCTGTCTCATTTCCCATATTCCCTCCTGATTGGCTGACAGTTGCTTACTCACCCAAGGTTATCAACTACTAGTAAGACACCTCAGGGTGACTTGCGACCTCAGGGTGAGGTCGCGCCAATTCTGGGAATGACCATATATGGACTTTTTATTTTATTTCATCCTTTATTAATAATACTATGTATCCATATACATACAATATATGTTATGCACATACATGGAGATGGGCATAAAAAAAACGTACGTTCATTATATGGGCATAAAAGTGATGTCACGTGACATCACTTCCTGTACTGAAAAACACGTGACATCACACTGACATCACTTCCTGTACGGACGGACAGAAGGTCAGACAAGCGCCAAAGTTTTTCAGGGTATAATGCGACCTTCGGTCGCAATCAACATTGATGGATATGGATTAAGATACATAAATGTATGATCCATGTATGAGGCTCATATGACCATGAAGTTATATTCTGTGAACTACTGATTGACTTACAGGTCATTGCGACTGGGATTACCATGATACGAGATCATGTTTGCGTTACACTGTAGGTTCTGCCTAGTGGAAAGTTACTAGTGAAGAACCTAGTGAAGAGTCTCTGTCTTGTTGTCATGATCTGTGAACCAATCAAAGAACTTCCACGGTTACTGTATTATTTTATATACTGTATGTCTAACCTCCATTTTGGAGAGAGAGAAAGCTTGTATCAAAGGTTGTATGGTCATGATTCACTGCCATCCTGGGTGGCTTGGTTCGAGGCTTAACATAATTGTTATAAATATTTTTGTAAAAGTCTATGGCGAAAATGAATGGGGAATATTAAGTGGCACCAGGAAACCACTTCCAGCTGCGACGCACCATTTCAACTTTTTCTGAAAACATTTTTCAACGATTATGGCGATTAGGCTAAAATAATTGCGATGAGGCAAGATAAATTAATAATGTTTGCACTTGAATGTCAAAATGTCGACGTAAGATCTGTTCTGATCTTCCTTGTCAGTTGTCACCCGCTTTTGTGATGCCCATATCATTTCAACCCAGTCACTTCTTCATGGCACGGCTTTTATGTGTACGTAAACGACACGAGTCACCTGGAATAAGCACGAGCTATGCGTTTTTTGGCTACTTGTCTTTCAGCCTGGCATTCCTATATTGGGCATGTCATCATGGGTGAAAAGGTTTCACATAATATATTATATTAATTGTGGGCTCGCCTGGAAGGCGAGCACACGTATGTTATCTTCATTATTTATAGTCAGTCAGTATCTCCTCAAAACTTTGGCGCGATTCATCTCTTAAACGCTTACACCTTTCAACACCATTCAAATTTTTATGTGTTCAGCTTACTGAGGACACGTGTGCTTGTACTTTTGGTTTTGAAATGTTTTGTAGTATAAATATAAAAAAATAAAAATGTTTAACTTTAAGCACCCAATGCATTTCCAATGGGTTTAGTAGAGTGGAGAGAAGGATAATAGACCCATGTTTATGTTAAGGCGCTGTGGCTGCAGTGTTCACACTTCAGATATGCTATCTATATCATTGCGTTCACACAGGTCTGCTCTCTGATTTGATCCAAATGTCTAAGCTGTGTGATGTATAAAACTATAGTTATAGTTAAAACTATAAATAAATGTCCCTCTCCACTCTACTGATTACACAGCTGTGATCAAGAATCAAGTCCGGGCGATGGGATGTAAATCCCATAGCCATATATCCTAGAGCCCGCAGGGACAGTCAGCCATATTAGTGGTTGTTGTTGGTTGTCAGGGAGATATCAAAACCAATGCATTTCCAAGTCAGATCCACAAACACAATAAAAGCCATGCTCCACTCCTCAGTCTGGAGTGGCCACATAGAAGAACGCCTTGGTTATAGACATAGTGGAGGACAGATGTGATCTGGGATTGTTAGCCTACAGTATATGCACTCAATATACTCCACTACAGTTGGAGTCCATTTGACAGTTGCTGGTTCCCAAACACAGAATCAAAAATGTAGATCTAGAACACATAGAATATGTACAGTACAGTAAGGTTCAGTAGAGTACAGTAAAAGTACAGTAAGGTTCAGTAGAGTACAGTAAAGTACAGTAAGGTACAGAAAGGTACAGTACAGAAAGGTACAGTAGAGTACAGTACAGTAAGGTACAGTAAAGTACAATACAGTACAGTAAGGTACAGTAGAGTACAGTAAAGTACAATAAAGTACAGTAAAGTAGAATAAAGTACAGTAAGGTACAGTGGAGTACAGTAAAGTACAGTAGAGTACAGTAAAGTACAGTATAGTAAGGTACAGTAGAGTACAGTACAGTAAGGTACAGTACGGTACAGTAGAGTACAGTATAGTATAGTACAGTAAGGTACAGTACAGTACAGTAAGGTACAGTAGAGTACAGTACAGTAAGGTACAGTAGAGTACAGTAAAGTACAGTAAGTTACAGTAGAATACAGTAAAGTACAGTACAGTAGAGTACAGTAAAGTACAGTAAGTTACAGTACAGTACAGTACAGTACAGTACAGTACAGTACAGTACAGTAAGGTGCAGTACAGTATAGTAAGGTACAGTACAATACTGTAAGGTACTGTACCTTACAGTACCTTAAAGTATCCTATTTGTTGGGTTGGAATCGAGCCCACACTGTTTCGAAGGAACAGTATTTCTAGTTATTATTAAATATTCAAAGATCTTAAAATATTTTTCAAAAATAGTGAGAATAACAGACCATCTGCTGTTCACTAAATTCATATAGGGCTTAAAGTTGTTAATTAATATCTGTCTGATCACTGCTGGCAAAAACATTTAGAGGGTTAGCAGAGAGAGTACAAGCGCTCCACCTAGTGGTATATGGTATGGTGGTAAATGCAATGATTACATTTTTATGTTGTAGACTGTAGTTTAAACAAATCTATATAAATGTACAGTTAAAATATGAGACAAGCATTACCAACCATTCAACCCATAGATGCCCTTCGCACTGTAGTAAATTAACGTCAAAGGATGTCATTCTGACAGAGCTACAAAGACCCATCAGAGACGACCAGCTCCCTTCTTTATATTTCCTTTAGTTATTATTTACCGTTGTGTTCTTCGTGTTTTGTGCTTCATCGAGCGGTTCGTCATGATGTGAAGAAGATGGTGTGCTTGATGCTGACTCCTCTCTTCCATCATCATCCGCCATCCTTCCTCCCTGATGTGTTTAGTGTTTGTTGACTTGACAGGCCGGCCGGCGCACGCGCAGAGCGAGATGAGCCGAGTGTTCGATGACGACGGTATCACATCGTTTTGTCCACTAGATGGCGACAGATTGTCATGTGTTTTTTATCTTGTTTTTTATTTTAGTATTTATTAGGAGTTTGCATAGGGAAAGGTACAGTTTCATGACAAGGCCAACTAAAAGGAAAATGTATTGTGTCTTGTGCTTTCAAATCAACCCCATAGTTTTTGTTTAAAACTATTTAAACAGGGGAAGTCAATTGACTGCGGTTCTGTTTAGAAAAGCAGGTGGCATAATATTGCACAATGATCCTAAATGAAGGTCTGAAGGGGATACACACTGAAGATGAGAGGCAAGGATTGTCAGCAGCAAATGAACAGTAGGCCTACAGTAGGAGACCTGAGATATTCATATCAGCACACAAGCGTGTGTGTAATAACTTTCTGAATCAAAATGATACCTTTCATATTTGCCAGTGCTATTTTGAATTTTAATAGTTGTACCTTAGTCAGAATGTAAGCCTACTGTAGTAAAAACTATGTTCTGCTAAGAAATATAAATGCATTTATGTTTTTGTGAAAAGGGAAGACATAGCCCTTTTCTGATTATTGTATTGGATAATCAAAAACAAACACACACATGCTATGACCTTAGGATGATTTATTAATTATTATTGGGGGGTACACCCTAACCTCAGTAGGAATGGCAGTGGGTAGGAATGGCACTTTTAGGAATGGAGAACTGACCCCATTATGGGGTTGGTTAATTGGATAATAAAAACCACAAACACATCCAAAATTAAAGCCAGATCATGTAGCAGCAAATCCTTCATCATCCGTCATCATGTTTGCATATTAAGTTGCGCTTGATGAATTGATTTTGCAGCACTTTTAGAAATATTCCCGACCTCCGCTCCAGCCAATCACAAGCGGCGCCTTTTAATTTATTCAACCCCGTCTCCTACGGATTCCATTATCGACTACGGGAGGGGGCGTTGACGTGATGACGTCATACCACTAGCCTTTATATAGAGATGGGATTTATGGGTCTTTGAAGTGAGCCGGATCTCTGTGATCCGTTCCTTTCAAAGAGCCGTACAAAAGACTGGCTCATTCTAGTTACTATAGTTATTTAGTTACTTTGTAGATTTTGATACAAATTCACTTCAACCCTAAACATTTCAGCCATATATATAGGCTACATTTATGCCATTTGAAAATAGCCGATCTACAAGCTCACAATGCGTCGCGTTGCGACGCATTGTGAGCTTGTAGATCTGCTATTTTCATTTTTTTTCTTTTTTTTTTTTACATTTTCTACATTGGAAAAACTGAAATGGGACATTCTGCATAATGACTATTTTCTACTATTAGAATTTTAAGTGCCTTTTGATACCAACAATACCTTTGTACTTTTACTCAAACTATACATTTTAATTCCAAACTTCTACTTGTGGCAGAGGGGAGCATTTCCACGTTGCAGTATTGACACGTTTACATAAGTAAAGAATGTTTTTTACTTATTCCACAACGGTTCATTTACAAAAGGAACGGCTCCCTACTGCGAACCGGATCCCATCGTTCATTTCAAAGAGCCGTTCAAACGACTCGATTCGTTCGCGAACGTCCCACCTCTACCTTTATAAACGCTGGAGCCTCGCCCACCGGCCACACGGCTAAACGGGGTGTTTCTGCTAACCCTAGAAGCGGTCTGGTTCCTGTACTTTATCGCTTACTGTTTTTGTCTCTCGCTTTTCAGTAAACTACAGGAGCTTTTTCGAATGGCAACCGGGTTTTTTTGCAAACAAAAAAAGCGTAGAGAATCACCCCCGGGCGCTCAATTTTCTCGTTGGAAACACCGTGAATGGCGTGGACAGCTTGGCTGCCGCGAAGAGTTTGTCTCTGTCCCCGGTGTGTTCCACGGGATTGCTTTTGCATTGAGCAGATTAAACTGAGCATGGTGAACTGACTGGTCTTCTCCGTGATCCAGTCAGAAAGCCCACGCTCAAACATTTTAATTACATGTGTATCCATTACGAGTTGTTTGTTAGCCGTTAGCTGTGCAGTGGTGTAAAGTAACTAATACAATTACTCAAGTACAGTATAGTTTTTAGGTACTTTTACTTGAGTGGAGGATTTCCAATTTCCAATGCTTTTATTTCTACTCTACTTTCTAGGCAAATATTGTAGGCTACTTTTAGGCTACTCTGTACTTTACATTTATTTGAAAACTTTAGTTAGGCTGTACTTTACATTTATTTGAAAACTTTAGTTAGGCCCTACTAAAAGTTACTTTGTAGATTTGGATTATTAATGTGACAAACATACTAAACACTTCAGCCCATTTGAAGATTATTTTTTTTTTCAACCATTTATAAATAGCCGATCTACAAGCTCACAATGCATTGCAACACATTGTGAGCTTGCAGAGCTGCTATTAAAAAATATATTGTTATACATTTGAAAACTTGAAATGGGACATTCTGCACACTTGTTACTTTTGGTACACTTCAGCCAGCCTGTTTGAAAATACATTTCAACCATTTGAAAATAGCCGATCTACAAGCTCACACCAAAGTTGGCCAGTTTGCTGCCCACATGCATTCTTTGAACGCTGTTGCTGGAATCAAATAGAAAATGGGTCTCAAGTTTGGGTGGATGGGTTTAATTTGTAGGGCTAGGCTAGGCTACACACTCCATGTCGAAGACCAACACAGGTGTTTCAATTTTCTGATTGGCATAGAATGTTCTACGGAAATCAGAACACCTGTGTTGGTCCTCAACATGGCTGCTGTAGGACTACAAATGAAACCCATTAATTTGGATGGTTGATGGTGACAAAGGATACAGATTCCTGGGGTTTGTGAACACTGAAATGACTACCTTGAGTTGGATGGCTCACTATCTATACTATAATTTTGCGAATGTCTGAGTGAGTGAGTGTCTGTCTGTCTGTCTGAAACAGCGTTTCTCCTCAGTGGCTGGAGCAATTGATCTGAAATCGCATCACCATCAGCATATCAACACACCTGACATAACTGTGAAGCCCGTTTGTCACTTTCACAAATCGTATGCTGTATAATAGCATTTTTATGGTGTATCTATATCTATTTAGCCTACAGTACCTTTTGTGACCACACATGTTAAGGGAGGGGCGCTGTTGTTCAGGCCATGCACAATCACACACAAACACACACACGGGGGGGGGGGAGTGTGTGTGTGTGTGGGGGGGGGCTGGGGGGGGACAGTATCTCTGTAGCCATTAAACGAAACGGGTTTCTTACATTGATGCTCCTACATCATGCAAGCACCAGTTAAAGTTACTTTCCATCCCTCATATACTGTATGCACAGTGCACATCCCATAACCCACACACTGCACATCATTTTGGAGCTCATATCTTTGAACGGGTAAGGGCTAGTTCCTACAAAATGGAACTCTCCTACCACCAAACTAAACCTTAAACCCCACGCTGTCTTGCATGGTGGAAAAAGTACTCACATATTTTACTGAAGTAAATCAATACTGCAATAATAAATACTCTGTTAAGTAAAAGTTTGGAATTCAAAATGTACTTGAGTAAAAGTGCAAAAATGTTGGCTTTAAAATTTACTAGGCCTAACCTATAGTTGGGCCTAAATCAGAAATTAGCCTACAAAAACAAATAATATTTGTTGTTTTGTTGCTACATACTGTACATGTACTGTAAGCCCCTCCCATACACTAAAATGTGTTCCCGGCCTGAATGGGTTAAGTATCAAAAGTAAAAGTACAAAATGTTTGAAAATAGCAGATCTACAAGCTCACAATGCGCCAAGCTATGATTTCTCATGGTAAACTGCGACCAATAAGGGTCCATTTGGTTCCTAGCTGGGGACCCCCTGGAACTCCCTTAAGTGCCCCTGGGGGTCCCCTTGACCCTACTTTGAGAACCATGATTTTTATAAAGGGACTGTTTTGTGTTTCATGGCAATGTAGTTTGCATACGCTACAAGTTTCTGTGAGAATTTCCATTTCATATAGGCTACTGTCATGTCACTACATTTCAGACTTTGTATATTGTTATTGTAGGCCTACTCACTACACTTTTTTGTTTAGTTTCTGTTACTAGTTACTTTTCAGATGAAGATCTGGCCTATATCAAGCTTTTTGAGCGGTGGTCACAACGCTCCTATACGTGGCCGTGTGTGTGGGTATGTCTGTCTGTCTGCGTCCGTGTCTGTCTGTCTGTCTGTCTGTATGTAGCCTACAGTACCTTTTTTGACCACACATGTTAAGGGAGGGGCGCTGTTGTTCAGGCCAGGCCAGACCACCCACCCACCCACCCACCCACACACACACACACACACACACACACACACACACACACACACACACACACACACACACACACACACACACACACACACACACACACACACACACACGGATGGATGGACCACCGCTCAGTTCACACGGGTGTGATTTTTAAAATACCCTACAACACATTGTTAAAGATGAATCCAGTGTTTGCAACCTTTTTTCCTATGTTAGATGGGATCACAATTCAGATCCTTAGAAATTGTTGAACTAACAGTGGTTTGGCCCTCTAAACCTCATTTCACCCACCTGTTTTCACCTGTGATATGACAATAAAGCTATAATGAAGCCTCTAATAACAATGGCTGAGTTTCCCAAAGCGATTTTAGCCCATCGTACAGACCAAGCCCCGACCGCCATGTTCCGGTGTTTACATGGGTTCGGGCAGAACGACTTATTTAGCCCCCTACAACTACACCAACATTCAGATTTCACAAAGTGCTTAATAAAGTCTCACTCATGTCTAAATACGGTATACGGCATTCTATAATTACCCGTATCCTCCGTGTTCTTTAATAAGATGCCTTTTTATCCAATCGTGTTCAGTTTTCCCATGTATTTCCTGGCGTTCCCCATGCGCACCAACCCCATTGAGATAAACAGACAGTGATCAGATAAAAAGGCTTCTTATTAAAGAAAACAGAGGATATGGGTAATTATAGAAAGCCGTACCGTATTTAGACAGGTGTGAACCCATTCAGGCCGGGTACACATTTTAGTGTATGGGAGGGGCTTACAGTACATGTACAGTATGTATCAACATATTTGTTTTTGTAGGCTAATTTCTAATTTGGGCCTAACTATAGGTTAGGCCTAAATGGGTTAAGCACTTTGTTTGTGAAATCTGAATGTTGGTGTAGTTGTAGGGGGCTAAATAGGTCGCTCTGCCCGAACCCATGTAACACGGGAACATGACGATCGGGGCTTGGTCTCTACGACCATGCGTGTGCTACGATGGGCTTGCGATGGGCTAAAATCGCTTTGGGAAACCCGGCCAATAAATGTTCAAATGACCCTAAAGCTCACAAAAAAAACATTCTCTCCCATTCAACCTGATTGTGATGTGAAAAGGGAGTCGATCTTCTCTGCGTACACTAGCATGTGACATTAGGTCATTTTACAGCCCGCATGCATCTAAGACAGCTTGAGATGACACAGAGAAGGTAGCAGGCAGCTCTGGGAACAGTTAAGTGGATTAGTGTTATCTGTGTCTGAACTTAAGACGCGATATGTTCAGTAATCCGTGCTCACCACCAGGAACATTAGGCCTGCCATACTCCACAGCACATGCTAGACAGCTTTAGCTTCCCTGATGGGGGAATGGGGCTGTTACGTGTACAACAACAATGACAACAACAACTACAACACCTCTAATCCTGTCATTTTGACCGGTGGTGGGAAGTAATGCATGTTCTTTAGGCCTAGAATTATTGAATGCTTTAACCAGTGAAAAATAGTGTGTGTTAACCAGTGAAAAAGAGTGCCGCGCTGCGAGCTTGTAGATCTGCTATTTTTGAAAAAGTCATGAAAATGTGTGCAAATCTTTGAATATATGTATTTTCAAAGCGAACGTTTGTAACTCAAATTCTGCTTCTGGGTGGTCCCTGGAACTAAATATTTTGAGATGGGGGTCCGTGGCCAAATAAATATCATTTTTGGGGGTCCTTCACATGAAAAAGTTTGAGAACCACTGCCATAGTAGTCTCTCAAGAACAGACTGAGCTCCAGTTAAGTGAAAAGGACCTTTTCTTTGACGATGGCTGGCCAGATTGCTGTCATATAGAAACATGGGTTTTTCAAAACACCTTAGAAGGATTCAAAAGACACTTATAGAATCGGGTCAAAATTCCAATTTTCACGATTTTTCAAAAATAGCAGATCTATAAGCTTGCATTGCGGCACTCGGTGCCGCGCTGTGAGCTTGTATATCTGCTATTTTTCAATAGTTAAAGCATAAAATAATGATACACAATAATGTGTACCCGTTCTGAATGGGTTATCGGGTGGAAACCTTGTGTGTCCAAAAGGTAAAGGTGTCAATACCACAGTCTGGAAATAAACAGTTATGAGTAAAAGTCTGGTATTTAAAATTGGTTAAAGCTTGTTTTGTAATGAAAATCAAAATCTACAAAGTAACTATAATGTTTTCAAATACTTTTAGTGGAGCAAAAGTTTAAAATTTGCCTCTGATATGAGTAGTAGTGAATATGTAGTGAAGTAGAAGTGAAGTATTGAAAATGGGACATTCAATTTTCAATTCAATTCAAAGGAGCTTTATTGGCACTGGGACATACTCCAGTATATGTAAAAATCACACCCAATGTGAAGTGAGCGGTGGTCGTGCTTGCATAACGTCTTCAGACTAGGATTGTCTAGGATGCAGGCTATGCTACACACACATGTTTTGCTATGGCAAAACGCTGAGGAAAAAGGCTACAGACCCACGCACGGCCACATTGTCATGTGAAGCTATGCTACACACATACGTTTTGCTATGGCAAAACGCTGAGGAAAAAGGCTACAGACACACGCACAACCAGTCTATGGAGCACCGCTCAAAAATACCTCAAAAGTCATAATTGTACAGTACTTGAGTACATGTTCTGAGGTACTTTCGTCCACTGATCTCGTACCCCCCAAATTTGGCACAAACATGGGGATGAATGCATTCTACTAATTCTGCCTGCCGTCAAAACATGGATGGTCCCTACTACCAGCCATCAAACGGTGCGACTCCCTATCCTCATTCAAAACCACTATATAATAATCTTCTAGCTTGCCACCAAAGACTAACACCCCCCCCCCCCCCCCCCCCCCCCCCCCCCTTCTAAAAAGGCGGGTCTGAAGAAGTGATTTAAAAGATAATGTCATGTTTAGCCTATAAGCTCCTCAAATCTGGAGCATATGATGTCAACAGGAGCAACAATATGATGGTGTGTGGCACTCAGTGGTTCTCAGACCTTTACATGTCAAGGTCCCCCAAATGAATGCAGCCTATCTGAAAATATTCAACATTTGTGTTGTTAAAATGTTTCAAAAACTTTGCAGTGGTGACATTGATTTTGATGTTCTATTGACTCATTTTTTTTCTGGGGACCCCCTGGAACCCCCTGGAGGACTAAACCGATCTACAAACATATAACAATATTATGTTGTAGAGCTATCTGCTCATAAAAACAACTAGCCTACCTATTCACTGTTCAGATATAGAATAAAAGACAGAGTGGGGCCTTGTCAGATATGCAGAATAGGCCTAAAGTGTTTTAATTATATATAGTTTGTTTGATTATCAGTGCATAATATTTGTAGTATATACCGGTACATAATATATTTTTGAATTTTAACTGTTTTTATTGTTAGGGTATAATATTTGTAGGATTTATTATTATTATTATTTTTATTTATTTTGTATTATTTATTTATTATTATTATATTTAGGGCATAATATTTGTAGTAGGTAGTAGACAAGCTAGTCGGTTTTAAAACATTCGCTCAGCAACGTATTTTTATATGTATTATTTTATTCTGAATTATATCAACGGGAGCACTCATTCTTTAGTTCTTTTTCTATTATTCGCTCAATATCTCACTTATGGGAGATATCTCGCACATAATATCAAAGAACCGGGGTTACGTTCGTAACCTATAGTTTTACTGTGTGACTTGACGCTGCGTACGTTGTACGTCTACGTTGCTAGGCAACCTGATTAAAGCTGCTGTCAGCTCACCTGGGGCTCTGACGCCAGAGAGTGACGTTGGGAGGAGTACGTGTGACTTTGTTGTTGTAATCCAGTTGAGGCAGGGGCGTCACACCAAACTCTGGGCCCCGGGTACAAGGATTCACTGCGGGCCTCCCCATGAATGTTAACTATTGAAAAATAGCAGATATACAAGCTCACAGCGCGGCACCGAGTGCCGCGCTGCGAGCTTGTATATCTGCTATTTTTGAAAAATCGCGAAAATGTGTGCAAGAAACCTCTGTCAAGGACCCCCAAGATGATTTGGCCACGGACCCCGATCTCAAAATATTTAGTTCCAGGGACCCCCCAGAAGAAAAATTTTAGTTAGAAATGTTCGCTTAAAAAAATAAATATATTCAAAGATTTCCACACATTTTCACGACTTTTCAAAAATAGCAGATCTGCGAGCTCGCAGCGCGGCACTCGGTGCCGCGCTGTGAGCTTGTATATCTGCTATTTTTCAATAGCTAAAGTTACTAGGGCCCCTCCACCTTGGGCCCCAGTAACTCAGTCCCACTTTCCTACCCCTTGTGACGCCCCTGAGTTGAGGAGGAGAGAAGCTCTCTGCCCTCCTCTCCTCTAGTCTGCAGCGCATTGGACAACCATTGGATCCTATACTTCAAGGTAGGCTATGTTTAGTTTATATATATATGTTTTGAGGGGGAAATTGCAGTTTTTATTGTAGAAAAAAAAACTTTTTAAAGACAGTTAACAGTCTTTTTTTTACCAGTGGTCAATCAATACGCAACAATAAACAATGCCTGAAGGAAGGCAGAGGCGTCAATTGGGTATGGCAAGGTATGGCAGCTGCCATACCTTACAGGGGGGAAAATGTAACCCTAACCCTAACCCTATACTTCTTAAAATAAAATAAAATTCATTGTGTCTGTTGCTAAGGTATGGCAACATGACTGGTCTGGTGTCTTGCTCTCGCGCGCGTGCAAGACACCAGTCATGTTGCCGTATCTTAGCTTTCGCTGAACTGACGCCACTGCCTGAAGGTATAATTTAACTTTGCATTCAATAAGCAACAGTAAACAATGCCTTAAGGTGAATATAACTTTGCATTTTATGATCCTGTTATTATAGTAGGCCCTACGCAAGATGAGAGCTGAAGCCCTTCCCGTTGGGTTTCCTTGTGCGTAGAGAGAGAGAGACCATAGCGGCTCCGGCGCAGGTGAAACCGTACCCCGGGCCCGCTGCGCGGCCGCGTGACACCAGGGCCGCCATGGTCCTATTATCCCAGGGTAACCGGAGCAGGCCTCTCCAGGTGGGGCTGTACGAGCTCACCAAGACGCTGGGGAGAGGGAACTTCGCCGTGGTCAAGCTGGCCGTCCACAAAGTGACAAAGACACAGGTGCGTCGTAGACCTCTCTCTCGCGTTTAGTGTTTATTCAGTGGAATTGAAAGAAAAATCCTGAAATTATAGCCTGTATTGATGGTCAAAATAATAACCAGTAGGAATATAGGCTACTAGAATATAGTTGAATGTAAATAGGCTTCTTGTTGTTGTTGTTTATTTATTGTAAAGCAAGGGTCTTCAACAGGGGGACCGGGACCCCTAGGGGGTCCATAGAGTTACTACAGGGGGTCCTCCAAATCTTTGTGTGATAGAAACTTTTTTCTCCTTTAACCACTTGAACCCTAGTGTCCATATTCTGAGAACTTTAGCCAAAAACAGCAGATCTACAAGCTCACAACGCCTCGCAAGCTTGTAGATCGGCTATTTTTGGCAAAGACATTTGGTGTAGAAGGGAAAAAGAGCAGACTAAGTACGGAGTGAAATGTCAAGTTATGTATAATTGACGATGCAATTGGTTAAATATGTATCTGAAAACACAAATTGACATGAATCCAAAATACACTGATGATTTTGCTGTCAATGAAACTATATGGAATCTATGAGAATGTTGTGGGGGTCCCTGCTTCATCTCTCTCTCAACTAAGGGGTCCTTGGCCTGAAAACGTTGAAGACCCCTGTTGTTAAAGGTATAGTAGTAGGCTGTCACCTCACCAGTGGTTCTCACAGTGGGACCCTCAGGATTCTATAACTTTGAGAGGGCACTGTCAGATAGAGATGTGCCGATTGATCTGTGAGTGATCGGCCGATAATGCCTCTATTGGCTTTGATCGGTATCGGCTTTGCCGATCTACAAGCTAGATCAGCTATTTTCACAATATTTATCTGTGGGACTGAATGTAACCTCAGCTTCAACTCCTACAAGTTGAATTGGATACTAAAGGACCTCAGCCTGCAATATCATAATGTTTATACTTAAAATACAATGTCAATGTTTTGTAAGAAGAATCAATACATATATAAATGCTGCTACAGTAACACAATAAATAGAAGAATTTTTGGATTTGACACTGTGATCGGGAATATCGGTATATACTGATATTGGCAGATACTGATTCCAGTTGATCGGTTATCTCTATCTGCCCCAAAAATCGCAATCGGAGCATCTCTACCGTCAGAGATGCGGGGGTTTTGTTTGTTACCTTTATTTAAACTCGGGGATACAATTGAGGGCAAGCCCTCATTCACAATGTAGCCGAGATACAACAATGTCAACAATAATATATACATTTACATACATCAATATTGAAATACGATCAGAAGACAGGATATTTGAAACTGAAGAAAGTTCAAGGAACTGAAACTAGGAACAATTAATTAAAACATTTACATTCTAAAACAAAAAAGTGTTAGAAACCATCGTTCTGAATTGGCCCAAGGCCGGCAGAGATCTTATTTTTAAGGATTTCTGGAGCATTTATAGAAAATGCTGCTTTGCCAAGCTCTGTATGAGCAAATGGAACCTTGAGCGTCCAGAAGTCGATTGAGCGAGTCTGGTAGGGACTAGGGTCCTGATTCAGCATAGAACAAATATACGGGGGGAGCAGTCCTGAGAGATCTTTAAAAATGAAAAGATACCAGTGCTTATCACGCCTCTCGGATAAAGAGATAAAGAGGGTATACAGTGCATATAGGCCTGATTAAAATGACAGCTCAATATGGGTGTGTTGTCCTCAGGTTGCCATCAAGATCATTGATAAGACCAAGTTGAGCGAGGCTGATCTGCAGAAGGTCTACAGAGAGGTCCAGATCATGAAGCAGCTCAACCATCCGTACATCATCAAACTCTACCAGGTAGCAGCCCTGTCCACGCTCACCAAAACAGTGGCGTAACTTAGTGTTCATACTGTGTCAGTATTTGAAATAAATGTATTTGAAATACGGATTTGAAATCCTTTTTTGTATTTTGAAATACTATTTGAAATACTTGTTTTGTATTTTGAAATACAAAAAAAGTATTTGAAATATGTATTTCAAAATACGAAAAAGGATTTCAAATGCGTATTTCAAATACATATATTTCAAATACTGCCCATCTCTGAGTATAGTATCGTACTGTCTCTCCTGTCTAATGACCATTTTTCCATTCACACACCCACGCACGCACACACGCACACATGCACGCACGCACGCATGCACGCACGCACACGCACGCACGCACGCACAGTGGTGGAAAAAGTGGTCCGTTATTTTACTCAAGTGAAAGTACCAATTCCACAATATAAAACTACTCTGTTACAAGTAAAAGGCTCATGTTCAAAATGTTACTTGAGTAAAAGTACAAAAGTATTGGCATCGAAATATACTTAAAGTACAAAAGTAAAAGTGCATGCTCTTGTTTGTTTTAGGTAATGGAAACTAAGGACATGTTGTACATGGTTCTGGAATACGCCACAAATGGAGAGTTGTTCGGTGAGTTTGAGTTGTGTGTGCGGTTCCCTGCTCACAGTGTGGATTTAACTCACTCACGCGCTACCAGTGGTTCCCAAACTTTTTAGCTCAAGACCCAAAAGAGAAATAAGACGTTTGCCTGGTGCCCAAGCAAGTGAAAAAAGCAGATCTACGAGCTCACAACATGTCGCTTTGTGCCGTGTTATGAGCTTGTAGATCTGCTATTTTCACTACTTCTTGAACATTGTTTTTATTTGTTGTATTTATTCATGGAAAGTACAGATTTGTATTTGATTGAAGTTGTTTAAATTAAATGTCAGAATTGTTTTTAATTGATGAAAAGTTGTGATTTGTTTTTGTTATGTTTTTCTTTTTTCTTTTGCAATGATATTTTTTATATATATATTTAAATATAGGTAACGGAAAAAAAGGAGATACTTGCGACCCAAACTTCATTCTCTGCCATTTCAAAATGGCTGCCAAGTACCTGGCTGCCAGAAAATGTAATTTTTTGAGCACAAAATCATGCACGCCCACTCCTAGATCATGCACCATGTGTGTGCACGCTGTTCACAGCTTTCAAACAAAAAAATCCGCTTGGAAATCCGTTCAGGCATTCATGAGATAGAAGCCATTATGTTTTCTTCAAATGTAAACAAACATGGCTGCCATGTTTGAAAGATGTGGTTGGTATGGTTTGAGAACCACTGCATGCCTCTGGTCTCTTGTCCAGCTTTGATATGTCTCGTCTCGTCACATAGACTACCTGTCTTGTTCTGGGCGGCTGAGCGAGATGGAAGCGCGCAAGAAGTTCTGGCAGATTCTGCAGGCAGTGGAGTACTGCCACAAGAACGACGTCGTGCACAGAGACCTGAAGGCAGAGAACCTGCTACTGGATGCTAACATGGACCTCAAGCTGGCCGGTAGGGAGATGGGGGCGTCACAAGGGGGAGAAAAGCTATTTTTGAAAAGTCGTGAAAATGTGAGCAAATTGAATATATCGTCGCTGTCGGGTGAAAACCTTGTATATACAAACCGTTCGTTTTGCATTTATCATTTTAAAAATGATTTAAACTAGTGAAAACAGCCGATCTACAAGCACACAACGCCTCGCACCGCGAGGCGTTGTGTGCTTGTAGATCTGCTGTTTTCACTACTTCTGTGCGACGGCCTTGTACGATGAAGCAGGGCTTTGCTTTGCGAAAGAACATACAAATTTGAAACTTGGAGATACGAGGTTTCCACCCGACAACGACAATATGTATTTTTTAAGTGAACATGTAACTCAAATTTTGCTTCTGGGGTCCCTGGAACTAAATATTTTGAGATGGGGGTCCGTGGCCAAATACATATCATTTTTGGGGGTCCTTCGCATGAAAAGGTTTGAGCACCACTGACATAGACACATAGAAGGATTTGAAATAATTATTCAGACTGCGCACACATTTTCACGGGTTTTAAAAAAATAGCAGATCTACAAGCTGACTGCGCACACATTTTCACGATTTAAAAAAAATAGCAGATCTACAAGCTCGTGAGCACAATAGTTTTTTTTTTTGTTATCAAATATTTTTATTTTCCATAATCAAAAGAAAAATGCAATTAACAGACAAACAACACAAACAATAGTAAAACAAGAAAAGGAAAAGAAAACCCACCCACCCCCTTTCCCCGGACCAACACGGAATGTACAATAGTGCATGCCTGTGCTAGGCTGTTACCACTATATAGTGATTTCTTGAATCATAGCCTTAAGCTTATCTGCAATGTCCGACCACATATTAATGTTTTCTTCTTTTGCTCCGTGTAACCTTGCTATCGACTGCTCTAAATATACTATATCTAGAAAGGTTAAGGCCCACTGGCGAAACGTTAACGTATGAGGAGGTTTCCACCGCGTAGCTACCATCTTCTTCGCCGCCGTTACACCAGCAAAGAAGATGCGCTTGCGTATATTGTTTAGTTGCAACTGTGAGACGTCATTTAATAAAAATAAAGAAGGAGAAGATATGATATTGATACTAAAAATAGTTGAAAGTTTTGAGGCAACCATATTCCAGAATGACGACACATTTGGGCATTCCCAAACCATGTGAAGGAAGGTACCAATACTATTTGAGGCGCAGAGAGTGCAGTTGGGATTATTCAAAATCCTCATAGCACATAGTCTGCGGGGAGTTAAATAAGTCCGATGAACAAAATTTAAATGAATTTGTTGATGGTCTGGATTTCTAGAAGATAGCCTAATGTTAGACCATACTGTGTCCCAACAAAAGTCAGGGTCCAAATTTGGTACATCATTCCTCCAAACAGTATCAACAGATAGGGGACGTGAGCACAATAGTTAAAGCACAAAATAATGCGTAATAATGCGTTCCCAGTCTAAATGGGTTAAACCCCCTCCCCTGATAGCCGATCTACAAGCTCACAAGCTCGATCGGTGAGCTTGTAGATCTGCTATGTTTGGCTAAAATTCTCAGAATGTGGACGCTAGGGTTCGCTACAGACTGACCATTATCTTAAATAAAAGGATACATTATGACTCCTGTGTTTGACTGATTGATTATTTTATTAGATAAAAAAGTGGAGAACAGTACAAGTATAGTCAATACAATTGAAATGTAGTACAGTACACGTACTGTACAGTTAAACACCCTGCCTAAAAGGAACATCTCAAATAAGACCTTTTCCAGTCTTTTTTTTTTACGTTGAAAGCCCTCTGTATTTCATTCATGGACATAATGAATAGCAAGCAAAGAAAACATTCAATAATATCGCAGTTATAAAAACACTATACCAAGGGTCTTCAACAGGGGGTCCGGGACCCCTAGGGGGTCCTCAGAGTTACTACAGGAGGTCCTCCAAATCTTTGTGTGATAGAAACTTCTTTTTTCTCCTTTTTTATATTAACCATTTGAACCCTAGTGTCCAAATTCTGAGAACTTTTGCCGAAAATAGCCGATCTACAAGCTCACAACGCCTCGCAGAGGTTTGGTACAGAGGGGAAAAAGAGCAGACCAAGTACAGAGTATAAGGTCAAGTTTATTAGGTAATGACGGCTCAAGTGGTTAAATATCTGAAACAACAATTTACATGATTCCAAATTACACTGATGATTGTGCTGTCAAACGATGAAACTATATGGAATCTATGAAGAGGTTGTTGGGGACCCTGCTTCACTTCTCTCTCAACTAAGGGGTCCTTGGCCTGAAAACATTGAAGACCCCTGCACTATACAATATGTACCTGTAGGGTTAACGCATTGTTGTGAAAACAGCCGTCTGATTTTTCATCCTACTGTACTTTACATGTATGCAGGGGCGTCACACCATATTCTGGGCCCTGGGTACAAGGATTCCCTGCGGGGCCCCTGTGCTTTAACTATTGAAAAATAGCAGATATGCAAGCTCACAGCGCCGCGCTGCGAGCTTGTAGATCTGCTATTTTTGAAAAATCATGAAAATCTTTGAATATTTCAAATCCTTCTGAGGTTTTTTTGAAAAACCCATGTTTGTATGTCAGTGGAGCTCAAACCTTTTCATGTGAAGGACCCCCAAAATGGTATGTATTTGGCCACGGAACCCCATCTCAAAATATCGAGTTCCAGGGACCACCCAGAAGCAAAATTTGAGTTACAAACGTTCGCTTTAAAAACACATATATTCATAGATTTGCACACATTTTCACGACTTTTTCAAAAATAGTAGATCTACAAGCTCGCAGCGCGGCACTCGGTGCCGCGCTGTGAGCTTGTATATCTGCTATTTTTCCATAGCTAAAGCATTCAATGATTCTAGGCTTAAATGGGTAAACAGCCGTCTGATTCTCATCCTACTGTACTTTACGTTTATGTGCAGACTTTGGTTTCGGGAACTTCTACAGCGAGAGGGGAGCGATGTCCACGTGGTGCGGAAGCCCACCGTACGCTGCGCCCGAAGTCTTTGAGGGGAGAAACTATCAAGGACCTGCTGTGGACATTTGGGTAACATTACCAAATCAGGCTTTTAGATTAGATTAGCTATATTATTATAGCCGGGGACCACAAGCCCAAAAGCTCAAGAAATAGGGTAGGACATGTGATTTTCTGCCGTATTCTTTATTTCTGTTTTATCTATTAGTTTGGTCATCAAGGTCCACAGAATGAGAGGCCTGCTCTGCCAGAAACATCGCGAAAAAAAGTTATGGCCATTTGTATATTCACTGTCCCATTGACTCCACTAGAAATATTTAAAAAATAAAATAAATGTGCTTTAAGTAGCATGTGAGGGGTCAAACTAGGGGTTCTTCATGATTCTGAATCCATTTCAAGCATTTGTTTTGCATGAAAAACATTCCTTGGGTTAACTTTCAGCAGCCCAAAACTGTGAAAAGTGGAAAAAAGGTGATGACTCATCACTTTTCACAGTTTTGGGGGGGCAAAATCTAGCCCAAGGAATGTTTTTCATGCAAAGGGTCATGAAAACCTCCCAGTTTGACCCCTCACATGCTAATTAAAGCAGACTTTTTTCCTTTTTTAAATATTTCTAGTGGAGTTAATGGGACAGTGAATATACAAATGGCCATAACTTTTTTTTCGCGATGTTTCCAGCAGAGCAGGCCTCTCATTCTGTGGACCTTAATGACCAAACTAATTTGGTCAAATCCCATTTTGGTGACTGGGTCCCCGGCTATTAGGGCCTTCATGTGTGGAGTTTGCATGTTCTCCACGTGTCCCCTAGGACAGTGGTTCTCAACCTTTTCGGGCCGCGACCCCCCAAAATAATCATATTTTAACCGGGGACCCCCCACCCTGACGAGCACTAAGAGTTGAGGAATTACATTTTGTATAACCTCTCGCCTACCAGGCTTTCTGGGGGAAAGCCTGGTGTTCGTTCACAACAGGCTGTTTGGTTTCCGCCTAAAGCTCGTAAACCACTAGAAGAAGCGGCGTTGCTTTAATTTGGTTCCCCCCCGTTTGTTTCCCCAATCCCTATTAAAATGTTCGAGTAGCCTAGTATAGTCTTGCCAGTCGCTAATAGTTGGACTAAAAGATGCATATACCAAACGAATTTTCAAGGAGTTTATTAGGCAGGCCCTAAAAGTATGTCCTTGAGCGCAGGGGAATATTTTGGGTTAGAAACTGAATCCGGTTTGATCTTCCCGGCAAATTGTAGTCCTTTGAAAACTACAATATGACGTGTTGTGGTTTCCGCTCCAGACCGGTTACAACCCCGAAAAGTGAAGTGATCCCAGACTACATTTTGTATATCACGGTTCTATTGTGAAAATAGCAGATCTACATGCTCACAACGCCTCGCACTGTGAGGCGTTGTGAGCTTGTAAATAAGCTATTTTCACAATTTCTGCCTCTAATATTTGGCAATTTGGCCAATTTTTGACTTTTCATTTTAGAGTTATTAAAAAGTCCTTAAATTGTCTCTTTAGAAATGTGCATGCAGCATGTACCCTCTATACACTTTATTTTATACAAATTTATATAACTTAATTTTTTAGTTTGTTTACTGTTGAGTGAGAAAACAATGTTGCACATTAAGCTGTGGGTCCCGAGTCCCGACCCACACCACTGCCCTAGGGTAGGTACCCTCACAAAAAAGATGCAGTAATGCTGGTCTCTATACTGCCTCCCCCTGGTCAGCCGGGGCGCCTGATGGAGGGGAAAGGAACTGGTTGGAATAACGTGTTCCTTCCACGCGTTATGACCTACCGGGAAACAACTCCCCCCGTCAGGTGACAAGAAGCGACTTACTGACTCCTCATGCATCGAAGGAGGCATGAGTTCAGGTCGGGGGGGCTACAATGAAAAGGCAAAGGGGAAAAAAAGAAAAAGGAACAAAAAACTAAAACAAAACACCAGCCAAAAAGAGTAGGCCTATATGAATTGGATGACAGCATAACATACCGTCACTGTACCTTTCATTAAAAAAATGAACTAAACTAGTGAAAACAGCAGATCTACAAGCACTCGCATTGCGAGGTGTTGTGTGCTTGTAGATCAGCTGTTTTCACTACTTTTGTGCAATGGCCTTGTATGATAAAGCAGTGCTTTACTTTGCGAATAAATGTACACATTTGAAACTCGGAGATACAAGGTTTCTGCCCAACAGTGACAATATATAGCCTGGCGTTGCTCATACTAATTCCTCACTGCGTATCAGATATTAGTCTGGACTCACAAGCAGAATTTTCATTTCCAAGGGGTGGGTTAAAACAATGGCTCTGGACACAATTGGTTAGAGACCAATGCTGGGCCCTGATTGGTTCCCCCAAATTTTGGGGGAGAGGAAATAGATTCACATTTGAGAGGGGCCAGACCCATATTCGCCAAGGGCACTTTTTTTTTTGCCTAGGCGGATTGGTCTGGTTCCAGGCTATAACATATATACAATTGTTAAACCCAAGCAATCAGGAAAAACATGCTAGGAAAAACTTAACCCAGACTGTTCTCAACTATGATAACCTTGCGTCTCTCCAGTCTAAAGTGCTGGTGTCTCTCTCTAACAGAGTCTAGGGGTGGTGTTGTACGTGATGGTGTGTGGTTCTCTGCCCTTCGACGGTCCTTCGCTGCCCACTCTTCGGCAGAGAGTTCTGGACGGACGCTTCCGTATCCCTTTCTTCATGTCGCACGGTAGGCCACTTGGTCTTTGGGGTTGTCCATTGTTTGGGCCAAAAATGGACCCCATACACCTTGTGAAAAGTGATGACTCATCACTAAACCATCGTTTTTTCGCGTCTGATTTTGGCCCAAGTAATGTTTTTCATGCAAAACAAATCAAATGCTTGCAATGGATTCAGAATAATAAAAAACACCTAGTTAGACCCCTAACATGCTACTTAAAGCATATTTTTTCGGAGTGATCTTTTTTTATATACAGTGTATAGTAAGTGAATGAGACCCAGAATTACCCTAGCTGTCAAATATTTTGCTAGGGATGTTGAATTTCAACTTTTGTTAGATATGTTACTAGACACCTTTACGAACACATTGGTGAAGAAATTGTTTGGTAAGGAATTTATTCCCAGGGTTTTATTCAAATTCCCTGACTATGAGGCATTCTTGCTTGAAATTATGAAACATTTGACCAATGTTGATTTTGTCGACTAAAACTCTGACGAAAAATGTGTGTCACTGACGAAAACGAAATAAAAACTAAGCTGTGATGACTAAAACTAAGACTAAATATATTGACAATTTCGTCAACAAAATAAAAACTGGACTAAAACGATAGAGAGGGACTAGTCAGGAGAAAGTCATTTTATGTTTGGTTGCTCTCTGCAGGTGTTGCTTGCTGAAAATAGCAGATCTACAAGCTCACAACGCGTCGCGCTGCGACGCGTTGTGAGCTTGTAGATCGGCTATTTTCAGCACACAACCAAGTGTAAAATCAGTCATTACGATGCCATCAAGGCCTGCCAAAATACATTTTAGTTGACTAAATCAACTGTAGATTTAGTCAACTAAAATCTCATGATATTTAGTCGACTAAAATTTGATTAAAACTAAAACTTTTCAGGTGACTAAATTATGACTAAAACTAAATTACATTTTATTCAAAAGACTATGACTAAAACAACACTGCATTTGACTCCTTTTTCTTCCCGTCCAGACTGTGAGAACCTCATACGAAGGATGTTGTCAGTGGACCCCTCCAGACGCATAACCATGGCCCAGATCAAAGACCACGGCTGGCTCCATTTTGACCCGCCCGCGGTCCACCATCATCAGACACCCCGCCGGTCTCCCTCTCTGGCCGACGGGCCTCGCCCTCCCCTGTGCCCCGAGGGCGAGGCCCATCAGGGGAAGAAGTACAGCGAGCCCGTCCTGGCTGTCATGCAGACCCTGGGCGTTGACCGCCAGAAGACCATCGAGGTGAATGAGACCAGTGTTCATTTCCTCGACTGAAACTATGGCGAAAAATAAGTCGGCCTCCTGGTCAATCAATCAATCAATCAATCTTTATTTATATAGCACCTTTCTTACAACAAGTGCAGCCCAATGTGCTTCACAGATCAAACATTTAAAAACAATGAGGAAAGAATAATCAAATTTAACAAAATAAGAATAGAGATGAAAAATAAAGATAACAGATCAGAAGTATGGTAAAACCTAGATAAAAGCAATGCTAAAAAGGTGCGTTCTGAGATTTTGTTTAAAAGTGTCAGTGCATGGATTCTGTGAGCCGCAGGTTTACGAGCAGGCTGTTCCACAGAGTTGGAGAATAAAAACTGAAGGCTGCTTCTCCGTGGTGGAGCTATAAAAGTCAGATATGAACATTTTTTTGCTTTAAAAATTAAAATCAATTTTTTTGATTCAGTTACTATATGGTTACACCCCTACTAAATACATATCAATGTGTGGGTTCTTGACATGAAAAAGTTTGAAAAACTGTTGAACGGTGCCTGCCGCTCCAACATTTGGCCGAGTGTGTACGTCTGTACGTCCCTGGAACGCTTCTCAAGGTCAGATCCCACTTTGAGAAGAACCACTGGTCTCTAAAAAAAATCTCTTTTCCCCAGGGGCGTCAATTGGGTATGGCAGGGGTATGCAGCTGCCATACCCTGGGTCCAGGGGGGAAAATAAAAGTTACTTTTAAATATAAATTCATGAATGTATCTTTGTCTATCTGTTCTGGTTATTATGTTGTTAAATTACAGTAAAATAACTACAAATGCAACATTTTACAAAATGGTTAACAAGGCACACTTGTAGCCTATTATCCACATCCTGACAAAATGGTTTATTCCCAGGTTCCGCAGGTCAGCTGCACAGGTGCAATGCATTATTGTTAAGTGTAAGTTTAGCTGCACTTGAACAACCATTCCAGGCTGCCATATCCAGCCCAAGAAACCGTAGAAATGGGGGGAAACATAGAATGTACTTCTTAAAATAAATGTAGCATGCCTGTTACATAGAATGTACTTCTTAAAATAAATGTAGCATGTCTGTTGCTAAGGCATGGCAACATGACTGGTGTCTTGCACGCGTGCGAAGGCTTTTTCTGAACTGACGCCACTGCTTTCCCCCCCTCTTTCCCTCACCTCAGTCTCTCGACAACAAAAGCTACAACCACTTCTCTGGAATCTACTGGCTGCTGCTGGAGCGAGCCAACGACCTGCGCGGCGGCCACGGCAGGCGCTCCGAGGTGATACCAGAGGACCTCCGCCGGGCCGCCGGTCGCGTCCGGAACGCCACCGACGAAGAGGAGGAGGAGGAGGGTCGGCCGTCGGACTCGGGGGAAGAAGAGGAGGACCAGGAAGAGGAAGGAGGAGGAGCGCCCTGCAGCGGAGTCTCCGGGACTGATTCCCGCCGCCGCGCCTTCGGCGCCACCGCACAGAGGAGAATGCGCCGCCAGACTCCGCGTGAGTCGCTCGCAAACACCGCGGCACGAGCACACACGTGTGCCGCGCAAATTTACGGTGCTTTGGATATCGTCGTTGTCGGGCAGAAACCTTGCATCTCCAAGTTTCAAATTTGTACGTTTTTTCGCAAAGCAAAGCCCTGCTTCATCATACAAGGCCGTTGCACAAAAGTAGTGAAAACAGCCGATCTAAAAGCACACAACGCCTCGCAAAACACACGGTTTTGGACATACTATACGAGGTTTCCACCCCACAACGACGATATGCTTGCTAATCATCAATTACACATCCGTCTTGACTACTTAAACCCAATATGGTTGAGCGGAGTCCCACAGGGCTCTATGCTAGTATCTTTTCAGTTTTTTGTTAATATGAGGAAACAGGAAAGCTTTTGCCTAAAATAGCCATTCAAAGTAACTTCCCCAACACTGGGCGCTCTGGCGCCATCTATGGGAGCCTGTAGTGACAGCATGACTCACTCACGGACACAAGTTGGAGGTTTTCATAGTCACTGCGACCTGACGGTAGCAACAAATGGAACGGTTGCATTAGTATACTGTCCGAGTTAACTCACTTGCTGCCAATTAAAAATGCCCTCGAGTGGCAATAGTGCCAGCCCTCTCCATAGACTTCCATGTAATTTATAGTGCACAGATCATGCACGCCCATGCACAGATCATGCACCATGTATGTGCAGGCTGTTCACAGCTTTCAAACAAAAAAAAAAGATTGGAAATCCGTTCAGGCATTCTTGAGATAATGGCCATTATGTTTTACATGTTATGTAAACAAAGATGGCTGCCCTGGGGTTGTATGGGGGTGGAACATGCAAAATCGCGATTGAAATCATGTTTACTAGATTTAATGGGGTCCCAAAAAAAAATTTATAATTTTTTTTTTTTTAAATTCAATTTTTTTTAGTAAAAGTCGCCCAAAGTCGCTTGGCAGGGAAGCCCATAGTGAGAAAGTTGCTCTAAAAGTCGCCTGGCACTGTGGAGAGAGACCTCAGACCTTCAAATATAAAAGTTTGAGAAACGGTGTGTAAGTCAGGGGTTCCCAAACTTTTTTGTCTCTGGGCACCCCATAAATATTTTTTTTAATCCGAGGCACCCCTACATTATACATTTCACTCCCAGCACCAATATTTATGCATATCGTCGTTGTCGGATGGAAACCTTGTACGTCCAAAATCGTTTGCTTGGTATTTATCATCTATAAAATGTACTAAACTAGTGAAAACGAGGCGTTGTGGGCTTGTAGATCGGCTGTTTTCACTAGTTTTGTACGACAGTCTTGTATGAAGAAGCAGGGCTTTGCTTTACCAAAAGACGTACACCATTTGAAACTTGGAGATACTAGGTTTCTGCCCGACAGTGACGATATTTTAGTGATTATGTTGCGAGGAAAACGTTGAGATATTAGGCATTTTGGTTAGAACTGACTGAATATAACTTTAAAATGATACTAAATATTTTTTCAAGTGTCCAAATAAATTCCAAATATTAGCAAATGATCTCTCAGCACCCCAGGGTGCCCCGTCACCCACTTTGAAAACCTCTGGTGTAAGTCACGTCTCTGACATGGTGGTTTCCCGTGTCTTTCAGTGAGTTCATTCGATGACGTGTCAGTGTCATCGGACAGCTGCCAGTCCTCTTCGTGCTGCAACTCCTCCTGCTCGTCCTCCTGCTGCAGCAGTCCGCGCCACACTCCTCCTCCGTCTCCCCCGGTTCCCACAGCAACGTCGGGAGGAGCCGCTGGCGGCCCCCCGGCACGGCCCCCCGCCAGAGCCGAGCCGACGCGGTGCGGTCTGCCGGTTCCCGGCTTTGAGGAGTGTCGCAGAGCCTCAGACACCTGCGGCTCACTAGGTACGGACACATGGCAAGTCCATTTGCAGATCTGTTTTACGATTCCCAATGCCTGTCCCGAGTTTGCAGAGTCATGGCCTACTGATTACCGACGTTTAGGAGTAGGCTTGTAGATCTGCTATTTCTTTTAAATCGTGAACATTTGTGCAAGTCTTTGAATGTCAAATCATTCTAAGGTTTTTTGAAAAACCTACGGTATGTTTCTATGTCAGTGGTGCTTAAACCTTTTCATGACAAGAACCCCCAAAAGGATATGTATTTGGCCGCGGACCCCCACCTCAAAATATTTAGTTCCAGGGACCCCCCCCCCCAGAAGCAAAACTTTCGCTTAAAAAAACACAATTCAAAGATTTGCACACATTTTCACGACGTTTCAAAAATAGCAGATCTACAAGTTTGTAGATCTGCTATTTTTCAATAGTTAAAGCATAAAATAATTAAGGCCCCCTCCACCTTGGGCCCTAGTAACTCAGTCCCTCTTTCCCCCCCGTGTGTCGTGACACCCCTGTTCCCCAGATCTGAGGGTGTTTCAGCAGCAGCTGAGGAGAGAGGCTCGCTCTAAGGGCTTGCTGGGACTCGACAAGGTTGGAACAGATGGCCCCATGGATCCCCAGCAGGACTGGTGGTCCCCGGAACATGGCCCCCAGGGGAGCGTCAGTCCACACCGGCTCACCTGTGTCCCCATTCCAGTCCACGACCTCATGCTCCAAAGGAATATTCAAAGTCAACGGTAATGCTCACTAGGGCATTCACGAATAGTGATTTTTTAAGCGGTGAAAGCATCTTCCAAGGAGTGGCTTTGTCTGTCCCGTACCTGTTTTTTTGAAGATTCCCATAGATTCTCAAGGAGTGAGAATGTCTGTCCCGTACATGTCCCGTGCGTGCAGAATTGAGGATTGGTCAAGCTTCACATGACAATTTGGCCCTCCAGACAAAATCATTCATTCATTCAGAATTCATAGAAAATATAGAACTAAAGCACATAGAAAGTATAGATCTAGAACACAGAATGTATAGATCTAGAACACAGATTTCATAGCTCTAGAACACATAGAATAAAGATTCACCGCTTCACTTCGAACCGAGGTTTGATTGTTTTTTTTCAGTGTTCGAATTATTCGACCTCAAAGTATTCGAATAGTCGAATATTCGACAGGACTGGCCAAATTGTCAAATATTAAGTAAGCAAGAGGCAAACATTGTGAAAATAGCCGATCTACATGCTCACAACGCCTCGCAAGCATGTAGATCTGCTATTTTCACAATATTTATCTGTGGAACCCGAGTCACATTAATACCTACAATTCCAAGTGCTTGTCAGGGTGGGGGTCCCCAGTTCAAATATGTTTATTTTGGGGATCACGGCCTAAAAAGGTTTGAGAAGCCCTGGTATAGAGTATTAACAAATTCATCCACCAGGGGCATTGACAACTCATTCGTATGACTTCCTATCTCGCCAAGCTTTATAAACTATATATTTTTTAAAGAGAAAACAATAAAAAAAAATATTCGACTTCGGTGAACAACGTCGAATAGTGACTTTGATATTCGAATATTCGGTGAATGCCCTAATGCTCACTGTTCTAAGACTGCATTCACACTAAAGAGTGATATACCCTCTCCCTGTCCTTTGAGAATGAGGGGGGGAGGGTGTCGTCCAATTCATTCTCTATGGAAGTCACATGGTTTCATGACTCCTCCAAGCCGCTTGGCTTGAATCAAGCTTGATTCAAGCCAAGAGTGGCAATATCCCGCAAGAGAGATGGATATCTCGCTTAATAGATAGATAGAATAACACTAGTAAGACGCCACAGGGTGACAAGCGACCTCGCCCTAAAGGGCGAAGTCGCGCCACCGTGATGTGGACATCAGGGATCTCCATATATGGGCATAAAAGGGATTTGTTCCCCTGGCATCACAGGGATCTCCATATCTCCATATATGGGCATAAAAGAGATTTGTTCCCCCTGGCATCACAGGGATCTCTCTAACAGGGCATCATTAATATCGATGACATCAGGGAACTCCATATATGGGCATTCTGTTAATGTGACAACACAGTGAAGCCAGAGAGTGATGTCAGAGCGGCAAACCCATTCTTTTAAGAGTGGTTCCCCTGACATCACAGTGACATCAGAGCATGATGTCAGAGCGGCAAACCCATAGGCCGTAAAAATGTGTACACGTCTACACGTCCAGACAGACAGATGAACACGGGCAAGCTGCGATGTTTCTCATAGTAAACTGTGACCTTTGGTTGCAACAATTAGATTACCTTGAGAAAAGCAATGGTGGTGTACCAAAATAGCTAGAATAGCCAATTAAGCTAGACAGGGGTTTTCAAAGTGGGTAACGGGGCACCCTGGTGTGCCGTGACGTGCCGCGAGATAATTTGATAATATTCTGAATTTATTTGGACACTTGAAAAGATATTAGACTCATTTTAAACTTGAAGTACGAAGTTATTTTCAGTCAGTTCTAACCAAAATGGCTATTATCTCAACGTTTTCCTCGCAACATAATCACTAAAATATCGTCACTGTCGGGCAGAAACCTTGTATCTCCAAGTTTCAAATGTGTACGTCTTCACCGTTTCATCATACAAGACTGTCGCACAAAACTAGTGAAAACAGCCGATCTACAAGCACACAACGCCTCGCATCGCGAGGTGTTGTGTGCTTGTAGATCTGCTGTTTTCACTAGTTTAGTACATTTTTTAGATGATAAATACAAGGTTTCCACCCGACAACGACAATATGCTATAAATATAAGGCGCTGGGAGTGAAAATTATAATGTAGGGGTGCCTCAGATAAAAATAAATATTTATGGGGTGCCCTGAGACCAAAAAAGTTTGGGAACCCCTGAGCTATAGACTTCTGCTAGAGATGCGATGAGATCCTGATGTCTTGCATCCCGTCTCCCCCACAGAGTCGCAGTGTCTCCTCCTCGCCACCACTTCCTGTTGCTGTCTCCGCGCAAGGTGGCACTGCCGCTCCTCATGGTTCCTCCACCTCCGCACGTCGCCGCTCCCGCGCCGCCTCTTCTCCACCTACATCAAGAGCTCGAGAAGTCCTCCTCGCGTCCGCCTCCCGCGGGACAGTACCTCAGCCTCTCCTCCCGACCAAACGGCCACAGCCCACCGCCCTCGACGCAGACGTTCCTCCTGCCTGCCCGTGCGGATCAGCCCCTGGACCTCTCCCGGAGTGCATCTTCCACCTCCCCGTCCTCCTCCCCGTCCTCCTCCTCTGCTTTAGTGGACTCGGCCGTGCTGCTGTTGGACAGTCACCTCCACATCAAGGTCAGCGTAGCGTTGTGATTTTTTTTTATTTTGACTTCATGTTTTCAATTTCAGTTTCATTTCACTATGTTTTTAAAAAGCGGATTTGCTTGTTTAGTTTTAAGCTTGTTAAAGGACAACTTTGTTTTTTTACAACAAGGGGTTCATATTTTAGATTGTAATTATAGAAAAGAAAAGAAGAGTGTTAAATTGTTTTCATTAACTGCTTTCTATTGTTTTAGCGATTTTAGTAGTTTGATTTCAGTGGGTGGGGGCATGCGTACAAGTGGCTAAATATGTCTTTTTAGACGCAATAAGCCGGCAATTTCTTTGTTACTATACACCAGCTAACCTTTAGGTCCATGACATGCATTTGCCATGAAACTAACATTTGCCATGAAAGATTGCGGTGCATCTTGGGAATGGGCTTATTGTGTCTAAAAAAAGACATTTAGCCACTTGCATGCATGCCCCCAACCTGGGGGAATGCATGCAATCAAAATTGTTAAAATCACTAAAATGATAGAAAGAAATTAAAACATTTTAACACTCTTTTCTTTTCTCTAATGACTATCTAAAATATGAACCCTTGTTGTAAAAAACAAAGTTGTCCTTTAAAAGAGTTTGAGTGTTGGTTTCAGTTTTTCATTGTATGATGGGATTATTTATTCGGGGGCGAGGTTTTTCACCCGCTGCTTGACACCTGTAAATTGTGATGTGACGTGACAAACAAAACTGATTCTGTTTGAACCTGTGTCCCCAGGCTGAGGACCTCAGCCAGGCCGGCTACGTGGCTAACGTCCATGTCTACCCTCAAAGCCCTTCGTCGCAGCCCAGGCCCCGCCAGGCTCTACTCAAGGCCCAGCCGTCCCCTGTTCATCCCAGCTCCACAGCAGCGTGGCAGGAGGACCTTTATGGTCCAAATACATACATGGGTACCCAGAGCTAATTCACCCTTTGTCAAGTCCCGCCCGCTGTCCCGCCCCTCTTCACACCCATTGGTTGCTGTGTCTCGGTGGGACACTCGGTGGGACATTCCCTCCACTACATTCCCTCCACTCCACAACTGTAATTAGCCAGTAGCTATGCCCTTCCCCTAAAAGCTTTTGTCCAATGCTAGCTTAGCAACCGGTAGCTTGCCAAGGCTGTTGCCAAGGAAAACCTTGGCAAGCAGAAAGTTATTCTAAGCTAGCATTGGACAAAAGCTTTTTGGGAGGGGCATAGCTACTGGCTAATTCAGTTGCTTAATATTGTTATTCTGTATGTTCAGTTCTCACTTCAAACTTGGTTTCTTTCAAATGGAGAGTCAGGGACCAACCAGAAGGCTAACAAAGGGTGAAATAAAATCGGTTTTGAGTTGGGATTTACAACCTAACAGTTCTGGTACTTACTGTACCAACCTGAAATGAACATTTTCATGGCACCTTAAAGGGGAAGACCACCCATTTTCAATATTGAACTATGTCATTAATATACCTTAGAGGAGTTGTGTGGAAATTAAACTGGAGTATTGATTTTGAGGTTTGTATTGTAAAGTACAACTTGATGACATCACACATTGTACTTTACAATACAAACCCCAAAATCAATCCTCCAGTTCTAGGCAACACAGAAGAGGGGGATTTCTTTTTTACACAACTCCTCTAAGGTATATTAATGACATATTTCAATATTGAAAATGGGTGGTCTTCCCCTTTAAAGGGTCTTTGATTTACGTCTCATTATTGTCTTCCTCCATTTCCCTCTGAGAGATATACAGTAGAGTAGTTTGTTTATCTTTCCAGTTTGAATTCAGACACATGTGCCTTTGCTTGCTGGCAAATTTCAAGACAAATGAATGTTGTTACGTATGTAGCACTTTTTGTATAGGTTTTCTGATGTTTTTTGATGATATTGGAAGGAAGGGCTGATTGATTGATTGAAGAATTTATTAGAAGTTTGCAATAGAAAAAAGTACAGTTTCATGACAGTACAAATCACTGGTATAAGGTCAGCTAAAAGGAGATCCTAGAAAGCCGAGGCTTATTTCCACAGGAACCACACTTTACGTATCTCATATAACATTGAAAGACAGACGGATAGAACATAGTACTTTATCTAGGATAATATCAGTTTCAAAAGCATAACATCAAATACAAAGGCAGAAAAAAAGGGTGGGGGGAGCATGGGGGTTTAGTCTATTTACAAGAATGAATCCATCAACAATATAGTGTTGCATCATAGTGGATTACCTTAAGTCTTTCCAATTGAACGGTGATACAGTATAATTCCAAGTTCAAGGCAGGCTACTTTTATTTATTGCTTTTATTGGTTGCAATTGTTGCCGGTATAATATAGTTCCAATTACAAGGCAGAGCTATACAAGTTTGAAATTCCATTTGAATTTGGATTTTTTTTAACTGTCTACGTAGATTTGAAGCTTCATCTATATTTATTATAACTGACTGCTGTAACAACCCATTTCCCCCCCTCAGATATGAATAAAGTTATATCTACTGTAATCTTGGTTATGATGTCCCGTTATTGTGGGTTGCAAGGGTTTGTATTGCCATCTAGTGGTCATACTTTGCATTTATCATCATTGAATTCATTGGCTTCATGTTCAGGGCAGAAAGGCCATCAAACAAAGATTTTAGTCCTTTGAAATAATTCATTGAGTTTAAGGGCTAAGGATGATTTTAAATGTAATGTGTAGAGTATCTGCAGTGAAATAAATAATGGTATTTACAATCTGATCCATGCTCAGCCCTGCACCAATCAAAGTCACTGTATTGGTTTAAAGATGGGGACTCATGGGAGTTAAGAATTCGGAATCTCAACAAAAGACACAGAAAGAGATAGAGGATAAAGTGGTACAGTCACCGGGGGCATTAATGCCAATGTGGCCCCAGGGCATGCCATTTATTTGAGGGGCACAAGGCCAAACTGAGGGGCTAATTCCTGCCCTGGTGAATTTTGTAACAACAGGCCTAAATGAGCTCATTGTGAGCAACCAAGTTCAACCACACCACACATGTTGATTCAATACTTTGACGATGGCAGGCGATAACTTAGTTACTGATGCTGAACATACTTAGGCGCCGGCTACACAGAGCTGGATAGCTAGAAATTCTTTTAAGCGTTTGGGGCTTGCAGCAACACGAAGCTGGATATTTCGGCTACGAAGCTGGATATTTTTTAAACCGGATAAATAAGTGGAGAGATTGAAAAATATCCGATTCACTGGATCAGTGTAGACAGGGAACCCGGATATCTCTGAAGACTTTACTGTGTGTGTGCTTGTTAGACCTAGATATCTTTGTCGTGTGGACCTAAATATTTTTCTTTGTGGATATCTGAAAAACCGGGATATATGAAATATCCAGCTCCGTGTGGACCTAGATATTTTTCTATGTGGATATCTGAAAAACCGGGATATATGAAATATCCAGCTCCGTGGCCTTAGTCAGGCTATTGCATTATGTACTGTAGGGCTGTTTGGTCTGGAGTACCCAGACCGTTTCCCAACCTCAGGTTCCAACGTGTCATTAGTCTGACATCGCGTTCCCCATTGACTAACACTATCTATAACCCTAAAGGCCCATTCCCACTGGGCCAGATAACAGATAAAAAAATCTCTTTCTCCAGATATTTTTCCATTCAAAGTGGATGGTAGATACAGATAAAAAAAAATATTTGCCACAGATACTTTTATCTGTGGCAAATATCTGTAGTAGATGTTTTTTTTTTTTTCATCTGTATCTATCTACCATCCACTTTGAATGGAAAAATATCTGGAGAAAGAGATTTTTTTATCTGTTATCTGGCCCAGTGGGAATGGGCCTTAACCCAGGGGTTTTCAAAGTGGGTGACGGGGCACCCTGGGGTGCCGTGACGGCAGTCCAGGGGTGCCGCGAGATAATTTGATAATATTTGGAATTTATTTTTTAAAATGATACTAAATATTTAGTATCATTTTAAAGTACAAAGTTATTTTCAGTTAGTTCTAACCAAAATGGCTATTATCTCAACGTTTTCCTCGCAACATAATCACTAAAATATCGCCACTGTGTGCTTGTAGATCTGCTGTTTTCACTAGTTTAGTACATTTTATAGATGATAAATACAAAACTAACGGTTTTGGACATAAGATTTCCACCCGACAACGACGATATGCTATAAATATAAGATGCTGGGAGTGAAAATTATAATGTAGGGGTGCCTCGGATTAAAAGAATATTCATGGGGTGCCCTGAGACCAAAAAAGTTTGGGAACCCCTGCCCTAACCGAACGCCAGACTAATTGGACGTCGGACTATCGAAATATCCTGGTGTTGGGAGCTGGCAGCCATTTTCACTATAGTCGCACAAAAAGTATATAGCTAAAGTGGTTAACGTGTGATAACACGTGCAAAGCCTGGTACCTCCTCCGTGAGCATTTAGGTCAGGGGTTTTCAAAGTGGGTGACGGGGCACCCTGGGGTGCCGTGACGGCAGTCCAGGGGTGCCGCGAGATCATTTGATATTTGGAATTTATTTGGAAACTTGAAGTACAAAGTTATTTTCAGTCAGTTATTTTCAGTCATGAAGCCCTGCTTCATCATAAAAGACTGTCGCACAAAACTAGTGAAAACAGCCGATCTACAAGCACACAACGCCTCGTGTTGCGAGGCGTTGTGTGCTTGTAGATCTGCTGTTTTCACTAGTTTAGTACATTTTATAGATGATAAATACAAAACGAACCGTTTTAGACATACAAGGTTTCCACCCGACTACAACGATATGCTATAAATATAAGGTGCTGGGAGTGAAAATTATAATGTAGGGGTGCCTCGGATTAAAACAATATTTATGGGGTGCCGGGTGCCCTGAGACAAAAAAGTTTGGGAACCCCTGGTTTAGGTTGTCAGGCTGGAACAGAGACAGGCCTACCTGTTCTTGTGGTTGCCGGCGGCGCAGCCAGGGGACCCAACATATCACTCTGCTGAACAGCCCAACATTTCTGTCGTTTCCGGCCAGGCCGAGACCATCGCTCTCACGCTGACACAGGCTAGCCCGAGTTCTAACCCAACAGTGAGGGAAGACTTGGACTATCCATGTCACGGACCCTTTTCACATAAGCGAGGTTGACAGGTAAACACAGCTGACAAGTAATTTTTGTTAACTGCAGGTGTGTATCGTTAAGGTGCCTGCTAGGTCACTCTGGTGCATGCCAGCTAAGGCCTTGTTCACATAGTTGAAGCACCTCTCCTGTCCTTCTCCTTGGGGGATTGCGTCGTCCAATTCATTCCCTATGGAAGTCGCATGCCTAGCATGCCTCTTGGCTTAAAGCAAGCTTGCTTTAACCCTCTAAGGCCCACGGTTGTAATATTACAACGTTTGTATTTTATCCAAAAAAAGGTTTAAATCATTTTATTTTAGCTCCCCCTACCACCTAAACACCACCATTGGATTCTATTGTTTAGTATTACAATGCCATTGGCCACAATATTTGCATATAAATACCCCCCACAGGGGCTGACATTCACACCCGCCACACCCGCTGAAATTCCAGAGTTTTGACGAACAACATCTCACTTTTTCATGGAAGCTATACCTCACAAAAACATAAGTAAAATGCCTGTACTATTTTTTTGGGTGATCATTAGAATGTCTAGAACATGTACATATGTCATTATTGTGAAAAATATCCCCCATATGTAAATTAGAGCATGATTTATGATTTTTGATTTATGGCTATAAAATCTTACAAAATCATTTTTTTGAAAAAAACATTACATTTTCCTCTTAATATGACTCCTACAACACCATCTGATTTTTTTCAATTTTTTATTTCAAGTATTTCTTAATGCGGGCCTTAGAGGGTTAAGCCAATGTGACTTCCATAGGGAATGAATTGGATGACTCCCTCCCCCCTCATCCCCCAAGGAGAAGGACAGGAGTGGTGCTTCAACTATGTGAACGAGGCCTAAGAAGGAATGGCTGGGGAAGATATTAGGTCAGGGGTGCCCACACTTTTTTGTGATCTACTTTTAAAATGACTAGCTCAACATGATCTACCCATCCAAAATGTTTTAGCTGAGGGCCTGAGGGGGGCTTTGGTATAGCAGCACTGGCGTTACATTTTAGACAAACACACTTACTATAAGGGGGAAATAAATGGGAAATACTAGGGGAAATGTCTTCATCCTATTCTGTATGGAAGTGGTAGGTTTTTGGGGTTCTTTGTAATGCTACTGACTCTTGAACAAACTATTGCATTGGAGGTTTGCCTACTTTAGAAGCCATGAAGGGAGCTAACAGGCCCTTCTTGATGTCATATTGACATATTCTTTTTATATTTTAATTATATATTTTTAGAGGTATGTCATGTGGTCTACCTGCACACCCTTGGTGATCTACTAGTAGATCACGATCTACCTTTTGGGCAAGGTAAATAGGAGGTAGGGACATCACGTGACAACGGGGATACGCCATGTCCAGCCATGAAGCTCACCATGGGTGCCAGTATCGCGAGACTATCCACTGTTTCCTGTCTGTGAACCATATCTCGCGATACTTCGGAGACAGAAACGATTATTATTTACTGTCATTATTATTATTTAATTATGCACTGTGCACATCGAAAAGCAAGTGATTGTAAAAATACCTTTGATATATTTTCTTTTATATTCCTGAACAGATTATATGACAAAGGTCTCGTTCATAAAAAAAAGTCGTTCATAAATAATGTTTCTTCCAGGTTTGTACATGAGATGATCTAGCCGACTCCATCATTCTGGCACCCATGGGAGCGTCATGGCCGGTCCCGGCGGTCACGTGGTTTCCCTTCCTTATATTTTAACTTCCTTGGGCAGAGGCTATGAGGCCACTCCGCTACACTCACCCACCTTTGACCCTCCCTCTGGGAAACCCTCCCCAGGTCACAGCACCAAAGTAAAACCAGTGTATTAATGGATCACCAGTCTCAATACAGAACGCACATAATTCAGTGTTGATTGTGATATACTGTAGGCCAATGCATATTGTTGTCTCATTTCATGAAAAGTGATTACAATTAGTTGTGATTTATTGTAAAAAGTTGTTTTATTTACTTGATTTAGAGGTGTTTTGCTGTTGGAATTTATAGTGTTGTTGTGCTAAAAGGTATTAGTTGCATGTTGAGTGTTATATGTCAACACAAGTTGGTTTATTACAATTAACAGCTCTATACAATTCACTCATGTTTAAGATGAGTGTCATGTCAGTGATTCACTTATATGTATGACACACTGCATTGAACACTTTTAGTCTGTAGGCAGGGGTCTTCAACGTTTTCATGCCAAGGACCCCTTAGTTGAGAGAGAGAGATGAAGCAGGGACCCCCACAACCTGTTAATAGATTCCATAGTTTCATTGTTTGACAGCACAATCATGAGTGTATTTTGGGATTCATGTCAATTTGTGTTTTCAGATATTAAACCACTTGAACCATCATTACCTAATAAACTTGACCTTTCACTCTGTACTTGGTCTGCTCTTTTCCCCCTTCTCACCAAAGCTCTTTGCTAAAAATAGCCGATCTACAAGCTCGTAGGTTGTAGATCGGCTATTTTTTGGTTAAAGTTCTCAGAATATGGACACTAGGGTTCAAGTTGTGAATATAAAAAATCACACCCGTGTGAACTGAGCGGTGGTTCCCCCCCCCCCCCCCCCCCCGTGTGTGTGTGTGTGTGTGTGTGTGTGTGTGTGTGTGTGTGTGTGGCCTGGACAACAGCGCCCCTCCCTTAACATGTGTGGTCAGAAAAGGTACTACACAGGCTTGAGGCTACATACAGACCCACCCACATACAAACAAACTAACTAACAAACAAACATACCTACACACACGGCCACGCTATGGAGACGGTGTGACCACCGCTCAAAAAAGGAGAAAAAAAACTTTCCATCACTGGAGGACCACCTGTAGTAACTCTGAGGATCCCCTAGGGTCCCCTGCCTGGAGATCCTAGCTCCGTGTCAGTCAGAGAAGTGTGATTTTTGTCTGCTCAGTGATCCCACCCCACACACACGTGCTATGGCAATCAAAACGTCACAATTCATTCTGGTTAATACCCATCTAGGGCTGTCACAATTATGATATTTTACATGGCGATTAATTGTCACTCAAATAATTGCGATTGCCGATTTAATTGAGTATTTGCCGTTGACATTTGCATTTCTGTTTGGCTTGTAGACTTTGAAGTTGCACATGGCAGATATGCCACATAACCTAAATATACCAAGAAATTACTGAGATATTTGACAACTTTATACTTAAAAAAGAACATTTTGATAGTGGAAATAGCCGGTCTACAAGCTCACAACGCGTCATCTGCTATTTCCACTACTTTTTGAAAGTGTGAAAACTAGTGAAACTATTCTCAACATGGAAACGATTGACGATTATGCAAAAATAATTGCGATTACCTCAAACAATTGCGATTAGACGATTATGTAATAATTGTGACAGCCCTATACCCATCCAGCATATTGTCTTCGTCCGGTGGAAACCTCGTATATCCAAGTTTCAAATTTGTATGTTCTTTTTTGTAAAGCCCTGCTTCATCATACAAGGCCATCGCACAAAAGCAGTGAAAACAGCAGATCTACAAGCACACAACGCCTCGCGGTGCGAGGCGTTGTGTGCTTGTAGATCGGCTGTTTTCACTAGTTTAAATCATTTTTAAAATGACAAATGAAAAAACACACAACGACGATATCTTTCGTTGTGACCTCAACCCGCAAACTGAGAACGAGTAGAGAGGGAGCAAAGTAAAGTCAGAAGAGGTTGCTTTGTTAATTATACGGCTTTATTGTGTACCTTTTAGTAGACTTGTCAGGTAGTGAGTATATAGAGATCAGTTGAACAAGGGCTAACGCTACAGGACAGTCGATATTCAAGGACAAGAGAGAATAAGAGTTTGAAAGAGTTGACACAGGAATGGAAACATATCAGGGGCACTGGTGAAGTTCATTGGTCACATGGAAGCTTTTCGCCTTAAAAATAAAATAAAAAACTGGGTTGAGACATAAGACATATACCACCCCGGCGACCTTGTACGGTCAAGACTAAGGGGTCATTCTGTTGAAACCTTAACTGAAGTGTGTACCCATAGTTCACTTTGGGGTTTCACAGGATCGTTAGCATTTAAATGGTTAGGTCGCTATGTCTGCCCCAGCTAGTCCTTCCGGAGTTGTTGTCCTCCCCCAAAAGCCCCAACCCCCCCCCCCCCCCCACCCCTCACTTTTATCCATCCTTTTATCTTCATAATGATAACGAGAAAAGTGACCGTAAAGTAATAAAGTAAAATAAAGCGCAGAGAAGAACTGCCTAGAGAGGGATTATCTATGAAGCTAGGAGAGCGCTGAAACCCTCAAGGAGGAGCAGGACAGTGAGAGAGAGAGAGAGAGAGAGAGAGAGAGAGAGAGAGAGAGAGAGAGAGAGAGAGAGAGAGAGAGCGAGGGAGAGGGTGGGGGAGAGAGATATAGCGAGGAGAAGCAAGGGAGTGGAGGCGAGAGACAGGGTGTAGATCAGTGGTTCTCAAAGTGGATTCCAGGGACTCTCTAGGTGCCTTTACGGGGGTCTAAATTGACCCATACAAGTCTGTAACTTTAACAGCGTACAAATGGAACCAAATGGACCCTGACGGGTCCATTTGGTTCCATTTGTAACGCTGTCAAAGTTAAGGGGGGACCTTCACGTTTTCAACGTTTGAGAACCACTGGTGTATAGATCATTGGTCATGTACAAACAACCGCCCTCCACTGCCGGGCTACAGCTCCCGTCGCAGCAGCGGCACGTCGTATAGAGGAGAGGCCCTCCCCACATCTCCTCCCAAAGATAGCCCCCCCCAACCTCCCGGCAAACACTCCGCGCCTCGCCTCCTCCTCCAACTCTCCCCACGCACCGAGGCGCCGGCGGCAGCACCACCACCACCACCCCGGCTTGTCCCCCTTTTAGGAGGACACCGCGGCGTTGGTCTTGTCGTCGCGGGTGACGGGGATGCTGCGGTCGCCCCGGCCGGAGTCGCTGCCGCCGGTGACCTTGGGGCCGCACACGGTGAGGAGGCCGTCGGTCGACAGCGTGCAGGTGATGGCCGACTGGTCCACGCTGGAGGGCAGGCGGTAGCGGCGGTGGAACTCGCGCGCGATGTAGCCGTGGTCGTCCTGCAATGGGCGACATGCGGAGAAGAGAGCTTTGGTGATGAGCAGTGCTGGAGAGTGGAGAGTAACTACATTTTTCTACATTTTCTGCTCTGTAAAGCGCTTTGAGCTGCATTTCATGTCATGAAAGGTGCTAGTTTTATTATTATTATGTACTTTACTTGAGTATTTGTATTTTTGGATGACTTTGAGCTGTGCACATTACTATGAACATGTACTGGACTCTCTGTGATGATGTCCTTGTAGATGTTTGATTGTCCGTTGACTGCGTTATGTTGGTTTTTAAGTGATGGCAAATCTTCTACTATTAAAACTATTAAAACTCTTCAGACTGTTCAGGTTCAAGTTGAAAAGGAGAACTGATTTGTGGCGCTCCAGGAAAAGGTCTCCCGGCCTAACCAGGAATTTGGAACTAATGACAGTTATTTCTGTGTGAATCTATTCACATTCAGTATTCCACTAGACAGCAAGCAGTATAGTAGGATTTCCTTTTTAACTAAATGCACCACAATATCTTTTTGAGTAGTGTACAGTCAGGGTGAAGGCATATTTATTGTTCCACAAAGAACTTCTTATGGTAATGTTCATAATCTCTTGAATATATAACCTTGAGAATTAAATGTAAACGAGAGTAAGTAAACAGAGCTATTTTCTGGGGAAAACAAGAGACACAATCTCTCAGGAATGATGACCAATAATGCAAAAGAAGCATAAATATTCTTTCTCGCTATCATGTGCTTGGAATTTGATTTGACTTAATGAGTCATTAAAATGATGAAGTATCCTCTAAACCAGGGTTCCCCAATTAGTTTTCCCCAAGGGCCAAATTATGTCTATAGGGTACCAAGCCGAGGGCCACAACATTGCAGGGGGCGACGGTGGCGTTCCCACTACTCCAGCGACAGTTTTCGTCGTTGTCGGGTGACAATCTTGTATGTCCAAAACCGTTCGTTTTGAGTTTATCATTTTAAAAATGATTTAAACTAGTGAAAACAGCCGATCTGCTGTTTTCACTACTTTTGTGCGACGGCCTTGTATGATTTGCGAAAGAAAGTACACATTTGGAGATACGAGATTTCCACCCGACAACGACGATATACTAGTGTTGTTGCTGCTCTTATACCACCATTATTACTGGGGTTGGTGTGGGCCTGACAGTAGCCCCCCGTGGGCCGCAAATGGCCTGCCTATTGGGGAACTCTGCTCTAAACCATAAAGCTGAGAGCTTCTATACAGAAACCAAGGCTATCTGTTTTCATTATCTACACAATCCATGTGTAGATATGAAAACATAAAACCCGCCACCACACGGCCATATAAACTCTGTTACTTCTTTTGAGTTCGAAACACGTGTCAGTCGGGTGTTAACCTCATCTGTCCAACGCTGTTACTTTTCAGGGTTAAAATTCCCCAAACAGCAAAAGCAGCAGATCGACAAGCTCAAAGTTTTCGGTCTTGTCGATCTGCTATACTTTTGTGTGATGCTGTAGTACAGGGGTCTTCAACGTTTTCAGGCCAAGGACCCCTTAGCTGAGAGAGAGATGACGCAGGGACCCCCAGATTCCATATAGTTTCATCGTTTGACAGCACAATCGTCAGTGCATTTTGGATTCATGTCAATTTGTGTTTTCAGATATTTAACCACTTGAACCGTCAATACTTAATAAACTTGAACTTTCACTCTGTACATAGTCTGCTCTTTTTCCCCTCTACACCAAAGCTCTTTGACGAAATTAGCCGATCTACAAGCTCACAACGCCTCGCAGCGCGAGGCGTTGTGAGCTTGTAGATCTGCTATTTTTGGCTAAAGTTCACGGAATATGGACACTAAGGTTCAAGGGGTTAATATAAAAAAGGAGAAAAAGGTTTCTATCACACAAAGATTTGAAGGACCCCCTGTAGTAACTCTGAGGACCCCCTAGGGGTCCCAGAATATGGACACAAGAGGTTTCTGCCCGACAGCAACGAAAGAGAATCATTAATGGTGTGTGTGTGTGTGTGTGTGTGTGTGTGTGTGTGTGTGTGTGTGTGTGTGTGTGCGCGCAATCTGCGCATACATGCATACCTGTCTCTCTCCATGCTTGCCCTGGATCTCCACATAGTCGTCAGTGATCTTGACGTTGAGCTCATCGGGGGAGAAGTGCTTGACGTCGAGGTAAACTGTGAACTTCTCCCTGTCGGACCTCACCTAGTAGGGAGAGAGAGAGAGAGAGGGATAAGGGACACTAAGCTGCACACAATCGTATGACAACACTATCAAAACAGAGATGGATAGATGAACTGAAATGATCAGAAATGATTTTGCACATTGCAGTTTGCATTCACAAACAAAAACATCTTTGCACCTGCTGTTAGATCTTACATGTCTATAACGATTGCCTTGCCTGTTAAGAAGTCACTAATTGCGGCTAGTGGAAACTATCAGACCGTGGACAAGATTGTAGTCAAGGCTTGTTTTGATCAAATAAAATATCTAAAAACTTTGAGAGGAAAGGAAACTTAGCTGTAGGCACAATGGCGTCACAGCACTATAATAAGCTTAATTAACGCCAATTTTTTTTATTGTAACATTTTTTATAACCCTTTAACAGGAATATCTTTTACCAATACAGTATACGTCTATTGTTAATATAGCCTTCTCTATTTCTTTCGTTTTTACTTTAAACAAAATGAGAACGCCGAGTTTTGGTTCTACTGGAGACAAACAAAACTTGTTGCGTTGCCACGAGGTCAGAGACTGAACGGAAGTTATAACACTACAGCTGCACACGGAAACGGGTTGAGGACATGGACTAGTCATTTCGTTACCTCAGACATGCCGGAGTTGGCGGAATCCAGAAAGTTGCGGAACCACGACTGCCTGTAGTAGGGACTGAGGCTGGATGAGGTGTAGGGGAAGAGGTCATAGTCGAACATGCCCTCCCCGAAGAACTGGTCGAAGAGCCGGGCGGGGTAGACGGAGCCCATGGCGCGTCTGAACCAGGGATGCTGGATGGCAATATCCATAGCGTCGGTCTGGAGGATGTGGTGGCTCAACTTTAGCTCAGCTCTTGCAGGGTTATAGGCACTCGGATTAAGCTTGTTCGGCGTTCGCTCTGCGTCAAGTTGCACGTCGAGTGAAAGGAAAGGCGGTTTAAAAGGCGAGACGGCGAGCTAGACGGGAGAGAGGATGTTAGGCGAAAAGAATCAAAGAAGCAAACTAGCGGTTCCCAAGTGCTGTGTGTTTGTCCCCTCTGCCGGCGACCGGGCTCTTTATATACCTGAGAGGCAGAAAGAGGGCTTTAGCCAGGATCCCTCTGGAATGACATTATCTCATGGTGGGATGGGCCCATGTCAGCAGAATCCGCAGTGGTGGGGAAGCATGCCTGGCCCGTTCGCTGTGCTATAGTCTGGCCCTTCCTGGGGGGGGAAGGCCCGCTTTCGGGAGCCGTTTGGCATCCGAGCGCCAGACACTGGGAATCAGCCAAAACAAACCCCCCGACACCAAGAGGAGGCGGTGAAATGAGATGAGATGAGAAAGGGAGATCTAGTGAAACCCAATAGGTGAAAACAGTGATTTCGTCGAGCCCGGGAGCAGGACTAGGGCCTCCCGATGTGACAAAGCTGGGTCAGAGTGTCACCTATACACCAAAACAAAGTGGTCTCTCAGATTCACATGATGTGGGACGTGCTGGGCCCCTGATTCAGCCCGGGAAAAAGAGTTGGAGAGGCCCTCATTGCGCGCTAGAGAGATCTCTCTATAGAGCTGCTGCTACTCAAAGATTTGCCATTTCAGATCATGACAAGTGACAAGACAGTGGGCCAATTACATGAGTTATATTTCGTCGTTGTCGGGTGGAAACCTTGTATGTCCAAAACCGTTTGTTTTGCATTTGTATCATTTAAAAAATGATTTAAACTAGTGAAAACAGCCGATCTACAAGCACACAACGCCTCGCGGTGCGAGGCGTTGTGTGCTTGTAGATCTGCTGTTTTCAAAAAATTACAAATTTGAAACTTGGAGATACAAGGTTTCTGCCCGTCAGTGACGATTTACTTTGTTGGCCGCCCAGCCCCCAAAATGGAACAAAGGCCGACATTTTATTTTATTTTTTTTCCTAATGGCCGGCCTGGACCGGCCGGAAATTAACTGGCCGTTCGGGAGTTGGCCCGCTTTTCCCAATGGCCAGCACGTCCCTGTGTGCGTGCACAGACACACACACACACACACACACACGTGCAAGTGACATAATACTACAGTATTGTTCTGTGGGATGAGGGGCAGATTTAGTGACAATGCAAGCAACGGGATGCTCAGGGTGAGGAGAGGTCAACAGAGCGACAACAACTTAAACAGAGCGATAAGAACTGTGTGATTTTCTTTTTCTTCCACAGGCCAAAAAGAGCCTTATCGAATGTAACAGAGGCAGGGGCGTCAATTGGGTATGGCAGGGGTATGCAGCTGCCATACCCTGGGTCCAGGGGGGAAAATAAAAGTTACTTTTAAATATAAATCCATGAATGTCTCTTTGCTATCTGTGCTGGTTATTATGTTGTTAAATTATGGTAAAATAACTACAAATGCAAAATTTTACAAAATGGTCACTTTAACAAGGTATTATAATTGTATTCTCCCCATCTTGACAAAATGGTATATTCCCAGGTTCCGCAGGTAAGCTGCACAGGTGCAATGCGTTATTGTTAATTGTGGCACGTTTACTAACATGCCAAGTTTAGCTGCACTTGAACAACCGTTCCAGGCTGCCATATCCAGCCCAAGAAACCGTAGAAACGGGGGGAAAAATAAAATGTACTTCTTAAAATAAATGTATCATACCTGTTGCTAAGGTATGGCAACATGACTGGTGTCTTGCACAAGACACCAGTCATGTTGCCATACCTTAGCCTTTTCTGAACTGACGCCACTGAACAGAGGACAGAATAAATGGAAGATGAACAGGTAAAAACACAAGGATCTCCTTGGCTTGCCTCTGCTGAAGACAAACATTGCAATTGGTATCTCCATCTCAGAAAATGGCTGGGTAAATTTGGCCTGCCTCTGATTGCAGCCTGAAACCTGTCCCTAAATTGTTTTTCAAATGAATTAGAAGTTTGCACTTTAACAAAATATCGGTCATTGTCGTCCTTACCCTTGCTCTTTGTCTGTAAGGTTTCCATTATTCCCCCTCTCTAAGAGATTTACAAACCTGCCAGTTCATTTCTGCCTTTACAGCGCATATACTTCTTGATATACATGGCTTTGACTTAACTAGTAAGACGCCTCAGGGAAGCGTCACAGTAATGTGGACATCAGGGATCTCCATATATGGGCATAAAAGGGATTTGTTCCCCCTGGCATCACAGGGATCTCTCTAACACGGCATCATTAATATTGATGACATCAGGGAACTCCATATATGGGCATAAAAGGGATTCTGTTAGTGTGACATCACAGTGACATCAGAGCGGGAAACCCATAGACCGTAAAAATGTGTACGCGTCTATACGTCCAGACAGACGGACACGGACAAGCTGTGACGTTTCTCATTGCGACCGTAAGGTCGCAGTTTAGTATGAAAACCTCCACCGGCCGTCCGTCGGTCACACGTGCGGTCGACCGCACGTCACACGTGCGGTCGACGTGTGATGAGGTCACGATGAGTCATCTATGCCCAAATATAGATTTCTAGGTCAGATGGCCCATAGAGTTTGTGATGTCAAACCTAGCAACCCAATATAAACAAACCTGATGTCAGACCTGAAGTATCCTTTTATACCCATATATGGAGATACATAGATCTCCATATATGGGCATATTAGAAAGCCCATATATGGGGATATACGGATGACATCAGGGATATCCATATATGGGCATAAAAGGGACAAGGGCTTACAGTTAAGAGATCTCCATATATGGGCATAAAGGGACAAGGACTGTTACAGTAGATATAGAGATGTCCATATATGGGCATAAATGAACAAGGACTGACAAACACTGAGATCTCCATATAACCTATGGGAATATAAGGGACGAGGACTGTCAGCTTGTAGACCTATTTTCTAAATATTGTTGTACATTAAAAACTTGAAATGGGTCGTTCTGCATAGTACTTGGGATTTGTTGATGTAAATGTTCACATAGAGTGTAATAATTGGTAAAACAAACTTTTGGCCTATTTGTGGAGATAAGCGACCAACGGTCGCTTATCTCATTAGTCGCTTATCTTATTAGGGAGTCTTACTGGTAGTATACTGCGACCTCCAGGCGCAATTAAAGACCATTTCATGTGATTGAATGATTGATTGATTGAATACTTCAACACATTTAAAACTTTAACTAGACTGCACTCTGTTGAACTTGCGCCTTGTGCGCAAGTACTGCGATCGGTGCTGTCTGTATGTACTGTACAGGGTTCCCACACATTTTTACCAATTCATTTCCGAAACTTTTCCAGAATATTTAACCCAATTTCCAGGACTATGTACTGTAACAATAATTCAGCTCAATAACAGGTCGCTTACTCCTATGCGCAATGCCCAAAGACAGGTAGTGTATGCGAGTGGTTCTCAACCTTTTCAGGCCGTGACCCCCGAAATAATCATGTTTTAACTGGGGACCCCCCAACCTGACGAGACTAAGAGTTGAGGAATTTTGTATAATAACACGGTTCTCTTGTGAAAATAGCCGATCTACATGCTCACAACGCCTCGCGTTGCGAGGCGTTGTGAGCATGTAGATCGGCTATTTTCACAATTTCCGCCTCAATAACCAAAGACAATGCATAGCTATTTTTTCCAGGACTTTCCAGGACCCTTGATAAATTCCAAAGCTTTTCCAGTACTGGAAAAATATTTTTCTAATTTCAAAATATTTCCAGAAATTTCATGACCGTGGGAACCCTGACTGTAGCCCCTTTTCGACTGCAGTTTTAGCACCACACCACACCACACTACACCACACCACCCCACACCACATAAAAATATCTACATTTTCCATTACACAAAAGTACCCCTATCGGTAAGAAACAAATTGACCCTTTTAACTGTGATTATAATACATAATAAATTTGTATTACAACTATCCTAATTATAATGCACTATAATGGATTATAATTGTGATTATAATACATTATAAAGTATTAATGTATTACTATGATAATTATAATATACAATAATAGATTATAATAGTGGTTATAACACAGTAGAATCTATTATCATGTATTACAACTATATCCTGGTGGTCTAAATGAAAACCCAGTGAGTGATCAGTCATTATGATGTGTTTGGCCCTGTGTGGCCTAGCTCAGACCTACTCTAGAGTGGATACTTTTTAGTACCCCGTTTAGTACCACTTTCACACCACTCTACCCAGGACCTTGTAGTGGAAAACCTCACACAAGTGGGCGGTGTGGTGTGGAGTGGAGTTGGGCCAGTGGAAAAGGGGCTTATGTAGGTGGGCAAGTTGGCACTCTGTTGAGGTGCCAACTTACACCTTGTTATTTATATCAGGACGCACTTGTTGGCGATGTCACCGAGAATGCTGCTCCCTCATTGGCTAAAGGCCCTGCCTTTGCACTGACCCACCTCCACTCACTTTCAACCACCTCCACCCACATACACACATTCCTCCACCTCCACCCACTTTCATCCATCTCCACCCACTTTTACCCACCTCCTAGCCATTTATATCAGGTCGCACTTGTTGATGGTGACGTCACCAAGAATGCCGGTCCCTCATTGGCTAAAGGCGGCCGGAAATAGACGCAGGGGCGTCAATTGGGTATGGCAGGGATATGCAGCTGCCATACCCTGGGTCCAGGGGGGGAAATAAAAGTTACTTTTAAATAAAAATCCATGAATGTCTCTTTGTATATCTGTGCTGGTTATTATGTTGTTAAATTACAGTATAATAACTACAAATGCAAAATTTTACAAAATGGTCACTTTAACAAGGTATTATTATTATATTCTCCCCATCTTGACAGAATGGTATATTCCCAGGTTCCGCAGGTCAGCTGCACAGGTGCAATGCATTATTGTTAATTGTGGCACTTTTACTAACATGCCAAGTTTAGCTGCACTTGAACAACCGTTCCAGGCTGCCATATCCAGCCCAAGAAACCCTAGAAACCTGTGTAAAAAACTAAAACTAAAAAATAAAAAAAAAGGTTTTTTCAGACATTGTGAAAATAGCCGATCTACATAAAGTAGATCTAAAGTAGATCTGCTATTTTCACAATATAACCGTGTTATACAATGCCTCTTTTCCATGAGGACTCCCATCTTTGCCATACCCTAGCTTTTGCTGAACTGACGCCACTGAATAGACGCCGGAAACAGATGGCACCGAAGGCAGTACTTGCACGCTCTGCTGGCGAAAGTAACAAGCCATGCTAATAGGATAACACAGAAAGCCCTGGGGGCTTGTTAGTGTATTGTTCCGAGTTTATGGAAGAACTTTTAGCCGACGAGGAAGCAGCATTCTCATGATGTCACCTATATGCCACTTCCTCATTGGCTAAAAGCAGTTTTTGCTGCTTCCTCATTGGCTAAAAGTTACTCTATATTATAAAGTAACCCCATTGACTTGAATGGGAAAATACAAAACCACACTCGCAATTTCCCAGAATTGCATCATTTTAGTTTGTGTTCCTACAATCCTATCATTCAATAAGACTGATTTCATTTAGTGTTGCTTATTTAGCAGTGACCATTGCAACAGTGTTAGCTACAGTAAAAAAAATCACACCCAATGTGAAGTGAGCGGTGGTCGTGCTTGCATAACATCTTCAGACTAGGATTTGAGTCTAGGATGTACAGGCTACTGTATATACACACGTTTTGCTATGGCAAAACGCTGAGGAAAAAGGCTACAGACATACGACACATGACATCACTAGACAAACATGATGCTACGTACACACATTTTACTATGGCAAAACGCTGAGGAAAAAGGCTACAGACACACGCACAGCCACTCTTAGGAGCGGTTTACCACCGCTCAAAAAGCTTGTGCTTGTAGATCTTATATTTTTGCTATTTTCAAAATAGGGCTTAAGTGGTTAAGATTTGCATTTACAGTTATATACCCGAGACCAAGAATTAAATTGCAAAAGATTTGCTGGATACTATTGCTAGTGAATGTACACTACTAAGTGCCTGTGTTTCAATCACCTGTTCTTCACTGTGATTGGTTGACCAGCTGGAGGGGTTGCATACGCGGGGAGAACCAAAGCGTTTGATTGGATACCAGCACTCAGGAAGAAGTCCATTGGACTGGACCAGTGCAGTTGCACTACCGAGCCGACTAATATTCCATTTTAATTGACATTGTTTTATTAAAAATCACTAGGAAGTGTCAACGCCTGTGCAAATCGCCATTGTTTGGTAACAGTTTGTGTTGTAATGTGACGTCAGACCAATGCTCTGGCCACACTATAAAGAGCTTCTCAGCTCGGGCTAAATCTTTCGCAGAAGATTCAGCAGAGGGTTGGACTTTAAGCAGAACATTCAGCAGGAGATGTTTCTTTAAATCAGCAGATTCAGCAGAGGATTGGTCTTTAAGCTGAAGATTGGTCTTTAAGGAGAAGATTGGTCTTTAAGGAGAAGATTGGTCCGTAAGGAGAAGACTGGTCTTTAGTCTTTAAGGAGAAGATTGGTCTTTAAAGAGAAGATTGGTCTTTAAGGAGAAGATTGGTCTTTAAGGAGAAGATTGGTCTTTGGTCTTTAAGGAGAAGATAAGATTGGTCTTTAAGGAGAAGATTGGTCTTTAAGGAGAAGATTGGTCTTCAAGCAGAAGATTGGTCTTTAAGGAGAAGATTGGTCTTTGGTCTTTAAGGAGAAGATTGGTCTTTAAGGAGAAGATTGGTCTTTAAGGAGAAGATTGGTCTTTAAGCAGAAGATTGGACTTTAAGCAGAAGATTGGTCTTTAAGCAGAAGATTAAGCCAAAGATATTATTTTAGTGGACGAAGACGAAGAAGATACAAACGCTTCACGGCCGGAGAGAACTGTTTTAACGCAAGCGCTGCTCACAGCCGTCCTTGACATCAGTCATAGCTTTAGATTAGTGCCACAAAGCTGAGAGAAGAGAGAGAATATGAAGAGGCCAGAGCTTATCCATCGCCTCACGGCTATTGCTCTTCCATTCGGTTTCATTTTGCTAGTCATAGTGAATGAATGCCAGATGATGGGAGCCAGCCAGCCAACCAGACACAACAGCCCCAACGTGTCATCAACCACAGGCCATATCTCTGCAGGACCGTACTTTGTTGAGTACCCGAAGGACTACCGATTCATACTGGACGAGCCAGCAGAATGTCAACAACAGAAGCCTTTCGTGGTTCTGATTGTCCCTGTGAATCCCCACGACAGGGCCAGGCGCGACACGATTCGCAGGACATGGGGACATGAAAGCCGAAGAAGCTCCGTGTTGGGAAAAAGGGCGAGCCTGTTCTTCCTTCTGGGAATGCCGACAGGAGAAAGGGCAGAGCAAGCCCAACATGAAGTGTTGGAGGAGAGCAGCGAGCACCGGGACCTGATACAGAGCGACTTCCTGGATTCCTACAACAACCTCACCGTGAAAACCATGGTTATGATGGAGTGGCTTCAGACTCGCTGCCCCATGGCCTCCTATGCCATGAAGATCGATTCAGACATGTTTCTGAACACGCACTCCTTGATCGACTTGCTGTTAAAAGCCCCGAAGGACAACTATATGACTGGACACGTGGCACGTTGGGCTCCCGTTATAAGAGACACGAATTCAAAATGGTTCCTACCTCGCGACGCCTTCGCTGCGTCACATTATCCACCGTATGCACTAGGAGGGGGCTACATTTTCTCCTTAGACCTACCGAGAAAGCTTTTAGAGGCCTCCAGGCACGTCCCAGCCATTTACATTGAGGATGTGTATTTGGGGCTGTGTATGGAATACCTGGATATTCCACTCACCGACCTCCCAAGCGGGAATCTGTTTTACAATTGGCCGATTGATGACATCAGGCATTTTGTTCAAAACGGACCAATCCTACAAACTTTGAAAGCCAATCTTAGCCAATCAGGATGAAATATGGAAAATCGGACAGAAAAAAATAGTTTGACAAAAGGCCTGTGTGAAAAATGTGGGGCAGAGGTTCTGAATTGGCATCCAGGGAGTGTGTGTGCACAGTTTGGCAGAGAACAAGCCAACGGCACCGGAGATTAGCTGGTAACGGACGGACGGAGGGACAGGGGCGAAAACATACTCTCCCCCATGCCTTTGGCTGGTGGAGACACAAAAAATAATCAATTAATAATCAATGTCTTTTGGTCATTACAATATAGGTTAAAAGTGAAAAAGAAAATCAACTAAATGTCAAAAATAATTAAAATAGCAGATGAACAAGCTCACAACGTGTTGTTGAAATAAACTATAAAACAAACCAAAACAAAAAAATCACACCCAATGTGAAGTGAGCAGTGGTCGTGCTTGCATAACATCTTCAGACTAGGATTTAAGTCTAGGATGTACAGGCTATGCTACACACACACATTTTGCTATGGCAAAACGCTGAGGAAAAAGGCTACAGACATACGACATATGACATCACTAGACAAACATGATGCTACGCGCACACATTTTACTATGGCAAAACGCTGAGGAAAAAGTGCTACGGACACACGCACAGCCACTTATAGGAGCGGTTTGCACCGCTCAAAATATTCATAATCGCTAAGGAAATAATGGATAGTTGCAGCCCTAAAATGGACAGTGACAGAAGCGGGCGGTCAGGCCTGGATTAACGACCACATAGCATGGGTTCACCAGCCCCGGGGCCTGAAGCTCCAGGGGGCCCCTCCCTGCTGGCAGTACCAATGAACTAAAGCCCCTTTTACCACGGCAAGGCGGAACCAGAACTTTCCCGAACCTGAAACTATTTCTTTTGAAGCGGTGAAAGCCGCTTCCAAGGAGTGGCTTTGTGTGTCCCGTTCATGTCCATATATGGTCATTCCAGTCCAGAATGAACAGGTTTTATCAAAAACAAAATGTGTGTCACCTCATGTCCATATATGGTCATTTCAGTCCAGAATGAACAGGTTTTATCAAAAACAAAATGTCTGTCACCTCATGTCCATATATGGTCATTTCAGTCCAGAATGAACAGGTTTTATCTGTCCCGTACGTCCAGAATATGTGTGTAGTGTCCGTCCCGGTCTGATGATTGGATACTTTGAGGATTGGTCAAGCTTCACATGACAATTCGGCTCCAGATAAAAACATTCATTCATTCATTCAGAATAAAGAATGTATCTATGTGTTCCAGAGTTCATAACTCTGGAACACATAGAATAAAAGTTCACTGCTTCACTTCGAACCGAGGTTTGATTTTTTTATTTTATTCTGGTTTTGTTTCCATAGCGCACGGCCCGGTTTCTGACAAGGTTCTGGGAATCTTTTTTTTTTAGGTCTTGCTCTTGATGTAGTACTCTGGAAACCTATGGACGGGGCCAGCAGCAGCAATGGTGATGCCATGATACGATATATATATATATATATCGCATATCGGCGCGATAATGACACAAAAAACGTAAATCGGATCATATCGTAATTCAGCTAAAAGAAATCCGATATATAACGCTCCGATAAAAGCACTCCATTCCAGGAGGCTGCTCCAGTACTTCTATCACGCACATCGAGCGCACCAGCACAACGAGCGCTCAGTACAACAGAGTGAAAAATGAAAGAAAGCAGCAAGTCATAAGGGAAAGGGAGCAGATTTACAAGCTCTCAACATGTCATGCTGCAAGGCATTGTGGGCTTGTAGATCGTCTATTTTCATTAAATGTTTCTTAGTGAAACCTGACCAATCATGGAAATTGGCCCACTTATAGTCTGGTCAGAGTGTCATGTGAAGCTCATCAGTCCACCAATCCTCAAGTATGCCTGTTTGTGCCCATCTATGCCGATCTGTCATATATGCTATGCTACGGGCATAGACAGTCCCTCTCATGGCCCTTATACTGTATGCCTCATTATTATTGATCAAGTGGAAACATTATAAAAAAAATCAAACCTCGGTTCGAAGTGAAGCGGTGAATCTTAGTATAGAATTGTCTGGAGAGCCGATATGACAGCCGGTATAATAGGGTTTAAAAAATATATATAAAAAGTCCTGCTTGCTGGTCTCTTAGTTGTTTGTCAACTGCATCCCTCTATAATTATTTCAGTTTCTGTTATCTTTGTGGCCTACTAAATCTTTCAACTTCTGCTAGATTTTCAATGTATTTACTCTTGTCTGCCTTAATGCTCCTTTTTACCATTCTGTTAGCATCTGTATATTCTTATTGTGCCTTTGCTTTTGCTCTTATGCGGCTATTTGTCATTGCTGCAATAGGTGAGACCTATTGCATGTACAAAACCTGAAGGCCAAATTATCATGTGAAGCTTGACCAATCCTCAAAGTATCCATTCATCTGACCGGGAGGGACACCGCACACATATTCTGGACGTACAGGACAGATAAAGCCTATTCATTCTGAACTGAAATGACCATATATGGACATGGGACACACATTTTGCTTTTTGAAAAAGCTGTTCATTCTGGCCTGGAGTGACCATATATGGACATGAGGTGACATACATTGTGTTTTTGAAAAACCCTGTTCATTCTGGACTGAGATCACCATATATGGCAATTAAACGGTCTGGACTAAAATGACCATATATGGGCGTGATACACACAAAGCCACTCATAGGAAGTGGTTTTCACCGCTTCAAAAATCACCAATGCACCCACACACGTTTTGCTATGGCAAAACGCTGAGGAAAAAGGCTAAAGACATACAACATATGACATCACTAGACAAACATGATGCTACGTACACACATTTTACTATGGCAAAACGCTGCGGAAAAAGGCTACAGACAAACGCACAGCCACTCTTAGGAGCGGTTTACCACCGCTCAAAAATACAGAAAATGATCAAAAAGGAGATCTGGCTGACTGGGACTACTGAAAAAAGATGATAGAATCATATTTGGCTGAGAAGGAGTGTTAAGAAGCCTCGTGGTTGATCTTGGGTGCCAGATAATATTTGACATGGCCCATGTCAGCTATCTTGTATTCCACCTCCAGGGGGGTGTCTGCACGGGACATGCTGAGGGTGACCATCTTGGACAGAGGCGTGGCCTTCGTGAACAAGCTCAGGTAGTTCAGGGCAAAGCTAAGCTGGACGGGCTCGTTCACCTTAATGGTCACAGCCTCATCCTCCTTGGTCAGATCGCGGGTCGGGGACAGCTTGATGTTCCCGGTGGCCAGCTCTCCGCAGGCGGAGAACTTGACGCCATCCTTGGCGCAGGAGATCACGACGGCGTCGCCGATCTGGGACAGGTCGCGGCAGATACGGGCAAACTCTCCCGAGGGCATCCTCACCACGCAGCCGTATTCCTGCTCCGGCATCTCCAGCTGTTCCACGTCCAGGTCCATCAGCATCATCTCGTAATCGGAGACTCTCTCGCGGTTGCGCGCCTCGAACACGAGGACGAGCGTGTCCGCGCCGTCCTCCGCTCTGAGGATGACGGCATCTTCGTTCCCCGCGCACCTCAAGATCCTGGACATGCTGCCGAGGTTGACGCCCATGGCGAGGCTCCTGTCGCAGCGGTACGAGTCGAAGCCGTCGCTCCGGAGCGCCAGGTGGACCAGGGAGACGTGGGACGAGTCCATGCTCTGGAGGGAGACGCCGGCCGCGCTGACGTCCCAACGCGCCTCCGTGACCAGGTCTTTCAGGGCCTCCAGGACCTTCTTCAGGATGAAGCCCTGGGCCAGGCGAGCCTCAAACATGGGGTGTCGAGTTGTGTGTCGTCGATCGCGGAAGAAATACAGAGATTCCGTTGGTCCCCAAAACAGAGCTTTTCAGTGGAAGTTATAGGTGAAAGGTTAGGCGGCAAGGCAGATAAATTAACAGCCTGCCCTCTGTATTCTGAAGAAGAAAGAAACACGATGTCCACTATTGTCATATTGATGACATCAGGGTTTTCCATATATGGGGATTTGTGGATTTATATATCTAAAGCTAACCGCTCCTACATCTGGCCTTGTCTGTACTAGAGTGATTGCATACATATTCGGGGGTTCTACAGGAGCATATAGAACCGTTTTACAACCACAAGCCTACTGGTAAGTGTTCATTGAATTGTTACGATTTCATGGCTGATAATGAAATCCCCTATTGTGTAAATGAATTGGCAGTTTTTCTTCCGGGACCTCACTGCGATGCCCATTGAGGAGTGGGGGAGTGGGCCCAATGGGGGAGTGGTGCTAGGTCAAGTGTAGCGTTATTAGTGTGGTTGCCTACAATACAAAGGTTTTTCTCCAGTGTGGATTGACAGGTGTCTCTTCAGGTTACTTAACTGACTGAAACCCTTGTCACACTGTTTACAATAGAAAGGTTTTTCTCCAGTATGGACGGGCAGGTGTATCTTCAGGCTATTTAACTGACTGAAACTCTTGTCACACTCTTTACAGTGAAAAGGTTTTTCTCCAGTGTGGATACGCTGGTGTGTCTTCAGATGACTTAACCGACTGAAACTCTTGTCACACACTTTACAGTGAAAAGGGTTTTCTCCAGTGTGGATACGCTGGTGTGTCTTCAGATGACTTAACTGACTAAAGGTATTTTCACACTGTTTACAATAGAAAGGTTTTTCTCCAGTGTGAATTCGCAGGTGTATCTTCAGGTTACTTAACCGACTGAAACTCTTGTCACACTCTTTACAGTGAAAAGGTTTTTCTCCAGTGTGGGTACGCTGGTGAGTCTTCATGTTACCTAAATGATTGAAACTCTTGTTACACTGCTTACAGATGTAAGTGTTCTTCCCTGTATAAGTCACTTCTTCTTGTTGAGTTAAAGTGTTGGTAAACTTTTGATGACAGTAAGATGTTGGTTCATCTGTGTCTCCTTGGTCCTGGCTGGTTACAATTCCGGTGATTTGCTGGAAGGATTCCGAGGGGATCTGTCCATGTATGGGCGTCTGGCAATAGAGGTCATCGTGGCTTGATTGAGATCTGATGCATGTAGAATCCGAACAGCAGACCTTAGTCTGTGAAGATTGAGACCACACTCCTTCCTGGAGAGGTGGTTCATCATCAAATCTGCATCTATACATGGACTGTGATGGGAGAGTTTTTTGCAGGTCATTCATTCCGAGTGTATCAAAAATGCACTGTGATAGGGACAGAGTGTTTCCTAACTCCTTCTCTAACAACAGTGAGTAAGGACACTCAATCCTCGGCCCTCTGTGGAATGAAGTGAAATTAAAAAATTCTAATCTTTATATGAGCAGAACTCTGGTCTGACCTCACTCACAACACAACCGGTTGCCGTGCATGCCTGACAACACGGATGTGCGCAGGCTGCCGCCTCTCCACATTAAGGGCAAGAGTGACGTCATTATATGACGGTTTGCGCCCGCTTCGCCCGTTTTATAGTTAAGTGAAACCTGACCAATCACTTATAGTCTGGTCAAAGTGTCATATGAAGCTCATCAATCCACCAATCAAGCTTATCGGACACATGCTAAGCTACGGGCATAGATATTATGAGATATTATATTATGACATCACCCTTTACGTTTATATCAGGTCACACTTATTGATGGTGACGTCACCAAGACTGCTGGTCCCTCATTTGCTTTTATGGTGATGATGACGTCATCACCCGATTGATGACATCACTCTGTGTTATTTCAAGGGTTTTCCCATTGGATGACGTCAGCGTAGACATGCGGACGCAGACACGCAGACGTAGACTTCCTAATTTATAGATAGATAGATGTAAGTGCCGCGTCTATGTGTCCCGCCCCATCCCACATTGGCCAAGCTTCGCGGAAAGCTTAATGAAACTAGAAATACTGTTCCTACGAAACAGTGTGGGCTCGCTCGTGGCCTATACTCTGCAGCGTGCTAACTGTCATGTGAAGCTCAACCAATATTCCAGCTAACACCACTCCCAGATTTTTTCCACCAATTGCGCCTCATTGGCTAACGGAACATGATGTGCAGCGGAAATATTGACGAAACCATAGTGTTTTCACTCCCGTTCACATCCCGCTCCCGAAAAAAATATAAAAAAATAAAATCGCGCAGATGTTTTTCTATTTTGATCCATATTATATTTGATATCATGTTTATTATTATATAATGTATAATCTTATAATGTTCGCAGTTCAAAGACCTCACTTTCCTGTGCAATTTATTTCTGCGATTTGATGAACTGGGCTGGGATGATTCCCGCTCCTGCCCACTCCTGTTGATTTTCAATCCTGTCCCGTCCCGATCCTGGCATTAATACAAATTTGACTCCTGTCGCACGGGAATCCCGCGGGACCCACGGGAACGGGAATAAAATGTCATCCTCTAGTGTGTATATACAGTATATATATACACTATGATGACATATGGGCATAGTTTTCTGATGATAGGCACCTTGCTGTCATCTGTAACAAGTGTGTTAAATTGATGCCTTTCAGTCATAGCCTTTCAGTCATAGTGTGTGTGTTTGTGTGAGGGAGGGAGGGAGCACCAGTTCAGACTGACACAACGCTAAAAGTAGACTCCCATTCCCCACCCTAACATCCCCACACCTCCACCAACAATTCCCATGGCTGTTGTCCCACTAATGGCCAGTTACCGCTGGCCATTGCCTGCTACTGCATTAGTCTAATCCCACAGGGCTTTGGCCAGCCCCAGCACAGTGGCTTTACCCAAAGCAGCAGTAAGGCCCCCTTTGTAGCTCCATCAACCCACTGGACCAATTCCAACTGAGCAGGGGACGTGCAGAGAATGTTTGAGAGGCAGGGGCTGAAACGTCTAAAAAGGGCCTTTTGGTGAAAATATCGAAAATGGCAGACCTTCAAGCTCACAACGCGTCGCAGCTGCGACGCGTTGTGAGCTTGGAGGTTGGCTATTTTCGGTACTTCATAACAAACTATAAACTTAGCATAAAAATCACACCCAATGTGAAGTGAGTGGTGGTCATGCTTGCATAACATCTTCATCAATTGGTAATTGGTGATGTAATACAGGCTACACACACACGCACATTGCTATGGCAAAACGCTGAGGAAAACACATTGCTATGGCAAAACGCTGAGGAAAAGTGGCTATAGATAGGTCTAGGATCTAATTGGTGATGTAATGGCTACACACACACACACACATATTGCTATGGCAAAACGCTGAGGAAAACACATTGCTATGGCAAAACGCTGAGGAAAAGTGGCTACAGATAGTGGATACAGATAATTGGTGATGTATGATGTAATATGGCTACGCACACACACATATTGCTATGGCAAAACGCTGAGGAAAACACATTGCTATGGCAAAACGCTGAGGAAAAGTGGCTACAGACACACGCACAGCCACTCTTGGGAGCGGTTTACCACCACTCAAAAAAGGAAATACTATATGTGGTGTGGATTTCTGGACAGTGAGGGCAATTCTGTCAACGTAAGATGCTGCATTCAAGTTCAGGAGAGTTTGGACAAGGCAATTCTCTTGAATGCTTTCTTTGGGTATGGCATGGAAAGGAAACATTTGCATTTTCTTTCGCCATAGTAAAAACTGCATTCATGGTCTAAAGCAGTGGTTCTCAACCTGTGGGTCGGGACCCCCAGAGGGGTCCCCAGATTATTCTGGGGGGTCCCCAGATGATTAACTTAATGTGCAACATTGCTTTCTCACTTAACAGTAAATAAACCAACATAAAGTTTAAGTGTATAGAGGGTATCTGAACATTTCTAAAGAGACATTTTGAGGATTTTTTAATACCTCTACAATGACAAATTAAATATTGGTCAAATTGTTAAATATTAGAGGCAGAAATTGTGAAAATAGTATATCTACATGCTCACAACGCCTCGCAACGCAAGGCGCTGTGAGCATGTAGATCTTCTATTTTCACAATTTTCACGAACACGTAATGCCTCAACTCTTAGTGCTCGTAGGGTGGGGGGTCCCCAGTTAAAATATGATTATGTTGGGGGTCGCGGCCTGAAAAGGTTGAGAACCACTGGTCTAAAGAGGGCATTTTTTTACAGACAGATTAAAGGGCAGGGGCTCAAGCCCCCTTTGATGTCTACGTGTGCACGTGCCTGCAACTGAGCTACTGTATGGGTGTGTGGGGGGGGGGGGGGCAGCTTTGACCAGGAGGGCACGGCGGGGTTGGTGGAAGAGGAAGTTGGGGGGGATTGTGGGATGTGAGGGGGTCGGTGCCGGACACCGGACGTAGTGGGACACAGACTTTGGCTGAGGTTGAGCCGGGTCAGCATTTTGGGTTTATTTTATTTTAATTGGTTGGGACAATGAACGAGGGGTTCGAAGGGCCGGCGTTTCCGCAGCCGTGTGCCAGGGAGCTACCTCACCCACCGCGGGGCTCTCGCTGAAAAGCTAGTGAGCCGGACAGGACAGCTTCTGTCCCTCGCAGTCTGCGGCCGGCGCTGCTACTAGCCCCATGCCGGGAGCATGGTAGCGAGCAGTGTTGTTTTTTGACAGCAAATTTAGTTTTAGTCATAGCCTTTTGAATAAGATGTCATTTCGTTTCATTTTATCGATTTTAGGCGACTAAATCTACAGTTGATTTAGTCGACTGAAATGTATTTTGGCAGGACTTGATGGCATCGTAATGACTGATTTTACACTTGGTTGTGTGCTGAAAATAGCAGACCTACAAGATCACAACAAATCTGCTATTTTCAACACGCAACACAGGAGAGCAACCAAACATAAAATGACACTCCACTAGTCCTTCCCTGACGTTTTAGTCTTTTTTTTATTTTGCTGACGAAATTGTCAATATATTTAGTCTTAGTCTTAGTTTTAGTCATCACAGCTTAGTTTTTATTTAGTTTTCGTCAGTGAAAAAAAACACTGGTAGCGAGGCCCTGGTGATGTCGAGAAAAGATCCACAAAGCAGCTAGTTCCTAATTAACTTTTTTTTTTTCGTCCTTCACGCAAGAGTTAGTTGATGTGTTATTTTTTGTTTTGCCCTAGGATGTTTTAGCATGAACCTTTTGGATTCCTGTTCCATAGATGGCTCATTTGTTTCAATGATGAGTGTGACATGTTGTATGGGGTCCACAACTACAATCTTCACTCTGGTATGGTTACCGCCTTAAGACATCACATTTTCCTGGCCAAGGCTACATTCACCAAACGTGAATGGAGGAGAAGCATCGTTAGATGTAATTATAATCATAGAACTCTGGGCAACCAGTGACTTCCAGGAAAGTCTGGATGGAAACCGAGGAAGGTCGGTGACGCTGGAGAGACAGATGACCACCAGGAAGAGCCTGGCGTGGGTGTATGAGGTTAGCAACCTCATGCACAGCACTCGCGAGAGGGCACCAACTCAAGCTACAGACATACAGATACCCTCAGAGTCTCCCGAGAGGGGGGGAGTATGTGAGACTCAACAATACAAACATAACGGTAACAGCCCTTAACTAATCACAGCTAACGAGATGGCTCACCCAAACAACATCAGCTGAGGAGAAATTGGAAGTAAAGTGTCACTGCGAGAACATCTGCAGGAACACAAAAGGTAAAAATACATCAAGCCAGGACCAAGTGTGGAGAAGGGGGGTCACAGTTGCAGCCCACAACTTGGTTGGTGAGTTGGTGAGACGAAGGAGAACTCCAGGCAGGATAACCCCACAGTACTGGAGAACTCTACGCACCTGTGTCACCTCAAGACCTCAGGAGGGATCGACCACCCAATACCTCCCCAGAGGCAAATATCTGCCACAGATATTTCTTTTATCTGTGGCAGATTTTCTTTTTATCTGTATCTACCATCCACTTTGAATGGAAAAATATCTGGAGAAAGAGAATTTTTTATCTGTTATTTGGCCCAGTAGGAATGGGCCTTTAGTGGGGTGGGGCTGCCCATAATGCATCTTTGGGAAAGCTGAACTTTTAACCGAGGCTTCTGTCTTTTGTTAGTTTGTTTAGTTTGTTCGTCTCTATAAATTACAAAGAATTCACCTTGTCTTTTTATTTTATTTTATTAAATATAAACACCAAGGGTTGAAACATCCCTTTTACGGTTTATTTTGTAAACAAACATTGTGGAAAAACACATGAAAAAAGCTATTTACAAAGGTTTCCAAAATGTTCCACGTTTCAGTTACTGAGCTTCATCTGAGTATAAGACCAGACAAAATGTGAGGATTCAAATTCAAACAGTGTTCTCAAAAGAATGCCATAATAAACAACGACATTGATTTTACAACTAACACGAGATCTAGTGTACAAGTAAATTGCAGATGACTAGTAAACAGTATTTACTACTGTTAAAAATAACACTATAGAACTATAAAACATGAAAGGTTTATGCAGTTGAACTTCTGTCCCCCGAGTGGCACTGGCTGTGGCTAATGACAAGGGCTGTGTACACCATGGACGATAACTATAATTATCATAAACCCAGTTAGGCCTAGAATTATTGAATGCTTTAACCAGTGAAAAATAGCAGATATACAAGCTCACAGCACGGCACCGAGTGCCGCGCTGCGAGCTTGTATATCTGCTATTTTTGAAAAAGTCGTGAAAATGTGTGCAAATCTTTAAATATACTTATTTTCAAAGCGAACGTTTGTAACTCAAATTTTGCTTCTGGGTGGTCCCTGGAACTAGATATTTTGAGATGGGGGTCCGTGGCCAAATAAATATCAGTTTGAGAAAAGGTTTGAGAACCACTGACATAGTAGTCTCTCAAGAACAGACTAACTGAGCTCCAGTTAAGTGAAAAGGACCTTTTCTTTGACGATGGCTGGCCAGATTGCTGACACAGAAACATAGGTTTTTTCAAAAAATCTTAGAAGGATTCAAAAGACACTTATAGAATCGGGTAAAAATTCAATTTTTCACGATTGTGAGCTTGTATATCTGCTATTTTTCAATAGTTAAAGCATAAATAACGATACACAATAATGTGTACCTGTTCTAAATGGGTTAAAAAAAATCGTTCTAACTCAAATGGATGGCGGAGTCCTACAATGACAGCAGTGAACTACAGTATATCCTAGGCTTGGGCCCTTTGTTCATTACCTGCTTTTAGGATAACTGGCGGACAAATACTGTACGTGTAAAGACTGCATAGACTTGGCAGGTCCAGGTCTGTCCAGCTTGGAAGCAGTGTCAGCAATCCTGGGAATGTAACATGGAGAAGGAACAACATGGAACAATATTGGACTGCGTTAGAGAGCAGCATTTCTGCCATTCTTTTTTTAATGGCAAAAAAACATGATTATCAGGTATTATGATTATACTAGAAGGAAGATGTGTCATTGAGCTCGTAGATTGTGAGCTTGTAGATTGTAGATTAGTGAGTTTGTAGATTGGCTATTCTTGTGGATTGGTTATTCTTGGCGTTCCACACATAATAGGGATACTAGGGTTCAAGTGGCAGTGTAGAAATAAAAAAAAGTTCTTATCTCACAAAGATTTGGAGGAGCCCCTGTAGTAACTCTTAGGACCCCTAGGGGACCCCCTGTTGAAGACCCCTGACTTGTGGGACAATGGCTGGTCACACCGTGGAGGATTCTCCTTCTACAACACTGCCACCCAGGTGTGGAATTCCCTGACTACCTCCCTTAAAACATGTAGCTCGCTGACATCCTTCAAAACTGCCCTGAAAACTCACCTTTCAGGAGGCCAGAGAAGGAGGTAGTTATCACTTCTCCCATAGACAGGCGAGAGGTGAGCACCCCCCCCCCCCCCCCCCTTACCTTAGCCCCACCACCTTTTTCCCCCCATCCTGTACATAGTGTTTTTATAACTGCGATATTATTGAATGTTTTCTTTGCTTGCTATTTATTATGTCCATGAATTAAATACAGAGGGCTTCCAATGTAAAAAAAAGACAGTAAAAGGTCTTATTTGGGATGTTCCTTTTAGGCAGGGTGTTTAACTGTACTTGTACTGTACTACATTTCAATTCACCCTTTGTTAGCCTTCTGGTTGGTCCCTGACTGACCAACCAGCAGGCTCTATCTGCCTTGTCCCGCCCTGGTTCCGCCTTTTTCATGTTGAATTTGCTAAAACATAATTTTTGGAGAAATAAAAACATTTATAAAACATGCTGAATTACTATACTGCCACTGAGCAGCTCCATTGTACTGAAACCAAGTTTGAAATTAGAAGTGAACATATAGAATAACAATACGAAGCAACTGAATTAAAATGGTAGTGGATGGAGTGTCCCACCGAGTGTCCCACCAAGACACAACAACCAATGGGTGTGAAGAGGGGCGGTACAACGGGCGGGACTTGACAAAGGGTGAATTGTATTGACTATACAGTACTTGCACTGTTCTCCATTTTTGTCTAATAAAATAATCAATCAATCAATCAATCACACACACTGTGTGTGTCGTATACCTGTTGCTCCAGAGGGGGCGAGCCGGCGACGAGAGCCTCCAGGTCCTGCAGCGTCTCCCGGGCCGTCTCCTTGAGGGCCGCCTGGCGGCTGGAGCTCAGCTGCCGGACGCGCTCCAGCCGCTGGGGCTCCAGCAGAGCCGGCCCCAGCTGGGCCACCACGTCCTTCTCCAGCAGCAGAGACTGGAGCAGACGCAGGGCGTTGACGCACACCTCCCAGTCGGCGTCTTGAGAGAGAGAGAGAGAGAGAGAGAGAGAGAGAGAGAGAGAGAGAGAGAGAGCAGTGGTGTAAAGTACAGTTTACAGTTTAGGCATTTAGCAGACACTTTTAATCCAAAGTGACTTACAATAAGCAGATAATAGATCGGCTGTTTTCATTAGTTTTGTGCGACAGAGGTTTCTGCCTGACAGTGACGATATTTTAGTGATTATGATGCGAGGAAAACATTGAGATGATTGCCATTTTGGTTAGAACTGACTGAAAATAACTTTTGTACTTCAAGTTTAAAATGATTCTAAATATAATATAATAACAAGATAACATGTCAGAACATCATCAACAATATAGCAATTGCATATGAATATCAAAAAAACAATATAACCAGTAAAGAAAAAGGATTCTAAAAACCTAAAAAACAAATGCTAACTAGCTTCATGTATGGTCATTGAGTGTTTCAGTAGTGCTATGGGTTTAGGTGGAGTCTGAAAAGGTGAGTCTTCAGTCCACGGCGAAAGCTAGCGAGTGAGTCCGTTGTTCTAAGTGGGACAGGGAGTTTATTCCACAGTTTGGGGGCCAGGAGGGCAAACTGTCTCGGTAGGGCAGGGGTTCCCAAACTTTTTTGTATCAGGGCACCCTATACATATTCTTTTAATCCGAGGCACCCCATACATTATAATTTTCACTCCCAGCACCTTAAATTTATAGAATATCGTCGTTGTCGGGTGGAAACCTTGTATTTCCTAAACCCTTCTTTTTGTATTTATCATCTATAAAATGTACTAAACTAGTGAAAACAGCAGATCTACAAGCAGTAGATCGGCTGTTTTCACTAGTTTTGTGCGACAGAGGTTTCTGCCTGACAGTGACGATATTTTAGTGATTATGTTGCGAGGAAAACGTTGAGATGATAGCCATTTTGGTTAGAACTGACTGAAAACATAACTTTGTACTTGATTCTATGATTCTAAATATTTCTTCAAGTGTCCAAATAAATTCCAAATATTATCAAATGATCTCGCGGCACCCCAGGGTGCCCCGTCACCCACTTTGAAAACCCCTGAAGTAGGGCATTAACGAAAAGGTCGTCAGTCGACTTCATTACACAAGTCGACTCCCACCAGATAAAGTCGAAGTAAAAAAAAAAAAAAAAAAAAAAAACGTTCTATTGTGAAAATAGCAGATCTACATGCTAAAAAAAAATCTCCAGTAAATTCCCGCGGAAAGAGGTGGATATATTTGACAATTTGGACAATGTTTAATTTGCCATTTTAGCGGTATTAAAAAGTCCTTAAATTGGCACTTTAGAAATGTGAAGATACCCTCTATATACACTGGTTTGTTTACTGTTGAGTGAGAAAATAATGTTTCACATTAAGTTAATCATCTGGGGACCCCCCAAAATAATTGGGGGGTTGTGTGTGATGTGATGACGTCACCAAACGATAAAGTCGACTTCAACTCAACTTTTTACTGAGTCGAGTCGACTTGCAAAAAGTCGTTAATGCCCTAGTGTAAAGCAGTGTTGATTTCTTCGACTAAAACTCTGACGAAAAATGTTTGTCGACTGTTTTTTTCCACTGACAAAAGCTACAATAAAAACGAAATAAAAACTACGCTGTGATGACTAAAACTAAGACTAAATATATTGACAATTTCATCAACAAAATAAAAACTAGACTAAAACATAAGGGAGAGACTAGTGGAGAAGAGAGTCATTTTATGTTTGGTTGCTCTCAGGTGTTGCGACACGTTGTGAGCTTGTAGATCTGCCATTTTCAGCACACAAGTGTAAAATCAGTCATTACGATGCCATCAAGGCCTGCCAATATACATTTCAGTTGACTAAATCAACTGTAGATTTAGTCGCCTAAAATCGTATATTTAGCTTGTTTTGCTGTCTTTAGCTAGCTTTGCTGTCACCTTTTTAGGCAGTGACCCCCAAAATAAACATATTTGAACTGGGGGACCCCCACCCCGTCAAGCACTTGGAATTGTAGGTATTACATTTAATGTGACTCGGTTCCACAGATAAATATAGTGGAAATAGCAGATCTACATGCTCACAACGCCTCGCATTGCGAGACGTTGTGAGCATGTAGATCGGCTAAGGATTTTTATACATTTGAAAACTTGAAATGGGATATTCTGCACAATTAACTACTTTTGGTAATTTAAGTACATGTTGATGCCATTACCTTTGTACTTTATACATACCATGTTTTACTTGCTGCACCATCTCCTTCATTTATGTCATTTCAGTGATTTGACGTTATGTTGTTTATGTCATAATTGTAATTGTGCTATTGGCAACACTTGTCAAATGTCACCCCAATAAAGCCTGTGAGCAATGTGGAGTGAGGGAGAAGCAAAGGTGAGGAGACGAGAATGCTTTTCTTTTTTTTTCTTAACCCATTCAGAACGGGTAGACATTATTGTGTATCATTATTTTATGCTTTAACTATTGAAAAACATCAGATATAAAAGCTCACAGCGCGGCACTGCTATTTTTTTTAAATCGTGAAAATTTGAATTTTGACCCGATTCTATAAGTGTCTTTTGAATCCTTCTAAGACTTTTTGAAAAACCTATGTTTCTATGTCAGCAATCTGGCCAGCCATCGTCAAAGAAAAGGTCCTTTTCACTTAAATGGAGCTCAGTTAGTCTGTTCTTGAGAGACTACTATGTCAGTGGTTCTCAAACCTTTTCATGTGAAGGACCCCCATCTCAAAATGTTTAGTTCCAGGGACCACCCAGAAGCAAAATTTGAGTTACAAACGTTCGCTTTGAAAATACATATATTCAAAGATTTGCACACATTTTCACGACTTTTTTTCAAAAATAGCAGATCTACAAGCTCGCAGCGCGGCACTCGGTGCCGCGCTGTGAGCTTGTATATCTGCTATTTTTCACTGGTTAAAGCATTCAACAATTCTAGGCCTAAAGCAAGGATGCACTCCAACTCTCTTGCCTTGATATGGCAATTGGTGCAGTCTGCTCACCTTCCAACAGGTTCCAGATTAGTGGTAGAAGTCCTGGACTCTCACTGATGTACTTGAGACCCTTAACACTGATGCTGACATTGTACAGAGCCATCAACATCAACCTGCAACGCAGAAACAAAAAAACACACCAACTCTCTTAAGCCTCGTTCCTTTTTTTAGCCAATAGGGGTTGGCCGGGTTTCCCAACGCGATTTTAGCCCTTCGTAGCTCACGCATGGTCGTAGAGACCAAGCCCCGATCGTCATGTTCCCGGGTTTACATAGGTTCGGGCAGAGTGACTTATTTAACCCCCTTGCCCCCGTACAACTACATTGTAGCCCTACGTAGCGTGAGCTACGAAAGGCTAAAATCCCTTTGGGAAACCCGGCCATTGGCTATAAGAAATGTTTACCGGTACTTTGGTGGCTAATGTTGACCAGTGGACACACGCGCAAGCAAGCCCACCCACACACACACCCCCACCCACACACACCACCCACGCACGCACGCACGCACACACACACACACACACACACACAACTGAAGTTGTCTTACACTTTGAGCCTGGGACAGACATCAGACCTCATGGTCAGTAGCAGCTGCATCAGAGTGTCAAGGAGGACCTGAGCGCCGCTGGCCAAGTAATCCCGCCCACATGTCACAGCCGCTATATCTGATTGGATAAAAAGGGGGGGGAGCGGGAAAAACAATTATTAATGTAAATAGTATCTTTTCCAGAATATTTAAAACAATTTCCAGGCCTATACAAGTCATTCAGCACAATAATGAGTATTTCTCCTAACTTCTAGTTGTATACATTAGGCTGCATATTCTGCAATCACGCAGCCGTTCGGCAAAAAAAAAAAAAAGACTTATGTTACATATTTCGTGTAAGGTTATAAATGTTTTAGAAAATGTTTTAAACAAAATCAATAGACACAAACTATGCATAGCTAAATCATTTCCATGACTTTCCAGGACCCTTGATCAATTCCAAAACTTTTCCAGTACTGGAAAAATATCTTTCTAATTTCAAAATATTTCCAGGAATTTCATGACTGTGGGAATCCTGTAGTATGGTTTAACTTTGTATCCAGAGACACTGGCAAATAATTAGTTTGTAAGTGGTCAAAGACAGCGGCAGAGGGGAAAAAGAGCAGACCAAGTACAGACTGGAAGGTCAAGTTTATTACTTATTAGCCTCGGAAACCCAGGCTTTTAATTACTTATTGACGGTTCAAGGGGATAAATATCTGAAAACACAAATTGACATGAATCCAAAATACACTGATTGTGCTGTCAAACGATGAAACTATATGGAATCTATGAACAGGTTGTGGGGGTCCCTGCTTCAACTCTCTCTCAACTAAGGGGTCCTTGAACTGAAAACGTTGAAGACTCCTGGATTAGACAACACATTTTTACCGATTAATTTCCAAAACTTTTTCCAGAACTTTTCCAGAATATCTAACCCAATTTCCAGGACTATATCGTCGTTGTCAGGTGGAAACCTCGTATCTCCAAGTTTCAAATTTGTATATTTTTTTCGTGAAGTAAAGCCCTGCTTCATCATACAAGGCCGTCGCACAAAGGTAGTGAAAACAGCAGATCTACAAGCACACAACGCCTCGCGGTGCGAGGCGTTGTGTGCTTGTAGATCGGCTGTTTTTACTTGTTTAAATCATTTTTAAAATGATAAATGCAAAATGAATGGTTTTGGACATACAAGGTTTTCACCCGACAACAACGATATAACAATAATTCAGCGCAATAACACGTTGCTTACTCCTATGTGCAATGCCCAAAGACAGGCATAGCAATAATAAAAGTAGGTATTTTTTTCCCGGACTTTCCAGGACCCTTGATCAATTTCAAAACTTTTCCAGAACTGGAAAAAATATTTTTCTAATTTCAAAATATTTCCAGGAATTTCATGACCGTGGGAACCCTGTAATACTGTAATTGTGCCAGGCCTAGTGAGTAGGGATGGGTATCGTCTGTGATACTTTTAATGATATCGATCGAATGGCGTCGATACTATCGAGTATCGGTTCACGTAAAAACGAACGATACCTCGTTTCGATACTCTGGAACGCACCCCTGGCCGGTCCTATCTGTAACAGTTGGGCTACTGAGAGTTTAACTCTCCTACTGCCAGATTATTTATTTATTTATTGGGTCTGGTGCCATCAAAAAGCGGCTTACCTTTGCGACGTTATAGTAGATAGACAGACGTTTATTTTTTTTATTTTTTTTTATTGTGCAATAGTGCACTTTGGTCTGCCAGGCAGCAGAGGGCGGCGTCATGCGAGAATGAATGTGAATTTGCCTGTTATGTGTTGAAGAAGAAGAAGACCAGTCACTGGCCACAGAGCCTTACAGCCAGAGGAAATCAACAAGGAAGTGAATTGTTCTCCGTTGATGTTAACGCATAATGGATTTTTTACACCATCACCGCGGAAAATGTGTTTACAGTACACGGCCGCGCGACCCCTCATCAGCTTACAGTCATCAGACGAACGAACCGAACGAGCGCCGTATTGGCACAGAGGTCTCTTGGGAATTGGGGCGAACAGGAACGTCCAAAGCGGTATAAGAGTTAATGACTGCTTTAGTAGGCTACACTCGTTACTGTGGAAAATAGCCGACAATAGCCTATAATGTTTATTATTATGATGATTATCCAACGTCTATACTCTCCGCTCCGCCACACTGTGTGATCATCATCATCACCTCTGCTCTACCGCAGCAGCGAGTCCCCACTCTTTCCGTGTTGAAGTTAAACTTAAATAAAAAGCATCGAAAATGGTATCGAAAAGGGTATCGTATCGATTCCCAGGTATCGAAAAAGGTATCGTATTGATTCAAAGGTGAACGATACCCATCCCTACTAGTGAGGGGGGGGGGGGGGGGGGGGGGGGGGTCACCCACTGGCAATGACCCCAGCCACGGCCAGGACAAACTGATGCTCCGGGGAGTTCTGGTCCGTCGTCTCTGCCTTCTTCTCCCCGTCCAGAGACTTCACAAAGCTCTCCAGAGTCTGTCCTGCTACGCCCAGGAAAGACTGCAGTTTGCCCTGGGAACGTCAAACCACAGGTAAAGGTGAACACACACACACACACACACACACACACACACACACACACACACACACACACACACACACACACACACACACACACACACACACACACACACACACACACACACACACACACACACACACACACACACACACACACACACACACACACACACACACACACACACACACACACACACACACACGTTGCCTGGTTGCACATACTGCAGGGCTGTCACAATGACACATTTTAGTTAGTGTTAAATTTATGAGCCATTTTTTTAAATTTAATGTCAGTCTTAGTCCAGTTTCAATCGCCCTTGTTAGTTTTTATCACATTTAGTCAATCTCATCCTGTCTTAATATAGTCAAGTTTTAGTCGACTAAAAGTCTTTTAGTCTTTATATTAGTCCAAGACAACGTCATTTTAGTATTTATATAATTGCTGAAAAACCCAATTTTAAGGAATACAGTACAATATACAGTACAACAAGACCACACCTGGTTATAGAACCAATGATTCTAGTTCAACCAACCCAGTACAACAGTAACAGTAGGCTACACCAACACAACACCTGGCTATCCCAGTACAGCCTAACATTGGCTGGTCAGAACCACCAGCCCAGTAGCTTTTATTTTGTATTAGTTTTTATTTGTTGACGAAATTGTCAGTACACTTAGTCATAGTTTTAGTCACCAGGGCTTAGTTTGTTTTTAGTTTTTATTTGTTGATGAAATTGTCAGTACATTTAGTGTTATTTTTGTCATCAGCTTAGGTTTTATCTAGTTTTTTATTTAGTTTTCGTCAGTGAAAAAAAGGTAGTCAACTAACATTTTTCGTCTTAGTTTTAGTTGACGAAATTAACACTAATTTTAGTTTAAGTCAACACACAAATAATAGTGATTAAGGATTTAATTGTGTTTTTGGCATTGAACTTTGGAAGATTATGAATAAAAGCTTAATTTCTGCATGCACTGGCGAAATATACAAAGACATTACTGACATATTTCATAACTAAATAACTGTTGGTGTATGTTGTAAGCAGTGGTAATAATAGTCAAAAACTATGATTGCATCACTCAAAAAAGGTTGATGCCCAGAAACATGCTGTCCAAAAAAGAATAAATACTGACAGAATTGCAGAGTCTCTGCAGACAAGAGTAACAATGAATTGAGTATTGTGGAGTACAATGGGAGTCGACGGAAGTGTCGTAACTCTCTCTTTCTAGGGGTCTGGGCAAACCCATTCTGGTAGGGTGATTCCCCTGACATCACAGTGACATCAGAGCATGATGTCAGAGCGGCAAACCGGTCTATGGGTTTGCCGCTGTGTACACGTGTACATGTGTAAACAAGGACATTTGGTCGCAATAATTACTCCCAAAACGTACGGTACAAGTGCCATGCAAAAGGAAACAAAACAAAGAACCCCTCTCACATCTGCCAGAATGTCCTTGACGGCGTCCTCCTTCCCAGAGACGCTCCAGAGCAGGGTGCAGGTGGCGGCCCCCAGCCCCACGCAGAACTCTGCCTGCTGCTGCAGCTGCTCTCTGCTCTCCCACAGCTGCTCCCGGAGCACCAGCTTTCCCTGCAGCGGCCATTTTGACAGAAAACTTTGATTTAGTTATAGTCATATTTTAGGAATCCTGATTTGTTTTGTCAGGGTTCCCACACATCTTTACCAATTCATTTCCAAAACTTTTCCAAAACTTTTCAAGAATATTTACCCCGATTTCCAGGACTATATAACAATAATTCAGCTCAATAACGAGTCGCTTATTCCTATGCATAAAATAATCATATTTCAACTGGGGACCTGACGAGCACTAAGAGTAGAGGAATTTTGTATAACACGGTTCTATTGTGAAAATAGCCGATCTACATGCTCACAACGCCGGCTATTTTCGATGTCGATGGGAGCCCAACTTGATTTGGCCGCTGTGGCGACCCCGAAGGTCGCCGACTCGGGCGCCCTAGTTAAATCATTAGAGCATGCCCTGTGCTACATCTGTGCAAAATTTGGCGCCTTTAGACTGATTAGCACGAAATTACCATTCCATCTCCCTAAGGCCCCCGACTAACTTAAAAAGGTGGTGCCATAGTTTTGTACTTTTTCTGGTTTTCATGTGTCTAGGAGGTTGACAGTACTTCATTAGACGCCCTGGTGTGGTTGTTATGAGCAATTATGCATTCTCATTTTATTTGGGTTTTTAGCTAGAGGATGCCACCTGCTGGGTCAGACGTGCCGTTCCAAAAACACCCATACTTATTACATCATAGAATCAACCCCTCCCCTAATTACCATTCACCCACCACATGTGGGTGTGGCTAACTTCAGCTGGGTCACCACCCACCATGACAACCACGCATACCAATGAACTGGTGGGTGTGGCCACATAAAAACATCATTTTAACTCTTTCTGTACACTTTTTGGAAACATTCTTCCTCCTAGTATAATCATAATAGTAGATAATCATGTTTTATAGAGGGGAAAATCATGGCACCTCATCTTTAAATATCTCTCTCTTTGGGAGAAATGACATAGATACAGCCAAGTAAAATAAATATGTGGGAGCGTGAATGTACGGCTTGTGCTGGGCAGCATAACAAGCTTAGAGAAATGCACAAAAACAAATTGATTGCACGTGTCTCACTATCTGCTACCTCTCTCACCTCTCGTTCTTTTTGACACTCGTTCTGCACCATCTCCAGTCGAGAACAAAAGTGAAGGCACTCCTGTTTCAACCTGTCCAGCTCCTGAAATTTGAATTCCATCTCTACACGCACACACACATGCACGCACGCACACGCACACGCACACGCGCACACACACACACACACTTGGGCATTAACGAAATATCAAACCTCGGTTCGAAGTGAAACGGTGAACTTTTATTCTATGTATTCTAGAGCTATGAACTCTGCATATACATTTGGTTCGAAGTGAAGCGGTATATGTTCTAGAGTTCCAGAGCTCAGAATTCTGAATTCTGAATTCTGAATGATTTTATCTGGAGGGCCGAATTGTCATGTGAAGCTTGACCAATCCTCAAAGTATGGTCTCATTGGACATTTTTAATCATCCAATCATCAGACCGGGACGGACACTACACACATATTCTGGACGTACGGGACAGATAAAACCTGTTCATTCTGGACTGAAATGACCATATTATATGGATGTGGGGGACACACATGGGACACACATTTACGGACAGATAAAACCTGTTCATTCTGGACTGAAATGACCATATATGGACGTGGGGGACACACAAAGCCACTCCTTGGAAGCGGCGTCACCGCTTCAATAAGTCGACTCAGTCGACTTACAGTTTACAGTTTACAGTTTAGGCATTTAGCAGACGCTTTTAATCCAAAGCGACTTACAATAAGCAGATACAACATCACAATAATAAACAAGATAATAGGTCAGTACATTAACAGCAATATAACAATGTAAATGGATATCTATCTAGAGAAAAACACAATATAATCAAATGCTAACTAGCTTCATGTATGGTCATTGATTTTACTGTAGTGCAAAGGGTTTAGGTGGAGTCTGAAAAGGTGAGTCTTCAGTCCACGGCGAAAGGTAGCGAGTGAGTCCGTTGTTCTAAGTGCGACAGGGACTTCATTACACAAGTCGACTCCCACCAGAGTCGACTCCCACCAGAGAAAGTCGAAGTTGAAAAAAAAAATCCTTTGTATTTTTTTCTATCATTATTTTTGCTCCATGTGTGCGTCTGTACAGCATTCAAACAGTAGGATTGCTTATTGTCAAGGACAGAATGATCCAATATTACAGTGCTACATTACATTTGGTATAACATGGTTCTATTAAAAATAGCAGATCTACATGCTCACATGCTTGTGAGCATGTAGATCGGCTATTTTCACAATTTCTGCCTCTATATATTTGACAATTTGGACAATGTTTATTTGTCATTTTAGAGGTATTAAAAAGTCCTTAAATTTGCACTTTAGAAATGTGAAGATACCCTCTATAAACTTAAACTTTATGTTGGTTTGTTTACAGTTGAGTGAGAAAACAATGTTGCACATTAAGTTAATCATCTGGGGATCCCCCAAAATAATTGGGGGGTCGTGTATGATGTGATGATGACGTCATCAGACGATAAAGTCGACTTCAACTCAACTTTTTACTGAGTCGAGTCGACTTTCAAAATTCACAAGTCGTTAATGCGCTAACACATACACACAATTATTATTTTTATCCCACGATTTTGTAACCCATTTTCCCCCCAGTGCCAATTGCCTATGCTGTAATCCTGGGCTCTGCTCTCCCTCTGCCGCGCCTGGGGAGACTGACCTCATGCTTCCTTCTATGCATGAGTAGTCCAAGTTGCTTCTTTTCACCTGACAGGGGGGATTTCCCCGGTTTGGACGTAGCGCGTGGAAGGAACACGTTATTCCAACCAGTTCCTTTTCCCCTCCATCAGGTGCCCCGGCTGGCCAGGGGGAGGCAGTATAGAGACCAGGATTACTGCATGTTTTTGTGAGGGTATCTACCCTAGGAGACACGGGGAGAACATGCAAACTCCACACAGAAAGGCCCTACCGCCAACCCCACCTAGGGTGTAGGCGCTGATGACGCAGAGGAGAGAACACGCCCCACACACACACAATTATAACAAATATATGCCACCTTTTTATTACCAGTTTCTCCACCAACAGAACTTACTTTTCTTTGTAGCGCGTGCTCTACGCAGCATTCTATTAACGTCTCTGTTAACCAGCGTGGGAAGGGAATCGCGGAGCTGCATGACCTCTGTGCATAATCTCTCCAAGTCTCTTTTCCTCACTTTCACAAAACCCTCCTGGCTTTCATCCTGAAAGACAAACAAACAAACAAGATATTATCACACTGAACTGTAGCATAGGGTTCAGTGTCTAAAGGCAACTGTTATACCAAGTCAAACAACCATGTTGACAAAAGAAAATGTCACTTTTGTTGTCACGAGGAACTTTGTTGTAGTTGGGATTACTAGACTAGTTCCATTTTAGTTTCAATTTGTCTCAACAAAAAGTGTTAATTGTTGCCAGTAGCGATGGTTTTTGGTTGGTTGGGTTCCCAAATTATTTTGGGGGGTCCCCAGATGATTAACTTAACTCATTCTGGGCGATCCCCGTAGAAACCGTAGATTTCCCGCTGTACCGCGGTGCCATGCCCGTCGATCCCGGAAGTTTAATTAGCTTTAATCATTATAAAAGGATCTGGCTCTTTAGGCCCGCCCCCCTAACTGTATCCGGTCATTTCCGGTCTGGACCGGATCTAGCTTTCCGTATCCGGTCTGAGCCTGGGCCATAGTCCCGCCTCCGTTGGTTTACTGTGTAACTAACAGAAGAGAAAGCTACTCGGCGATGGAACACTCGTTTTTCAATCGGATTTTTGCATTTGGAAACTTTGATCCAGTCTCTACACGCCTGGATTATGATCCCCGCACATATCGTGCGTTTTGTGCGCGAACGTGTCCACTTGTTACCATAGCGCACAGTTGGCTTTTTTCAATGTTTTTTCATGTAAACACTGGCGGATAAGCAGGGATACAGCGTGGCAACGGATATGTCTATTTCAATGAGGTTTTTTTTATTGGAAAGCTGGTCACCGAGTCTACAGTCTACTAGATGAGTCGCGCACAGATTGTGCACGATGCGTGCGCGTGCCCATGTTAAAAGGTAAGGACAATTTGGCAGCTGCTTACTACAGCTATGTTTAAAATGGCAGCAAAATTGTTAATGTGCAACATTGTTTTCTCACTCAACAGTAAACAAACCAGCATAAAGGTTATCTGCACGTTTCTAAAGTGACAATTTAAGGACCTTTCAATACCTCTTAAACATTGGCCAAATTGTCAAATAGCCGATCTACATGCTCACAACGCCTCGCAAACGCAAGGCGCTGTGAGCATGTAGATCTGCTATTTCACAATAGAACCGTGTTATATGAAATGTAATGTCTCAACTCTTAGTGCTTGTCAGGGGGGGGGGGGGGTCCCCAGTAAAAATATGATTATTTCGGGGGTCACGGCCTGAAAAGGTTGAGAACCAACAGTATGTCGCTGTGTTCCTGACCCTCCACCCAAAGGACAGAACCTCATGGGGAGAGACTTCAGCACCTAAAGACAGCACATACAGAAGGGTAGGTACTTTACCAATTAATTTCCAAAACTTTCCCAAAACTTTTCCAGAATATTTAACCCAATTTCCAGGACTATATAACAATAATTCAGCTCAATAACGAGTCACTTACTCCTATGCACAGTGCCCAAAAACAGGTAGTGTATTGCAGTGGTTCTCAACCTTTTCAGGCCGTGACCCCCGAAATAATATTTGAACTGGGGACCCCGGCAACCTGATGAGCACTAAGAGTTGAGGAATTTTGTATAACACGGTTTTATTGTGAAAATAGCCGATCTACATGCTCACAACGCCTCGCAACGCGAGGCGTTGTGAGCATGTAGATCTGCTATTTTCACAATTTCTGCCTCTAATATTTGATAATTTGGCCAATGTTTAATTTGTCATTTCAGAGGTATTAACACAATCAATAACCAAAGACAATGCATAGATATTTTTTTTCCAGGACCTTCCAAGACCCTTGATAAATTCCAAAACTTGTCCAGTACTGGAAAAATATTTTTCTAATTTCAAAATATTTTATTATTAGGGAATAGGATCAGTGGTGTAATTACATGCACTCAAGTACTGTACATAAATACAATTTTGAGGTATTGTTTTTTACTTGACTGGAGAATTTCCGATTTTCTGTACTTTCACTTCTACTACACTACATCTCAGAGGCGAACATTGCACTTTTACTCCTCTACAATTATTTGAAAACTTGAGTTACTAGTTATTCTATAGATTTTGATTATTATCACAAAACATACAGTAGCCTAACCACTTGGAAAAAGCCCATCTACAAGCTCACACTGCGTCACGATGCGACACATTGCTAACTTGTAGATCTGCTATTTTCAAAAGATAATTGAAATGAGACATTCTGCAAGGGTTAATGGGTACTTAATACTTTTTGGTACTTCAAATACATGTTGATGCCAATACTTTTGTACTTTTAGTTAAGTAAATTGTGAATTCCAGTTATTTATACATTGCAGTATTTACTATTGATACTTTTAAGATGTGAGTACTTTTTCCGCCACTGGATACACTAACTCTAATTAGATGCCCTGCTTTTCGGGCACATGTCAATCCCATAATAGCGTCCCGCTCGCATTGTGCACATTTGATCCATTGTACAAATCATAAGATTAGGGTAATTTAAATGTTGTCAGTCATGTGTGTTGTTGTAGTTTTCTCCAGAGAAATATCAGATAATCAAAGCAAATTTTCATTTGCAACTGGCCAAGAATGTATCTTATCCTCCTAAGCTACCTTGTGCACATCAAATAGTAATAACAGTTGTTTACTTAAAATATCTGGATTACATTTACATTCTTCAAAAGTTAAAACCCTCACTAGCCTAAAATGACATCAAAACGAGGCATGGCAAACTATTATGGCCTTCATCGAATGTATATAAAAACATAGTGATTCAAGTATTCATATATTCGTATGCCACAGACTACTTGCCACAGGTGGACACATAATTTACAATAGCTTTAACAATAACAACATTTACAGCACCTATTAGAGAGCATTGATCTATCTGCTTCCATGCTGGATTATCACGTTGTTTTGGTAGATTATAAACTAAATCAGAGGTTGTCAAAGTGGGGTCAATGGGATTGTTCCAGGGAGTCCAAATTAGCCGACTGTGTTGCAGAGATCTGCTATTTTCAACACGTCTTGTAAGACACATGAACAATTTGGAATATTGTAGAAACGTTTCAACAACACAGATCTTGTATGGAGGTCCTGGCTCAAAAGCCTTTGGGGGTCCTTGACCTGGACATGAAAAAAAATGAGAACCTAGCTGATCTAATCGAATCATTCACGGCCATATCTTTACCTTTCCTTCGTGACTACAATCTGGCAGGTTCTTTTCTGGAGCGACGGCCATGGTGTTGATGTTTTCAGGGATTAATCAAGATAAAAAGACACCTGCTTCCCGGGAGGAACTATCATCAAAGTCAACCAATTTGAATCTTCAAAGTAAAAGCATAATGTGCAAAATAAAAGCTCATGTGCAAAATAAAAGCTCCGATTCTATACTCCGTAGTATGACGGTGTCGCTTGCCATAAATCACTGGTGGAAAAGTACTCACACATGTTAAAAGTATATCACTACTGCAATGTAGAAAATACTCTGTTACAAGTGGAAGATTAAGATTTGCCTCAATATCTTGAAATTGAAAATTCAGTAAAAATACATTGAGAAAAAAGAAAAGAAAAAAAGTACCAAAAGTAGAAAGTATAGACTACTCATTATGCAGAATGTGCCATTTCAAGTTTTCAAATGTATAGGTCTACACATCTTTTGAAAATAGCAGATGCATCACAAGGCATTGTGAGCTTGTACAGTAGATCTGCTATTTTCAAATGGACGAAATGTATGTAGGCCTAGGTTGGGCTGAAGTGTTAATGTAGCCTATGTTTTGTAATAACAATCTAAATCTACAAAATAACTAAAGTCTTCATATTATTGTAGGGGAGTAAAAGTGAAGTAAAAGTACTGACAATTGGAAATATAAATAAAAGTACCTCAAAACTGTACTTAAAGGAGTAGTTCACCCCCAAAATGACTTTTTTTTCTATTGATTACCCATGCCATGGAGAGTAGAGTTCAATAATATTTTCTGTTTTTTGTCACATCCCTAAGACAAAAATTTGATTCGAGTAAATTTACCCCCTTTGATTCCGGATGGGGACCCGTTTCGAAACGGGTCCCCATCCCGAACGAATGGGGGTAAATCATAGACTGTAGAAAAATATGGACGAAGCGAAGCCATTGGTTTCTATGCAGCGCAAATGGCCCTTTTCTAACCCTTGGAATGGGTGTCGCCATCATAGAATTGTAAAGGCATCAGAGATGCTATTGGCTGCCAATGGTCACATGCAACGCAGGGATACATGGGAGAATGTGGTCGGAGCCTCCCGAAATACAGCACACGAAGAAGAACACAGCCGGTTGGTATTAGTTTCGTTGGCCACGCCCCCCCCGCAACTTTATCATTTATTTTGAAATAAATTGGACCACAGCGCAACTAGCGGCCAATCATAGGAAGTTTTAGTTCCGTATTGGAGTCATTTTAAATCGGCAGAACTATGCCCCTGGGGTAAATTTATTGTTATCACATTTTTGTCTTAGGAATGCGACAAAAAACTAAAAATATTATTGAACTCTAGTCTACATGGCGTGAGTATTAAATCAATAGAAAAAAAGTCATTTTGGGGGTGAACTACTCCTTTAAGAAGGCATACAGTACTTAAGTAAATGTTCTTGCGCTGATGATGTGCAAAGTAAAAGCTCAATTTAAACGTGTTGCTTGCCATAAATTACTGATCTACAAGATAAGGGGACATATGCAACACTTTAACTCATAGATCCCTTCTGCCAGTTGACACCTACCAAGATGGACTAAATTCAACTTAATGATGCATAGGCCCAATAGGCCTATGGAAATGTTTATTTTTTATGCATAAGACATATTATATTATTTATTACATATATATGTCACAGTGTTTTTAAGATTCAATGAGATTGAGACCAGGAGCGCTCGTTTTTGGGCACGAGGTGGAGCAAGCGGTGCCTTCTTCCGGGGACTGCCCATAAGGTGAACTACAAAACGTGGGTTAGGTTGGGTTAGCAGTCCATTAGGATTGTGGTGCTCTATTGAGAGTTGAGTGTAGTTTGGAATGTGAAAAGATACAAGAAGACGTCCAGTGTGCATGTCCTCTTGGTTGTCTGCCCCAACAACACCCAGGGTGGATTTAAAGTGCAGGTGCCATGATTTGTTCCCCCTCTTCATTAACACTAAAAAGACAGAAGAGATTGTTTTTGGTGCACCACCAGATACACACAGATCTCCCATTACTATTCATGGTGAACAGACCAACCAGGTATGTTCGTATGTATACCTCGGAGTAGTAATAGACCATCTTTTGTCATGGAAAGATCAGATTGAATCTGTGTGTAAGAAAACAAAGCAAAGAATCTACTTCCTCCGCCGTTTAAGATCATTTGGTGCTAGTAGACAGATTCTTCTTATGTTTTTCACGTCTGTCATTATGAGTGTTCTTCAGTACTGTAGTACCACCTGGTATGGATGCTTGCCTGCAGCCCTTAAGTCACGGACAACCACTTCAGAGGCTATATACAACTACATATGATAACAGCATCCTAAGGTTGGCAAGAAATATTACCTCTAATAGTAGCCATGTGTTGCATAGAGAATATAGATTGCTGCCTTCAGGAAGGAGATACGGTGTTCCAGCATACACTAAGGTCAGACTAAAAAGGTCCTTTGTCCATCAGTCTACTTTAAGGCTTAATCAGAAGTTTGGCCATAGATAGGCTTGGCGGTGGACACTGCCCTTATTATCCTTATGTATGTAAACCTGTCTTGTTTCTGTTACCTTTGTCAAATGTTTGTATATATGTTATGTGTCGCATACATGGCTGCTGTGTTGCAAGACACATTTCAGTGTGAACTGACAATAAAGTACTACTGTATATCATATCATATCTCTAAAACATGATTATCTACTATTATAATTATACTAGGAGGAAGATTTTTACCAAAAAAGTGTACAGAAATTATGTTTTTATGTGGCCACACCCACCAGTTCAATGGTATGCGTGGTTGTCATGGTGGGTGGTGACCCAGCTGAAGTTTGCCACACCCACGTATGTTGGGTGAATGGTAATTAGGGGAGGGGTTGATTCTGTGATGTAATAAGTATCTGTGTTTTTGGACCGGCACGTTTGACCCCACAAGGTGGCAGCCTACAGCTAAAACCCAAATAGAAAGGCAATACATAATTACTCATAACAACCACACCAGGGGGTCTAATGAAGTACTGTCAACCTCCTAGACACATGAAAACCAGAAAAAGTACAAAACTATGGCACCGCCTCTTTAAACAAAATACTCCCATTTGATGTGTTGCTGTGTTAGTGTTACTATGTAAACAGCACCGTTTGTGCTGTTTAGATGTAACAGAAGAAATGTCACATTTCCAGATACGCAAAACGCACATTGGTGATAAACGGAAATAATGCACAGGCAAAAACCTGATTCCAACAATTCTTCAACTCCCATTTATTAACTTAACCATTTCATTACAATCTTAACAATGACACAAAGAGGAAAAAGCTTTGCATAGAGAGAGTGTGGAGCACGAAGACCTGAGGCCAAATATGATTTGAAATGTTTCCTATTACCGTAGTACAGTGGTTCCCAAAGTGAGGTCCAGGGAACCCGCATGTAGAGTCCTCAAATTCTGCCCGAACCCGACCATACTCGAACCCGACATTTAGGGTAGGGCCGGGCCTAAAATGTATGATAATTAGTTTGGCCGGGTAGGGCCTCAGGCTCAATGAAGAAAGAAAATATTTGTTTTTTTTATTATTTTATTACTAAATTCATTAAAAACCCGACCATACCCGACCCGACGTTTTCGGGCCGGGCTAAAATGTAAGCTAACTAGTCGGGCCGGGTAGGGCTTCGGGCCGGCTCAGTTAGGGCCCAGTTGGGAACTGTACCCTCAGTGATAGGGTTTCGAACGGACCTATCAGAGTCCAGGGTGAAGAGCTATTCACTTCACCTCGTTGTAGTTTCCTAGCTATCACATAGGCTTTGTTATGTATTTTTAGGTAATAGCTAGAAAACTACACCGTGGTGAAGTGAATAGCTCTTCACCCTGGACTCTGATAGAGGCTTTACAGGTCAGTAATTACGTAATTATCTTTACGGGTCCATTTGGTTCCATCTATACTCTCCCAGAGTTATGGGGGGGGGGGGGGGGGTCTTTGAAATAAGGCTCAAGAACCACTGTTGTAGCAGTCGAAAAGATTTCAGATGCAATTTGATCCTCGTCGAACCCTTAGAGACAAGACACAGGACAGGCTGTCGCCAGTGATGACATTTAATGGAAAAACAACAGAAGTGCTGACAAACATTCTTATAGAAAAGTGACGTGACGTGAGACTGTACAGAAATAGTGCTTAGTTACTTTGTACATTTGAGCAGGGGCGTCACAAGGGTGGGGGAAAGTGGGACTGAGTCGCTAGGGCCCAAGGTGGTGGGGCCTTAATTATGTTATACCTTAACTATTGAAAAATAGCAGATATACAAGCTCACAGCGCGGCACCGAGTGCCGCGCTGCGAGCATGTAGATCTGCTATTTTTGAAAAGTCGTGAAAATGTGTGCAAATCTTTGAATATTTGTATTTTTTAAGCGAACATTGTAACTAAATTTCGGGGGGGGTCCCTGGAACTAAATATTTTGAGATGGGGGTCCGTTGCCAAATACATATCATTTTGGGGGTCCTTCACATGAAAAAAGTTTGAGCACCACTGACATAGATACATTGTTTTTTAGAAGGATTTGAAATATTCAAAGACTTGCACAAAATGTTCTAACCTGACTCGGCCAGATGGTGGCAGCAGTGCGTATACCGCCCTAAGTAGGGCGATGCACACTGCTGCCACCATCTGGCCGAGTCAGGTTACAAATGTTAACAGATCTACAAGCTTGCAGTGCGGCACTTGGTGCCGCGCTGTGCGCTTGTATATCTGCTATTTTTTCAATAGTTAAAGCACAAAAAAACCCAGTGAATCCTTGTACCCGGTGCCCAGAATTTGGTGTGACGCCCCTGCATGTGAGGCAGCCATTCTAAAAGTGTTGGTGTGTTCGAAGGCAGTGGGTGCGGTATGGGGGGGGGGGGGGGGGGGGGGCACGGCAGGACTGGCATACAGACTGAGACTGGCATGAGGCCCAAAACCTTTGGTACGTTCTGCATAGACAGACGGCAGGCTAGGATGGGTTCATAAAACCAACTGGAACCTTAAAGGAGTAGTTCACCCCCAAAATGACTTTTTTTTCTATTGATTAGTCACGCCATGGAGAGTAGAGTTCAATAATATTTGTTGGTTTTTGTCACATTCCTAAGACAACATTTTTATTCGAGTAAATTTACCCCCATTGATTCCGGATGGGGACCCGTTTCGAAACGGGTCCCCATCCGGAACGAATGGGGGTAAATTCATTGTTATCACATTGTTGTCTTAGGAATGCGACAAAAAACTCCACTCTCCATGGTCATTTTGGGGGTGAACTACTCCTTTAAAGGACAACTTTAGTTTTTTACAACAAGGGTTCATATTTTAGATTGTAATTAAATAATATAAAAGATGAGTTTTAAAATTATTTCATTTACTTCTTTCTATTGTTTTAGAGATTCTTATTTCAGTGTTTGGGGGCATGCGTACAATGGCTAAACATACACAGAATAAGCCCATTCCCAAGATACAACGCAACCTTTCATGGTTGGATGTCACTTATGGGGGGTAGAAGTGTTACTGTAAATAGCAATAAAGAAACTGCTGGCTTATTGTGTCTAAAAAGACATATTTAGCCACTTGTACGCATGCCCCCATGCGTACGCATGCCCCACATTTTAGCACGGTAAACGCGATAAAACAATAGAACGAAGCAAATGAAAACATTTTAACACTCACTTTTTCCTTTCTCTAATTACAATTAAAATATTAACCCTTGTTGTAAAAAAACAAAGTTGTCCTTTAAGGAATTAAGGGGGTTCTTGTTCATTTTCAGCTGATTTTTTCCGTTTAACCAATAATGTTCCATCTGTCCGCAGCATTCCCTTAGATTGATTTATAAAACAAGTTAGTGTTACATCTTTTCCCCCATACAGCTGTGCCAAATTCTGCTCCCCTAAAACTGTCAAACACAAATAACGTGTTGGAAAGTTTTATATTAGAATACATTCTAAGACTGTACACAGAGACTACGGGACATGTTAGTCATGGTCAGTGATAGATCTACATTGTCTAGAAACCTGCCGAGTTTGAAATGAGGACTAGGTAAGGGATAATGAATGGCTCCGCGGGGATTGACGGTACATAACAGCCCGAGGCTAACGCCTCGGGAAGATATCAGGCCGTACCGTCAATCCCCAAGGAGCCATTCATTATCCCGCTTATTACCCGGCTACTGAATAAAATTAATAATTTGACTCAAAAAAACAACAAAAAAAAAACAACAAAGTATTTCCTTGTTTACAGACGGCTGGAAGTGTTCCACAAGTGTTGCGCTGGGCGTCCCCCAGCGCGACACGGTCACCTTGGAAAACAAGGAAGTGCTGATTAGATAAGGTCCATTTTCTGATACTACGTTGTCTATTTCTCGCTTAAAACATTTTAAAAAACATTCTTGAGAGCAACGTTTAGTTGTAAATGTCGCTGTGTGTTTGTTTTCATGGCTGACATGTTGGCTACAGCACAAGATTCATGCAGTGTAGCTTGACTGCAGCAGCTGCTCTGAGCCTTTGATTAGGCAGCGGTCTGTTATAGAGCGGAGCGGTCTGCTATCCAGAAATAACAGACCTCTGATTTCAGCGCTTGACCAATCAGAATCAAGCATTCAAACAAGCCGGGTAATAAGCCTATATAAACTATAGTTATAAAGTCTGGCAGCTATAAAGTTATGTTTTCCTGGTCTGTTGCCTCGTTTCAGTGATAAAGCAGAAACAGTCCAACAAACAGCAATATAAATGCTTCATTGAAAATTCAGTCAGTCACAACTTTGGTTTGTATTTTGCTTTCTCTATAAAAATTAAATAAGACAGTATCTTGTGTCAGCAAAGTAACTGATATATGAATAGAACAATACATTGACAGTTGTAATTCATTGTGGCAGTGTGGTCAGATCTTGGTCATGGTTCTGATGCTCGTGCAGAACAAGAAGTATGTAGGATAGTACAAAAAGAAAATCACCGCAGGCTCTATAAAACCTGATTTCTTTCTGCTGTGAGTGTGTTTGTACACATGGGTTTCTATGTGATACTCAGTATACAAGATATTCATGCGTTAATTATTCTGACTTTCAGATATGTTACTGTAGTTGATGTATTGTGTGTATCGTACAACTGTGCTTAAAAGGATCCCTGGCTAATAAGCCTAATATGCCTTAATACATTGTCCTCTAAAATTAACAATTAAAAACACCTTAGATATTTCATTCATTAAAGGTATATTCAGTGATTGTATTTCATTCAAATAAAAATATAATTGGTACATTTCCATTCATTCTCCTCACTAGAATGTGTGCTGACCATTTAAGGACTTCCACCATGGCCCGTGTTACGAGCATAGCTAGATTCGGTTTTCAGAGGTGGCCAGACAGTCCTCGACCAATCAGGGTAGAGTATGGCCATAGTCATGTTATGATGGTTAAAATAAAAGTTTTGAGAACCAGTCGCTCTGAATTAAGAAAGTCTGCTAAAATGCCTAGATTTTAAACTACTGAACTAAAAAAATGCCAGTCTCGTAGTAAATCAGTATCATACATATCCTGAAGCTGGAGACGTAGGCCTACCGATATTCAGCGATTGGGGTTGATCAAAACGAGAAAATTATAATGGTGTAAAAAATCTATAAAAAACTAAACATTTCCACGTTGTAAGGCCAGTAAGGGACAAGATGACCCCCGGCCACTTTCATTATCACTGAATGCACCTTTAATAGAAATCTTTTACACAAGGGGGACAATGCCTGTTGCAAGTTGATGATGACATTTTGTCCGTGTGTGGTCCAGCCCTATGGAATTATGGAATGCATGTGCTAATAAAAAAGAAGAAAAAAACAAAACACGTAATACTTCCTAAGGTTAAAGGATAACTCCGCCCTAAATCACTTCTAGGCTCATTTTCCTACTTATATTGATCCCAAATGACTGTCCATGGGGTCTATTAGGCACAAATGCCCCTCTTGTCCAGTTTCCCCAGCAGAAACCATGCAGCAGCCCTCATAGCATAGAGTGGAGACCATAAGCCTATCGCTTTTACACTATTTGTTGTAGTCAAAAGTGCATTTTTTTTCTCATGCATGTGTTACTAGTTGTCATTACAAACACATCCATCCATTGGTTGTCCCACACATGCCACCATGCACAATCTCATAAATCATGTTTTGGGGTGAGCATTAGGCACAACTGCCAATCAAAGTGACTGCACTGGCCAATCACAGCGCATCTTTTCCGGGACTTGGCAAAACACATAAAAGCATAACATCTGTTTAGCAGAGTGTGATGGGTTGTGTGGGACAAAGATGGCATGGATGTGTTTGTAATGACAACTAGTAACACATTCATGAAAAATAAAAACCCTTTTGACCACAATAAACAGTGTAAAAGCGATAGTCTTAGGACAACAGGGGCATTTCTGCCTAATAGACCCCATGGACAGTCGTTTTGGATCAATACTCTAAGTAGGAAAATGAGCCTAGAAGTGATTTAGGGCAGAGTTGTCCTTTAATATGCATCAAAACAATATTTAAAATACGTTTTATTTGCACATGCATTCGATACATTCCATGGTCCTGGAACACAGATAGACAAATTACAACTCGCGATGGGCATTGTCCCCCTTGAGTAAAATATGAACCGTTTCTAAAATAAATACAATATTTAAGTTAAAGTTAAAATGTTAGTTATAGAGGGCAATTATAATGTATTAAGTCTCATAAGGCTTACAGCAGGGTTCCCCAATTAGTTTCCCCCAAGGGCCGAATCATGTCTAGGGTGCCAAGCCGAGGGCCACAACATTGCAGGGGACGACGGTGGCGTTCCCGCTACTCCAGCGACAGTTCAGATATCATCGTTGTCGGGTGAGAATCTTTTATGTCCAAAACCGTTCGTTTTGCATTATCATTTTAAAAATGATTTAAACTAGTGAAAACAGCCGATCTACAAGCACACAACGCCTCGCGGTGCGAGGCGTTGTGTGCTTGTAGATCTGCTGTTTTCACTACTTTTGTGAGACGGCCTTGAATGATGAAGCAGGATATGCGAGGTTTCCACCCGACAACGACGATATACTAGTGTTGTTGCTGCTCTTATACCACCATTATTACTGGGGTTGGTGGGGGCCTGACAGTAACTCCCCGCGGGCCGCAAATGGCCCGCGGGCCGCCTATTGGGGAACCCTGGCTTACAGTATTAGCTGTTAGATCCGTTTTAAGATGGCTGCCCTCTTGACTCAGGACTGTGAACACATCAAAATCAGCTTAAATTAGGTTACATCAACATAAAGATTAACATCGAGGTGTTCTACAACTGATTAACTGTTGAAACGGTGCAAAAAACTGTAACAACTACATAACGGTGTCGGAGTTCACCTCCCAAGTTGTCATCAAATGAGTGTAATGGATTACATAAAGTACAGTGTGCGCGTGTGTGTGTGTGTGTGTGTGTGTGTGTGTGTGTAATCAAACAGGGTCTCAGCTCTCTAAATACAGTGTATTGGCCAGGGACGTGCTGGCCATTGGGAAAAGCAGGACAACTCCCGAACGGCCGGTTCATTCCCGACTGGTCCAGGCCGGCCATTAGGAGAAAAATAAAATGTCGGCCTTCGTTCCATTTTGGGGGCTGGGCGGCCAACAAAGTAAATCGTCACTGTCGGGCAGAAAACCTCGTATCTCCAAGTTTCAAATTTGATTTTTTTTTCACAAAGCAAAGCCCTGCTTCATCATACAAGGCTGTCGCACAAAAGTAGTGAAAACAGCAGATCTACAGTCGGCTGTTTTCACTAGTTTAAATCATTTTTATTTTGGTTTTGGATTTACAAGGTTTCCACCCGACAACGACGAAATATAACTCATGTGATTGGCCCACTGGCTTGTCACTTGTCATGATCTGAAATGGCAAATCTTTGGGTAGCAGCAGCGCTATAGAGAGAGATCTCTCTCTATAGCGCGCAATGAGGGCCTCTTTTTCCCGGGCTGAATCAGGGGCCCAGCACGTCCCTGGTAAGTGCTCGGGACAAAATACACAAGCAAACACATGCGAACGTCACAAGTTTAAGGATAATCTAACCTCACAAATGACTCATAAATGTTTAAAGTGGGCAGTAAGCTTATGACAATAATTAGAGTAAAGCATACTACAGATTATGGCTAAACGAAACTGAATCATAATATAATATAATTATATTTTTGAATGTCAGGTTGATGTACTGTATGAACGAGTGCGTTGGCTTACAAGGTTGGAGTCGGTTCCTTTGCATTTCAGCGAGTGGATTTGTCTTACAAATTCATATTGAAAAAGGCTCTCAATCTATTAAGGGAATGAATTCCGTCATTAGGAAATAGGGCATTAACGACTTGTGATTTTTGCAAGTCGTCTCGACTCAGTAAAAAGTTGAGTTGAGGTTGTAGTCGACTTTATCGTTTGATGACGTCATCACATCACACAGGACCCCCCAATTATTTTGGGGGGGGGTCCCCAGATGATTAACTTAACGTGAAACATTGTTTTCTCACTCAACTGTAAACAAACCAACATACAGTGTAAGTGTATCCACAAGTTTCTGCGGGAGTTTACTGGAGACTATCAGGACCAAACTTCCGGGTTTAACAGCAGACATACAAGCTCACGTCGCGTCGCAGATGCAACCCGTTGTGAGCTTGTAAATGGGCGGCGGAACCTCGGTGCAGACGTTTGCGCAATGCACTATGGGGCGTAGGAAACTCGTGGATAGAGGGTATCTTCACATTTCTAAAGTGACAATTTAAGGACTTTTTAATATGTCTAAAATGGCAAATTAAACATTGTCCAAATTGTCAAATATATAGAGGCAGAAATTGTGAAAATAGCAGATCTACATGCTCATCGCGAGGCGTTGTGAGCATGTAGATCTGCTATTTTCACAATAGATTTTTCTTTTTTTTCCAACTTCGACTTTCTCTGGTGAGGGTCGACTTGTGTAATGAAGTCGACTGAGTCGACTTTTTCGTTAATGCCCTGTTAGGAAATAAATTCAGTTTCGTGATGAATCTGAGTGGACTGACTGAACCGGCCTTTTTGATCCTGTTTGGAAACCGTGCATCCTTGCACCTGGAACTGGGTGTGGTGTATGAACAATCAACATTCAATAACTTTCAGTCAGAACATGAATTATTTTGCAATAAACTGTACAAAACAGACCGGGGCAATAAAACGAATCAGTGAATCATTCAGATAATGTCCCATGGCTGATTGACTGTCTTCAGGCCTAGGATTATTGAATGCTTTAGCTATAGAAAAATAGCAGATCTACAAGCTATCTGCTATTTTTGAAAAAAGTAGTGAAAATGTGTGCAAATCTTTGAATATATGTGTTTTAAAACGGACGTTTGTAACTCAAATTTTGCTTCTGGGTGGTCCCTGGAACTAAATATTTTGAGATGGGGGTCCAAATACATATCATTTTGGGGGTCCTTCACATGAAAAGGACCACTGAGAACCACTGAGAACCACTGACATAGTAATCTCTCAAGAACAGACTAACTGAGCTCCAGTTAAGTGAAAAGGACCTTTTCTTTGACGATGGCCGGCCAGATTGCTGACATAATAGAAACATAGGGTTTTCAAAAAACCTTAGAAGGATTCAAAAGACACTTTTAGAATCGGGTCAAAATTCAAATTTTTCACGTTTTTTTCAAAAAAGCAGATCTACAAGCTCGCAGCGCGGCACTCGGTGCCGCGCTGTGAGCTTGTATATCTGCTGTTTTTCAATAGTTAAAGCACAAAATAAAGATACACAATAATGTGTACCCGTTCTAAATGGGTTAAGCAATTGAAACGTTAATTCTCACTATATTGGGATTGAAATGACATGGGGAAAAAAATGTAATTGAAAGTTATTTACCAATTGACCCAGGTCTTATATGTTTACATTCATATACACCTCGTTTGCCACGTTATTACAAAACGTATAAATGGAAATACCGTAACAATACCAAAGCTTTTGTCTAGACTGTCGAAAATCAGTCGGAGAATTCACCTTCAGGTGCCACAGATTGGAAAAGTTACCACAGGCGGTAAAAAGGCTTGCACTGTCCACACAAGAGTTTGTTTTACCAAGGCTGTCCACAAGAGGGAGCTGTGGCTTAACTGCTCCTGAACATCGGAGACTCGGCATCACGGCAGTTCAAGTTTGTTCGGTGCCAAGCACGTGGCGCACCATGCCCATCTGTTGCAAAGTTGAACAGAGCATTAGCTCTGCCACCATCACTTTTTAGCACAAACACTCCTCTAAAAAAAGTTAAAGCAGAAACAAGCAGTTTTCTGCTGACATAAGCAGGAATCATGCAATTGCTTATTTTTAAAAAAATGTTTTAATTTTATTTTATTCAGGCGGCCAACAATGCTTCCTAAAGAAAGGTTGTGTGTGTGACACTTCCTGGGGCTACAATCTGCCTCCAAAAGTATTATTTTCATCTGTGAGAAGTTCTGTCATTGGTCGATTAAACTGGGTGCCCATCCAAAATAACAGACCAATCAGGACCGCCTCTTGTCCTTGTTCAGATTGGTTGACCTGTCTGTCAATCCTTTTAGCCCCGGTCGGCTGGTTCATGCACCAATGAGCTGCTAATAACAGAGCTTCTTACAGATAAAATAATAGTTTTGGAGGTAGACTGCGGCTCATAGAAGCGCCACAGACACTAGATTTTTCTAGGGAGCATTGTTAGCCGCCTGAATATAATAAAATAAAAATTGAAATAAGCAATTGCATGATTCCTGCGTATGTCAGCAGAAAACTGCTTATTTCTGCTTTAAAAGAAAAGTCTTTATCGCACCAATCTACTCAACTTGTGCAATTTCGGTCCTTAACGTAAATGTGTGAAAGCTGAAGGAGCTTTGAGGGTGAGATAGGCAGTGAACCGCTGTTTTTTTCTGTTGCGTCATGCCAGCGCTACCCGTGCAGTGACACAGAGTGGACGAAGGCCCGTCGGTTATCCCGTTCCCGCGCAGAAGTTACAGTAGGAAACATCCCCGTCTCCCGTTCCGACTGGCCAAAACCTTGCCGATAAAGCTTCTTGTTTTGCTCTTAAAGCGAGAGTCAGGTGGAGGCAGATATGTGGCTCATGGGAGGGAGACTCCAGGGAAAATCTTCAAGGGGCAGCGGAGCCCATATCCTTCATTATTCAGAGTTATTATGAAATACATGCATGTGCACGTGAGAGATATGTGCGCACGTGCAGAGAGAGAGAGAGAGAGAGAGAAAAGGTGTGTAATTAAATTTAGGCCTAGAATTATTGAATGCTTTAACCAGTGAAAAATAGCAGATATACAAGCTCACAGATTGCTGACATAGAAACATACCGTAGGTTTTTCAAAAAACCTTAGAAGGATTCAAAAGACACTTATAGAATCGGGTCAAAATTCACATTTTCACAATTTTTCAAAGCGTGAGCTTGTATATCTGCTATTTTTCAATAGTTAAAGCATAAAATAATGATACACAATAATGTGTACCCGTTATACACACCGCTTTAAGTGCCATTTAACGCCGCACACAGTAAACCAGGTCTATAAGCTGTAGGGTTCCACTTTGCAGGTTCCAGGCTCGCACCCTGAAGCCGCGATCTAGCCGCGTCATGTCAAGACCAGGCACGTGCACGCATAGGCATCAAAGGGGGCTTGAGCCCCTGCCCTTTTAGCCGTCTGTAAAAAGTGCCCTCTCCAGACCATGAATGCAGTTTTTACTAAGGTGAAACAAACACAAATGCCCTCTTTCCATGCCATACCTGAAGGCAGCATTCAAGAGAATCGCCTTGTCCAAACTCTCCTGAACTTGAATGCAGCATCTTATGTTGAAAGAATTGCCCTCTCTGTCTAGAAATCCATGATGTATGCCCAATCTCCAGCATTGCCTTTGTTATGCTTATATTTTAGTGTTGTATGAAGTACCGAAAATAGCCGACTTCCAAGCTCACGACGCGTCGCGACTCGCGTGTGAGCTTGGAGGTCTGCTATTTTCGATGTTTTCACCAAAAGGCCCTTTCAGAATTTTCAGCCCCTGCCTCTCTAACATTCTCTGCACGTCAAGACGTGCCTGGTCAAGACCCAAGGAAAACTAATTCAGACGAGGGCTCCTTCGGGGCGTGCGTTCAGCTCGCCGGCCACAGCAGTTCCTTCTGAACCTCGGAGACTTTATGGATGAAGGGTGAAGGCTGAAGGTCGGGGTCACTCCAGACCAAACGTACTGGTCTCCTCCACCGCCGTCAGCATCTTCTCGTAAAGCATGGAGAAAGACGGGTACGGCGGCAGGTCCAGCCGGTTGAAGCAGGTATGGGCTCTGGACAAAGACACGTAAAAAAAAAAAGGCACACACGCACACACAATCAGTGAGCAGTAGGGTTGTAACGATACATTTTAAAGGACAACTTTCGTTTTTTTACAACAAGGGTTCATATTTTAGAATGTAATTAAAGAATATAAAAGATGAGTGTTAAAATGATTTAATTAACTTCTTTCTATTGTTTTAGAGATTCTTATGTCAGTAGTTGGGGCATGCGTAAAAGTGGCTAAATATGTAATTTTACACAGAATAAGCCCATTCCCAAGATACAACGCAACCTTTCATGGTTGGATGTGACTTATGGGGGCTAGAAGTGTTACTGTAAATAGCAATAAAGAAACTGCTGGCTTATAGTGTCTAAAAAGACATATTTAGCCACTTGTACGCATGCCCCCATGCGTACGCATGCCCCACATTTTAGCACGGTAAACGCGATAAAACAATAGAACGAAGCAAATGAAAACATTTTAACACTCACTTTTTCTTTTCTCTAATTACAATCTAAAATATGAACCCTTGTTGTAAAAAAAAACAAGTTGTCCTTTGACAGTGATACGATACGCATTCATGATACATGGTTAACGATACGATACATGGACGATATTGGTTCATTCGTGGCGGTACGATACGATTCGATTCAATGATTTAAAATCGATATAGTAACTATTTAGCAAAGAAATGTAATCTGTGTAAAACAATCTATTATTATGGAAGTAAACAATGTGATTATCTAGCAAATTATATTTCAACACATATAGACAAACCCACCTTGACATACAAAAATAGATTGTAGCTCTTAACTCGCTCTTAACTCATTAACTGCCAAAAACGTGAATCCCTTAAAAATCCCGTTGTCCCACCCTGCCACGCCCGTGAATCCCGTGAATAAAAAAAAAAAAAAAAAAAAAAAGGTTTTTTTTTTTTTTTTTTTAATTTTTTTTGGACCCCAAAAACGTTAGTAGGCATGATAGCGATCGCGAAATTGCTTGTTTAACCCCCATACAACCCCCATACAACTCAGGTAGCAGACCTCCAAGCTCACAACAGTGTAAAACATAATGGCTGCTATCTCATGAATGCCTGAACGGATTTCCATTCGGATTTTTTTGTTTGAAAGCTGTGAGCAATGTGGACACACGTGGTGCATTATCTAGGCATGGGTGTGCATGATCCGTGCACTATGAATTACATGGAAGTCTATGGAGACGAATGGCAGTTAAAGAGTACGAAGGTATTGTTAAATGGCAGCATATGAGTTAATAGGTCTAATATCGCCTGAATCAATGTTTTAGTTTATATATTGTTTATTGTGAGCGCAACCGACGGAGCAGGAGACGTAGACACGTTTATTTTCCGGCGGGGAATAAGTTTGCAGGAACACCGCACTGTGAAAAGAAGACAACTTCCGCGAATATTCAGCCCCACCTCCTAGAACGGTCTCTGCCTCATATCTTGACCAGGCTTTTCTCTTCGCATGATGAGTAAGCCTGGCTACGCGAGGCTACTGCTCACCTGGGCAGGGAGGAGACTTTACCCCACTTCTCCACACAGAACCGCCGGGGTCCATTGCTGCCTCTGAGAGCCGCGAAACCCTCGTAGGGGATACTGGAGGTCCCCGTCACAAACTAGACACAGAAAGAGACGGAATAAGGATAGATAAGAGGTTACATTAGGAGAGACAAGGGGATACATAGGAAGAAAAGGGAAGACAGAGGGTATTGTCAGTATTAAAAGCTTTCTTTTTTTTTAGCCGAGTGTTTCCGACCCTCTCAGCCGGTGTATACTACCCCGGTAACCACAAGCCTCGCGTGGCTTATTGCTTTTCTAAAACGGTCACAATATTGCAACATGAAAATCATAGCATTCCATTATTTAAAGAAAAAAGTACACTTCTCCGCCACCAGGAAGAGACATTTCCTTGTTTACCAGCCACATCCCAGGAACGGTAGCCAGTGTGTGTTTATAAAGTCTTAGTCACGTCATTCTTTTTGCCAAAAAATAGGGAAACAGCACTTATGTGTTAGATCAGTTTCATGTTGAGAACCATATTCGATCCATACACATGTTTTCTTTTCATCCAGATTTAGCTGCTATGTGGGTGAACATCACATCAAAAACGCTAGCATAGCAACCTAAACTAACAGCCGAGTATGTGCCTGGAGAATAGAGGCGCTTTTCGCCTTTACAAGACCCGCCCGGAGCCATTCAGTCACTGTCCTATGCATGCGGGCGGTGCTTAGAAGCACCCGCGCGGCAGGATTTGAGAGAAAATCAAACGCTCGCTTCTCTAGTTCAGCCTCACGGCACAGTGGAAAGAAACAACGCACCTGGCTTTGATATAAGGTGTGGGTTATAGTCTCATATACCACGGCAACCAGCCAATCAGAATCAAGGAATGGAACTAGCCGTTTTAGAACCGTACACAAACTGCTGTCCATGCTGGCACACAGTAACGCCTAAATGCAACGTACCCCAAAGTTGTTATTACGTTCAGCTGCGCTTCTCCGTCCACAGTATAACACGCAGGCACGTGCACACATAGGCATCAAATGGGGCTTGAGCCCCTGACCTTTTATCCGTCTGTAAAAAGTGCCCTCTCAAGACCATGAATGCAGTTTTTACTATGGTGAAAGAAAAGTCTCTTTCCATGCCATACCCGAAGGCAGCCTTCAAGAGAAATGCTTTGTCCAAACTCTCCTGAACTTGAAATCAGCATCTTATGTTGAAAGAATTGCCCTCTCTGACTGTGTAGAAATCCATGCCGTTTACGCCACATTGTATTGACTTGATTATGCTTCGTTCAGTGTGGTATCAAGCACCGGAAATAGCCGACCCTCCAAGCTCACAACTGCGACGCGTTGCGATCTTGGAGGTCTGCTATTTTCGATATTTTCACCAAAAGGCCCTTTTCGAAAGTTCAGCCCCTGCCTCTCTATAACATTCTCTGCACGTCCCAGATAACATGACCACATTTGTGCAGTGGAAAAGGGTCTATTGAGGATTCAGGATGCGTGCGCTGGCTGTTCTTTGCGTTTTTTTTTTTGTTGCCATGATTAGAGCTTGGTGTTTTTGTCCCCTTTCAGGTGAGTCACGGGGAAGCGGTATTATCTCATACAAAAAGGCCCTTCAGTGCAGGGGTGTCACAAGGGGGGGGGGGAAAGTGGGACTGAGTTACTAGGGCCCAAGGTGGAGGGGGGCCTTAATTATTTTATGCTTTAGCTATTGAAAAATAGCAGATGTACAAGCTCGCAGCGCGGCACCGAGTGCCGCGCTGCAAGCTTGTAGATCTGCTATTTTTGAAAAGTCATGAAAATGTGTGCAAATCTTTGAATATGTATTTTTTTTAAGCGAACATTTGTAACTCAAATTTTGCTTCTGGGGGGTCCCTGGAACTAAATATTTTGAGATGGGGGTCTGTGGCCCAATACATCATCATTTTGGGGGTCCTTCACATGGAAAAGTTTGAGCACCACTGACATAGAAACATAGGTTTTTCAACAAAAACTAAAAAAAAAATAAGATTTTTCAAAAATAGAAGATCTACAAGCTTCAGAAGCTTGTATATCTGCTATTTTTCAATAGTTAAAGCACAAAATAACGCGTAACAACGCGTTCCCAGGTGCCCCTATGAAGAACATTCATGGGGGGCCCGCAGTGAATCCTTGTACCCAGGGCCCAGAATTTGGTGCGACACCCTTGCTTCGGTGAAAAAGACCTCGGTAGCATTGACGTCAACTCTGTGCTTTGGGGAGTACGCCCCCACATCCTTCTATTCTTTTGACCAATGGATGCGTTCTGACTTATGTTCTGACAATTGTCGTTCCGTCCGGAAATGATGATAGCTAGAAATGACACATGGCAAAGTCATTACACGTTTTAACCCATTCAGAACGGGTACACATTTTGTGTATCATTATTTTATGCTTTAACTATTGAAAAATAGCAGATATACAAGCTCACAGCGCGGCACTGCGAGCTTGTAGATCTGCTATTTTTGAAAAATCGTGAAAATTTGAATTTTGACCCGATTCTATAAATGTCTTTTGAATCCTTCTAAGGTTTTTTTTTGTAAAACCTATGTTTCTATGTCAGCAATCTGGCCAGCCATCGTCAAAGAAAAGGTCATTTTCACTCCAACTGGAGCTCAGTTAGTCTGTTCTTGAGAGACTACTTTGTCAGTGGTTCTCAAACCTTTTCATGTGAAGGACCCCCAAAATTATATTTATTTGGCCACGGACCCCCATCTCAAAATATTTAGGTCCAGGGACCACCCAGAAGCAAAATTTGAGTTACAAATGTTCACTGAAAATACATAATATTCAAAGATTTGCACACATTTTCACAACTTTTTCAAAAATAGCAGATCTACAAGCTCGCAGCGCGGCACTCGGTGCCGCGCTGTGAGCTTGTATATCTGCTATTTTTCACTGGTTAAAGCATTCAATCATTTCTGGGCCTAAATGGGTTAACTGTGGAATCATTATTTTGTTGGACTGTCTGCCGACTCATTATGTAAACCAGGGGTGGGCAATTATTTTTTCCATGGGGCCACATGAACAACAGAAAATATTGTGGAGGGCCGGGCCAAAAGGCAGTGCTCCCCGCAAGATGTGCTCCCCACGAACTAAACACGCGGCTTTACCTCCAACTTCAGTAAATAAATACAGTCCAATTTTGGTTGAAAACCCGGCATTCAGCATCGACTTTTATTTTTTTAGCCACTTTATAGCCATTTTTGGTAAGGTAAGGCAGGTAGGTTGTCTTGATGAGTGACCAGTCTGACCACCTGCTTGTTATTGAGACAACATCCAATGGTCACGCACACATGCTGATGTACGCATTGCGTCCATATGTACGTGAATAAAAATGGTCAAAATAAAAAAAATGCATGGTAAAATTAGAAAATGTGATTATTTTGTAATTTGCCATTAACCCTATAAGGGCCGGTCAGAGTGAACCAAAGGGCCGCACACTGCGATGTGCGGCCAATGTCTGACATAATCAAATGTATATGTTACAGTCAGTTTGGGTAACTCAGTGAGATTGGGGTAAGAGCGCTCGTTTTGTAGTTCACCACACACTCCTAACACCACCTGGATCAATTCACTTTGATAGTCTCTTATCAGCGCACCTGTGTAATTCTGCGTAGTCACCATAAGATGGCGACAACAGCCATTCACTTGTGTAGTCGCTGGCGTCACTCGTTTGCGACCACTCTTTCTTTGTTTATCTACTAGCCTAGCTCAGCTGTGTTTAGCCATTAGCTTACTATGCCTAACTCTAACCCTAACCCTAACCCTAACCTCAGTAAAACTATGCCTAAGCCTAACCTCCGTGAGGTGAGGCGCTTTCATTCCTGCCGACGCTACGTTGTCGTTGTTGTGAATCAAAGCGACCGCTTGTTCCGCCGCACGACGAGCGCTCCTGTTCTCAATTTCACTGAAACTCAAAAACACTGTGACATATACCGTACATTCTTAGATGGTCCAATGGTACATCTAATATCAATGCCAATTATTGATAAACAAGAACAACTGACATTGTCTTTATTTTGTCCTAAAGAACAAAGCCGTTTTAATCTAATGTTTTGACAGAAAGTGTCTATGTCAGGGTGTGATAAGATATTGGTACTGATTATACTCAACTTGCATCATGACTATGAGTTGTGTGACTGACTGCTTTGTTCTTTTTTACTTTGATCTTTTCACCATGGCTGGCACATCCGCAATACTGGTGTGAAATCCTTTCCTTTGACATAGAACTGAGTGCATGCATAAAACTTCCTAAAAAATTACTTGGTGAGGGGTGCCCACTGGCCTACTGGTCCAGGCGCATACCACTTAGGCATTGCCACATGGATGCCTGGCGGCGTCGCCGGTTCGATTCCCGATCCGGACGACTTTTGCAGCGTGTCACTCCCCATCACTCCCCCCATTTCCTGTCAGTCTACTGTCCTATCAATAAAGGCATTAAAGCCCCAAAACAAATCTAAAAAATAAAAATCCTTTGTTTATGAACAACTTGAACACTAAGGGCGGCTTGCACCAACACGGTTTAAACCTTAAACTGGTTTAAATCAAGGTTTATCTTTTAATCAGCTTGCACCAAACCTTAAATCTAGTTTTCATTCATCAGGTTTAGTTTTAAACCATCCTTTTAATCTTGGTTTGAATTTTCACTGTAAACCTGGATTACTGTTAATCCTGTTGCACCACTACTTTAAACTTTGATTTAAACATCAGTAAGGGATTAATTTTAAACCTGCTGTAGAGGTGGTTTAAATGCAAACATGCCATTGACATGAATGGGGGTCCCCCTCCTGTGAGAGAAGCCCCACAGCAAGTAAGCTGCAGACAGCGTTTCACAGCTGAAAACAAAGATCTCATCACATCCTACATCCACATCGGCTATTTTAAATTAGCGAACATTTAAATATTTACAGGGACATAATACAGACATTTGTAATGGAAGCTTGTGGACTTCCCAAGCAACATGGAGACGTTTTAATTTTCGAAATCGCTTCATAATTGACTCAAATGTGAATGTGATCAAAACTGTGGTCTTTTCTTGCTTCTAGCCGCGCATCGCCGCACCGCACTGTAGCGTCTGAGCGTCACCGTCATATGACGGGGAGCGTTATATTTTTGTTTTGTTTTGTTTTGGCTGCAGGCGCTCTTCTTAACATAGGCCTGCCCACATTCTCCTAGAAGTGAATAAAAGAGTAACGCTAATGATATTAGGCTCAAGAGAATAGCATATTCCAGTTTGTTTATATCGAAATCCAAGATGGAGGACATTTAATCCATGAATTAATCACAGTTTATGGTTTTAATCACAGGTTAAGGGTTTAATCACAGATTTGTTAAGCAATGCTTACATTTAAGTGGTGCAACGCACCTCGATTTAAAATAAAACCTAGATCAACAAACCCTTGATTAACCCTAAGATTTATTTCATCCCTCTTGGTGCAAGCCGCCCTAAGTGTCCATATTCTGAGGACTGTAGCCAAAAATATATTTTCGGCAAAGAGGTTTGGTGTAGAGGGGAAAAAGAGCAGACTAAGTACGGAGTATAAGGTGAAGTTTATTAAGTATTGACGGTTCAAGTGGTTAAATATCTGAAAACACAAATTGAGATGAATCCAAAATGCACAGATGATTGTGCTGTCAAACGATGAAACAATATGGGATCTATGAAAAGGTTGTGGGGGTCCCTGCTTCATCTCTCTCTCAACTAAGGGGTCCTTGGCCTGAAAACGTTGAAGACCCCTGCACTACAGAGAACGAGGCGAGGCTGCTTAGTAGATGTTTAAAAGTCTTATGATAACAAACAGTCAGACCTAAAGGATATTCATGTCAGGCACACAATGGAATACAAAGAATCTTCCCATTGGTGACTCAAAATCCACCTCAACAAAAATAGCGTAAAGCTTAAATAGTTTTTTTTTATAACTTGAACCCACGCACCTGCAGGAGCCTGAGTCTCTGTTCATTGTTGAACCTCTCCACCGCCCCCCAGAACCACCGGATCACTATGTGGTTGTCATGGTAACCTACAGGGGAAACAGACACACTTATCATCACTGTCGAGTAGGGGTGGGCGATGGTGATAATTATCGTTGAGACGATACAATGTCTCCACAATATGCCTTTTCAGAGGTATCATATATATCGTGATACAATTGAGGGAGCCTTGTCAAAAATCCTGTTTAATCGTTAATACAGAGATTCATTGCAGAATTCAATTTAAACCTGCATTTAGGTCTAAATCAGTAGTTCTCAAACTTTAAAATGTCAAGGTCTCCTCTCCACTTAACTCTGACAGTATACAAATGTATACATTTGTATACTGTCAGAGTTACATACTTGTAAAGTTCAATTTAGACCTCCCAAAAGGAACCCAGAGAGTCTAGTTTTTGTCAAGTAACTTGAAAAATAAACATAAAAAACCATGTGAAAAAGAATCGTGATAAAATCGTGTATCGTGATACAGCTTGGGAAAATATCGTGATATTGTATTTTTCGCCCACCCCTACTGTCGAGCAGAAACCTTGTATCTCCAAGTTTCGAATTTGTAGTTTTTTCGTAAAGTAAAGCCCTGGTTCATCATACAAGACTGTCGCACAGCACCTCGTGATAAGAGGTGTTGTGTGCTTGTAGATTGTAGTTTTGGACATACAAGGTTTCCACCTGACAACAACGTTATAGAACCACGGATTATTACAGTGGCAACTTGATGAAGGCATGAACATTCAAGGTCAAAACCTTAACAAAATTAATCAAAATCTTATCTGGAGACACGTGCATTTTGAAAAACATGCCTTTTTGTCATTATCATTTTGTAGCTTTCCTTTCACTGCCATTGACGAGTGCTAGAGTTAAATGTTTGTCCCACCCAAAACATTTTTTTTTTTAACATTCAGTCACAATTATCGGTAAGCGGTGGTCTGGGACTCTCCACAATGTTGTTCGGCATCGGATCCAAAAGATGTCGGGCCCTAGTTGTAATGTTCCAGAACTTGAAGTTAATTGTATGGCAGTGGTGAACAGACTTTCCTCCTTACAGTGTTGATTTCGTCAACTAAAACTATGCCAAAAAATGTCATAGTGCGTTTTTTCTCACAATAAAAACTAAGCTGTGATGACTAAAAACTAAGACTAAATATATTGACAATTCTGTCAACAAAATAAAAACTAGACTAAAACTTTAAGGAGGTACTAGTGGAGAAGAGAGTCATTTTATGTTTGGTTGCTCTCCGGTGTTACGTGCTGAAAATAGCCGATCTACAAGCTCACAACGCATCGCAGCGCGACGCGTTGTGAGCTTGTAGATCTTCTATTTTCAGCACGCAACCAAGTGTAAAATCAGCCATTATGATGCCATCAAGGCCTGCCAAAATAAATTTCAGTTGACTAAATCAACTGTAGATTTAGTCGCCTAAAATCATATGATATTTAGTCGACTAAAATTTGACTAAAACTAAAACTTTTCAGGTGACCAAATTGTGACTAAAACTAAAAGACATTTTATTCAAAAGACTATGGGCTCTATTATGATCCAGGTCGTATGCCTTATAGTCCGGGAGCCAAATGGTGATTTTTGGCTGAACGTGGATTCGCCTGTAAAAGTTTTTTTCTCAACTGATTCTTGTAGCTTGGGGTCACCTCTTAAGGATTCAAGATGATGACCAGTGATATCCATTGAGCATTTTTTATTATTAACTCCTTAATGCCTGAAACACAAGAAATCCACCCAGGAGGAAAATACCCAGAAAAATATTTTTTTTCTGGGTATTTAAGGAGGATCTGAGGGGTCTAACTAGGGGTTTGTCATGATGCTAAATGCATTGCAGGCATTTGTTTTGCACAAAAAACATTCCGTGGGCTAGAAATGGCCTCAGAAAACAATACACGTATGTGTGAGTATTCATGTTAGTCGGAGGCCTTAGGGTTTTTTTTCTCGTGCTAATCAGTCTAAAAGTGCAAAATTTTGCACAGATGTAGCTCAGGGCATGCTCTAATGATTTAGCTAGGGCGCCCGAGTCTGCGACATTCGGGGTCGCCACAGCGGCCAAATCAAGTTGGGCTCCCATCGACTTTAGTGATGAAAAGTGATGAGTCAGAGTTTTGTGGGTGCTGTGGTGACCCCGAAGGTCACCGACTCGGGCGCCCTAGCTAAATCATTAGAGCATGCCCTGAGCTACATCTGTGCAAAATTTTGCACTTTTAGACTGATTAGCACGAGAAAAAAAGGCCTAAGGCCTCCGACTAACATGAATACTCACCCATACGTGTATTGTTTTCTGAGGCCATTTCTAGCCCACGGAATGTTTTTTGTGCAAAACAAATGCCTGCAATGGATTCAGCATCATGACAAACCCCTAGTTAGACCCCTCAGATCCTCTTTAAATACCCAGAAAAAAAAAATCTTTTTCTGGGTATTTTCCTCCTGGGTGGATTTCTTGTGTTTCAGGCATTAAGGGGTTAATAATAAAAAATGCTCAATGGATATCACTGGTCATCACCTTGAATCCTTAAGAGGTGACCCCAAGCTACAAGAATCAGTTGAGAAAAAAACTTTTACAGGCGAATCCACGTTCACCCCCACGGCTCCCGGACTATTATGCCTTAACTTCTTTGCATTTTTTTTTTCTATTTTGAAAAACATTTTTAAATACCGTAAATCACCAATTAGTAGCCCGGGCGTTTATTTCGCAAAATGGGGTCGGACCCCGGGCGCTTAAAAGGGACCAGGCGGCTATTGGTAACAGGCTTTTATTTATTTTGGCACTGGCCAGCACTAGGCCATTATTTGGTAAATTTTTCTTTCTCAAACTATATAATAGTATTAATAATCAAAATGTTATAATAAATGTTATAATTATGATTATTTTTATTATTTTTATTGTTACCAACACCCAGAAAATAGCACATTTCGATCTATTAGACCAAACCTCATTTGAAAAATATCAAGAGTGTATGAAAGCCTTTTTAAAAAATATATATAGGTCTACTATACTATGGGAAACTTTCTCCAAAAGAATCAATTACCGCATGCCAGCAAAGACGGATCTAGAAGTCAACGAGTCAACGACCCAACGACCCAATTAGCGCAGAAGTCCTGCAGCTGTTGCTCTGACTGGACTCGCTGACATGACCACTGAACAGCTCCACTATCCTGACATTAAACCATTTTGGTATTGCATTATGATTAAGCCTTCTGCATTCCCCTTGAACCTCAAAATAATGGATTACTTCTTCAAAATGTGGACTGGATAACAAGAGGCAGCAACAGTAGGTAATGACTTATTCTGATCCAGCTGTTCTTTATTTGCCAGTCTTTCTCCATCACAACGCTTTGCCATTAAAGTAGGCCTACTCACGCAAACTTTGCATTGTAGCAACGTTTTAGACAGTAATGAATGATGGTCAGTGCGCAGAGAGCAGCAGACTCCTTTTTTCCTCTCTCTTTTTTTGGTGTCCTTTGGCAATCTGTTCGCCGACGCACAGACAGTGCGTCCTGCGCGTCATGGTAGCGCAGCACTGGGCTGGGCTGGGCACCATATACATTTGGCTTAGAAGTGTCTGTCCACAGGGCTGTGAGCTTGTAGATTTGCTGTTTTCAGCGCACTACCGTCGGCGTCATGCAACATATGACCCGTAGCGACGCACAGCGAGTGCGGTGCGTTGCAACGTGCTGTCACAGCACTGCTGTGAGCTTGTAGATTCGCTGTTTTCAGCGCACCACTGCCATGCAACATAAATGACCAGTTAAGTTGAATAAATAGCAAATAATACCAAACAACCAAACAAATAATAGCCCGGGCTCTTACATAAAACATAATAAGGATAATATTAATTGCAAATAACGGCCCAGGCGCTTATACAAACCGTGCGCTTATTTGAAACAGGCGTTTATTGCGCAAAATGGGGTCAGACCCCGGGCGGATATATGGGACCCGGCGGCAGTTTGCCACCGGGCGATTAATTGGGGATTTACGGTACTTCAAATGCTGATCTACATCTGCATGTTGTGAGCTTGCAGATCAGCTATTTGAAATATTTAAAAAAATATGTCTATATAGTAAAAAAAAAAGGCAAAGAAGTTAAGGCATAAGACCTGGATCATAATAGAGCCCAATGACTTAAACTAAATCAAAATTTGCTGTCAAAAACAACACTGCCTCCTTACCTCCTCTGTACTCTGTGTTGTTCCTCCAGTCGGTCAGGTCGATCTCGGCGGTGCCGGCAATCACCAGCTCCAACTCTCTGGCGTCAAACACAGACACCAGCCTGGCATCCACCACCTGGATAACAACCCCCCCATCCCATGTAGTTAGAACAGGTGTCTTCAACAGGGGGTCCGGGACCCCCGCGTTGTTCTGTTTTCATTCAAAACAGAACAATTCAACAGGTAAGTCTTATCAGGGTTCCCACGGTCATGAAATTCCTGGAAATATTTTGAAATTAGACAAATATTTTTCCAGTACTGGAAAAGTTTTGGAATTTATCAAGGGTCCTGGAAGGCCCTGGAAAAAATAGCTATGCATTGTCTTTGGTTATTGATTGTGTTAATACCTCTGAAATGACAAATTAAACATTGGCCAAATTGTCAAATATATAGAGGCAGAAATTGTGAAAATAGCAGATCTACATGCTCACAACGCCTTGCGTTGCGAGGCGTTGTGAGCATGTAGATCTGCTATTTTCACAATAGAACCATGTTATACAAAATTCCTCAACTCTTAGTGCTCGTCAGGGTGCCGGGTCCCCTGTTAAAATATGATTATTTTGGTGGTCACGGCCTGAAAAGGTTGGAGGAGGAGTAAGCGACCTGTTATTGAGCTGAATTATTGTTATATAGTCCTGGAAATTGGGTTAAATATTCTGGAAAAGTTTTGGAAATTAATTGGTAAAAATGTGTGGGAACCCTGTCTTATGGCTGGTAACTAACTGTATGTTACCGAGCGTCGCGTCAGCGTCAACGCTGGGAACGCTGGGAATGCTGGGAATGCTCCCTTTTTAATCAATGAAGGGTACTCCACTGCCGACGTCAACGTCGGACGCCAAATTCGCCCCGGTTCATTTTTTGACGCCGTCACAACGCTCCTGGTGGAGCCCTAGCCTTAAGCCCTTTGCACACAGGACAGTTGCGTTTTTTTCGTTTGCTGCATGAATAAAACGCATTGGATTTGGTGTGCAATGCCGTGCGGAATCGGCGCTGCGGATCCCCAAAAGGAGTCATAAAAGGAGTGATGAGTTTTTTACCGCATGCGACAAGACACACAAATCGAACTGGGTTCGATCGAGAAAAAAAACGCACGGCCGGCCCGCAGCCACTCGTCGCACGGCTAATTCGGATCCGGTGTGCATGAGGTCGTAGAGAATCGTTGTTTTCTTTTAAAAAAATGAAATTGTCCGTTTTATCCGTGCAGATAAACGCGCCTGTGTGCAAAGAGCTTTAGTAGGCCTAAAGTCTCCGGTTCAATCCCTGCAGTCCTTGAAGCAGACAGCTGCCTTCATTGTAATTCATGCTTCAAGTACGGACGGACGGACGGACGGACGGACAAAGAGACAGAAACACACACACACACACACACACACACACACACACACACACACACACACACACACACACACACACACACACACACACACACACACACACACACACACACACACACACACACACACACACACACACACACACACAGCCGTACCTCGTAGAAGCCTCTGACGAGGCTCTCCGTTTGCTGCACCACGCCCCTCTCTATCCTCCACTTCACCATGCGCTCGATGTATTCCTTCTTGTTCTTCTCGGAGACGGGGATGTTGGCGCCGCCGGGCTTCAGCTCCCTCTCCGTTATCTACAGAGAGAGGAGCAAATGCACACGTCAAAGGACACACTCAACTAAGCACCAGATTTCCAGGATCACGCACACTGCACTACAGCAGTACAGAAACGCAGTCATTTCACTGTGTTGCTGTACTGTTTCACTGTTGTATGGATCTACAATTAGGCATTAGAACAACAGATGACACTGCAATAAGGATGTTAATGATGAATTGCTTAACCATTAACCAAAAGCAATAATCAGTTAATACTATGAGTTAAACTACTATTTGCCAAATATTGATTTAAGTTACATATATATTTTTTCAGGAAGGGCTACAGTATCTGTCCATTTCATAAGATGTCTTTCTCCTCGTTTATACTGCTATTGCACATGTAAAAATGTCTTCTTTTTTATATTAACCACTTGAACCCTTGTGTCCATATTCTGAGAACTAAATAAATGGTTAAAGTGTGTGTGTGTGTGTGTGTGTGTGTGTGTGTGTGTGTGTGTGTGTGTGTGTGTGTGTGTGTGTGTGTGTGTGTCTCTCAGGTTTCGTTTCAGCAGATCTACAAGCTCAGAGCTTGTAGATCGGCTATTTTTGGCAAAGAGTTTTGGTGTAGAGGGGAAAAAGAACAGACTACGGTAATTACAGAGTGAAAGGTCAAGTGGTTAAATATCTGAAAACACAAATTCACACGAATCCAGAATACACTGATGATTGTGCTGTCAAACAATGAAACTATATGGAATCTATATGAACAGGTTGTGGGGGTCCCTGCTTCATCTCTCCCTCAACTAAGGGGTCCATGGCCTGAAAACGTTGAAGACCCCTGCTTTACGCTCTTGAGTCTCACCTGTCCGAAGACCTCTTCGTTGACGGTGAAGGTGAGGTCCAGCATGTCGTCGATGTCGTTGTCCTTCATCCACTGCAGGGACTGGTGGAACTCCTCGTCCAGGTACTCCAGGTCGCTCAGCTCACACAGACTAGAACGGCGGGACACCACAGTTTGTTTGGCTGTTCTTGTTTGAGTGTCTGTGTGCTTTATTAGGGCTCAGTTTAAGTTGACGATTAATTGTCAAACAAATAATTTAAATTAACAATTTAATTGTCGTTTTGGCGGTGAACATAACAATTTTTATTTCTGTTTGCATTTCAGGCTACGTAATAAAAATAATGTACAAACTAGATATGAGCTTAACTTAAATATACAAAGAAATTACTGAAAGAAATTACTGGCTTAAATGATCCAGTGACCAATCATTTTCCAAGTCACACAGGTTAACAACTCAAGCCCCACAACGCGCAATGTGCTGTGAGCTCGGCGATGTTCACTTTTTGTTGTTGCTGTTGAACATGTTGACGTGACCAAAACAAGGAAGGCAGATTGAAAGTGATTAAACAGCAAGGTGACAGGAGCTTGTAAAAAAACACGTCTCATATGGCAGAAATTCTGTCAGCAGTTCATTCTAGGTGACAGGTGCTGTCCTGGAGTAAATAAAATGTGGGGGACATCAAGGAGTTTCGGCACGGCAGCCAAGGCATTCAGAGACAGCGATCCGCCCTCAAGAGTTTCACACAATGGCTGTCAGGGACGTGCGGAGAATGTTAGAGAGGCAGGGGCTGAAATTTCTAAAAAGGGCCTTTTGGTGAAGAATAGCAGACCTCCATGCTCACAACGCGTCGCAGCGCGACGCGTTGTGAGCTTGGAGGTCTGCTATTTTCGGTGCTTGATACCACAATGAACTAAGCATAAGCAAGTGAATACCGGAGATGTGGCATCACAGGCATGGATTTATATACAGAGAGGGCAATTGTTTCAACATAAGATGCTACATTCAAGCTCAGGAGAGTTTGGACAAGGCAATTCTATTGAATGCTGCCTTCAGGTATGGCATGGAAAGAGGACATTTGCATTTCTTTCACCACAGACAGCAAAAACTGCATTCATTGTCTGGAGAGGCAACGAATGTACTGGGGCAGAATTCCATTGATGATAACGCACAGTATAAAAAAACTGGCATAATTGACGTCTCAAAATAAAAGGAGTGACTGTGTGTGTGTGTGTGTGTGTGTGTGTGTGTGTACATACATGCGCAGTAGGCCTTTGTAAAAGGGTCTAGTGAAGAAGGCGTCCAGAAGGTACTGGTGGATGAGAGCCAAGCCTAGAATACGACCGCTGAAACGAAACCTGAGACACACACACACACACACACACACACACACACACACACACACACACACACACACACACACACACACACACACACACACACACACACACACACACACACACACACACACACACACACACACACACACACACACACACACACACATATATTAACCATTTATTTATTAACCATTTATTTATGTCCACACAAAGGAAATGCATACAAGGACACAAATATTATAGGTGCAGTAGAGTTACACTTACAAAAATCATGGCATATGTCTTCATGATACAATAGCAAGTCACTTGGTACTCTACGGGTATGCCGATTGTAGCGGAGACGGCGCAATACATTGCCAGCCTTTTTGCCTCTTTTTTTAGGCATCCCAAGTTGTTGAAACCCTCTAACAACCAGTCTGTGGGTATGTCCTAGGCTGCCAAATATAAAAACAAATAGTCTGCACCTGTACCCCAGCTGTACCCCCCCCCCCCCCCCCTCCCCCACACACACACACACACACACACACACACACACGATTATGTATTTTTGACAGCTTGAATTACACAATATAATTTCTTTTGTGTGTGTATTTGAGAGAGAGAGACCCTTTGTGTGTGTGTGTGTGTGTGTGTGTGTGTTGTCAAATAACTTTTAGAATATAGAAACATTTATTTCCCCAAAAGTAGTCTGTGAGAGATAGCGTCATTGTTTCCCGAGGCCAGACATTTACTGCTTGTGCTGTTCTACAACCAGCACTGTTGTAGAACAGCTTTGGAGATAAGGTTTTGTATGTCATTATAGATGACACTTAGGTCAAAGGGATGGGCTTGTTACTCACATTGTTCATGTGTGTCTGTTCTTGTTTGTTATGTTGCATTGGGTATATAAGCTACACTACAGTATGAATAATTGTTGTTCTGGGAATCAGACAGAGTGTTCCCTTGTAACATGTACGTTTGGCTCCAGTATTCCAATACTTTTAAATCTCTCATACTTTATTAGGATCTGAGTTGTTGTCTCCGTGACATTATTGTGTCCTTATATTCAGTCGGCTTCCCACATAGAGATTGCTTTGACAGTGTGTGTGCGCAGTGGCGTCAGTTCAGAAAAAGCTATGGTATGCAAGACACTAGTCATGTTGCCATACCTTAGCAACAGGCATGATACATATATTTTAAGAAGTACATTTTATTTTTTCCCCCGTTTATGGTTTCTTGGGCTGGATATGGCAGCCTGGAAAGGTTGTTCAAGTGCAGCTAAACTTGACATGTTAGTAAACGCGCCAATAATTAACAATAATGCATTGCACCTGTGCAGCTGACCTGCGGAACCTGGATATATAACATTGTGTCAAGCTGAGGAGAATACAAGAGTGGAGAATATAATTATAATACCTTGTTAAAGTGACCATTTTGTAAAATGTTGTATTTGTAGTTATTTTACTGTAATTTAACAACACTAGAAGCTGGGCCGCCCTTCGGGCGGCCCAGCGTCTAGTCGGCGACCTGGCCAACTCGGAACAACGTAAATAGGGAATGAATGCCCCGCCCTTTAATGCAAACCCCATTATACCTGTTGTCATAGGACCCGTTTTGACCATCTGTTTGCCTGTGTCCATTTATGCCCATATATGGAGATATCTGTTATCTGTCTGTCTGTCAGCGTCCATTTTATGTCCATATATGGAGATCACTGCAGATATAGTTCTGGGTCCATTTTATGCCCATATATGCCCATATATGGAGATATCTGTCTATTTGCGTCCATTTCACGCCCATATATGGAGATCTCTGAATCTGTCTGTCTGTGTCCCTTTATGCCCGTATATGGAGATCTTTGTGATTCTGCGTAAATTTTATGCCCATATATGCCATTTGCGTCCATTTTATGCCCATTTATGGAGATCTCTGTATCCGTCTGTCTGTGTGTCTGTCTGTGTCCCTTTATGCCGTATGAGATCTCTGAATCTGTCTGTCTGTGTCCCTTTATCCATTTTATGCCCATATATGGGGGCATTCATTTTATGCCCATATATGGAGAACGCGCGTGCCCGTGGGACGAACGGTTCTCATATGGGGGCATTCATTTTATGCCCATATATGGAGAACGCGCGTGCCCGTGGGACGAACGGTTCTCGAGATACGCGGATTACCTACATACATACACACTCACAGAGATTTTTTGTTGACTCATGTGGCGTACGTCTGCCCATATATGCCCATATATGGAGATATCTGTCTATTTGCGTCCATTTCACGCCCATATATGGAGATCTCTGAATCTGTCTGTCTGTGTCCCTTTATCCATTTTATGCCCATATATGGGGGCATTCATTTTATGCCCATATATGGAGAACGCGCGTGCCCGTGGGACGGAACGCGCGTGCCCGTGGGACGAACGGTTCTCGGAGATCTCTGAATCTGTCTGTCTGTGTCCCTTTATCCATTTTATGCCCATATATGGGGGCATTCATTTTATGCCCATATATGGAGAACGCGCGTGCCCGTGGGACGGAACGCGCGTGCCCGTGGGACGAACGGTTCTCATATGGGGGCATTCATTTTATGCCCATATGGAGAACGCGCGTGCCCGTGGGACGAACGGTTCTCGAGATACGTGGATTACCTACATACATACACACTCACAGAGATTTTTTGTTGACTCATGTGGCGTACGTGATGTCAGAGCCTTTTATGAAGTGATGTCACAATGAGTCGGAGCTTTCGCCGATTTCCTCAGAAACAGCCTGATGTCAACAATCAACCCCGCATAAGGAGATTCCGAACGTTTCGCGCCGGTTTGGGAAAACCGCGCGTCGGGTCGGGTCGAGACCCGGCACTGCACTCCGTGCCGTGGCCATATATGGGGGCATTCATTTTATGCCCATATATGGAGAACGCGCGTGCCCGTGGGACGGAACGCGCGTGCCCGTGGGACGAACGGTTCTCGGAGATCTCTGAATCTGTCTGTCTGTGTCCCTTTATCCATTTTATGCCCATATATGGGGGCATTCATTTTATGCCCATATATGGAGAACGCGCGTGCCCGTGGGACGGAACGCGCGTGCCCGTGGGACGAACGGTTCTCATATGGGGGCATTCATTTTATGCCCATATGGAGAACGCGCGTGCCCGTGGGACGAACGGTTCTCGAGATACGTGGATTACCTAGTACATACATACACACTCACAGAGATTTTTTGTTGACTCATGTGGCGTACGTGATGTCAGAGCCTTTTATGAAGTGATGTCACAATGAGTCAGAGCTTTCGCCGATTTCCTCAGAAACAGCCTGATGTCAACAATCAACCCCGCATAAGGAGATTCCGAACGCTTCGCGCCGGTTTGGGAAAACCGCGCGTCGGGTCGATATGGAGATCTTTGTGATTCTGCGTAAATTTTATGCTCATATATGCCATTTGCGTCCATTTTATGCCCATTTATGGAGATCTCTGTATCCGTCTGTCTGTGTGTCTGTCTGTGTCCCTTTATGCCCGTATATGGAGATCTTTGTCATTCTGCGTAAATTTTATGCCCATATATGCCATTTGCGTCCATATAGTTCTGGGTCCATTTTATGCCCATATATGCCCATATATGGAGATATCTGTCTATTTGCGTCCATTTCACGCCCATATATGGAGATCTCTGAATCTGTCTGTCTGTGTCCCTTTATCCATTTTATGCCCATATATGGGGGCATTCATTTTATGCCCATATATGGAGAACGCGCGTGCCCGTGGGACGAACGGTTCTCATATGGGGGCATTCATTTTATGCCCATATATGGAGAACGCGCGTGCCCGTGGGACGAACGGTTCTCGAGATACGCGGATTACCTACATACATACACACTCACAGAGATTTTTTGTTGACTCATGTGGCGTACGCAGTGTTGTACCCGAACGCGTTCAAAGAACGATCGTTCATGAACACGCTCATATTTTGGGCGAACGTGAACTGAACGTAATTGTTTTCGCTTGATGAACGATATTGTCGAACGCGGTCATTCTGACGCCCGTGAACGACGTTCGTCGGCGTTCGTCGGCCGTTCATGCGGCGGTCCGCGCCTCCGCGGTCGTCTGTCCTCTGCTCCTCTCGTCTCTCTTTTCATTCACATGCTCTAATAGTAGGCACTGCACGCAGCGCTCCTCGTGAACGTTCCTCCATGCGGTGCTGTCTGCACTCTGCTGCTGCACTGTTAATCTCCTCCTCGTCTCGCAAGCCTGACTGACTATACTTTGTCCTATGTGTGTTGCACGGCGAAAATAGCTGATCTGCAAGCTCACAACGCGTCGCATCCACGAGACAACGTGAGCTTGTAGATCAGCTACTTTAACCAACGCGGAAACATGCTGTGCACGAGAAACGTCTGCCTTCTAGTGGGGTTCCTTGTACATGTAATTTTTTGTTTTTTTTCTAGTGGGGTTCCTTGTACATGTAATTTTTTGTTTTTTTTCTAGTGGGGTTCCTTGTACATGTACTTTTTTGTTTTTATTTCAAATCTGTGTTAAAGTTTCTTTCACTTCCAATTTGTAGATTATGGTCTATAGAACAATTTTGGTTAGAGTGTCAAGACAGTAGATTGAAGAAAAATATATTTTTTGCCCTATTTCCAAAATGACCAAAATCGGAATTGTGTTTTTTGAACAATGTCTTAGTTTTCCCACAACTGCTGTGTAATATATATATATTTGTATTGCTATATCAAGTCAATACTGTGTGGGGAATCAATTGGAGTCAAATATTTGTTTTGAATATTATAATATTTCACACAATGAGACAATAACATGGTTATTACATTCAGCCCTTCACAATAAGGGTGCAGGAAGACTGGGAACTAGGCAGTGGGCACATAAATATTGTGGGCACCTCAATGTTAAGTTGGATGAAATTATTGCTGTGTGGTTCTATATGGGCTGAGTCAATAATTTTGACAAATAATAGCATGCAGCAACGTCTAAACATTTATATATATATAGACTTTTATATATATATATTTTCCTTTTTTTTTTCTTTTTTCTTTTTTTTTGAATAGCCAAAAGTATAAAAAAAAATATGGTTAAAAAAAGAACTAAAAAAGAACTACATAGTTCTTTTTTAGTTCTTTTTTTAACCATATTTTTTTTTTCATTTTGGGGAACCATGAACTTTAGTTCATAATGGGGAATTATGAACTAAAAATGAACTAGTTCATTTTAGAAGTTCTGAACTTGAACTTGAACTAGTTCGTTTTTAAAGTGAACTTTCCCAACACTGGGCGTACGCCCATATATGGAGATCTCTGAATCTGTCTGTCTGTGTCCCTTTATGCCCGTATATGGAGATCTTTGTGATTCTGCGTAAATTTTATGCCCATATATGCCATTTGCGTCCATTTTATGCCCATTTATGGAGATCTCTGTATCCGTCTGTCTGTGTGTCTGTCTGTGTCCCTTTATGCCCGTATATGGAGATCTTTGTGATTCTGCGTAAATTTTATGCCCATATATGCCATTTGCGTCCATATAGTTCTGGGTCCATTTTATGCCCATATATGCCCATATATGGAGATATCTGTCTATTTGCGTCCATTTCACGCCCATATATGGAGATCTCTGAATCTGTCTGTCTGTGTCCCTTTATCCATTTTATGCCCATATATGGGGGCATTCATTTTATGCCCATATATGGAGAACGCGCGTGCCCGTGGGACGAACGGTTCTCATATGGGGGCATTCATTTTATGCCCATATATGGAGAACGCGCGTGCCCGTGGGATGAACGGTTCTCGAGATACGCGGATTACCTACATACATACACACTCACAGAGATTTTTTGTTGACTCATGTGGCATACGTGATGTCAGAGCCTTTTATGAAGTGATGTCACAATGAGTCAGAGCTTTCGCCGATTTCCTCAGAAACAGCCTGATGTCAACAATCAACCCCGCATAAGGAGATTCCGAACGTTTCGCGCCGGTTCGGGAAAACCGCGCGTCGGGTCGGGTCGAGACCCGGCACTGCACTCCGTGCCGCGGCGGGGAACGCGCGTGCCGAATCTGAAGCCGGTGGGACGAACGGTTCTCGAGATACGCGGATTACAAACACACACACACACACGCAGAGACTTCTCGCATTTATAGATAGATAATAGCACAGATAGAGACATATGGATTTATATTTAAAAGTAACTTTTATTTTACCGCCTGGTCCCAGGGTATGGCAGCTGCATACCCCTGCCATACCCAATTGACGCCCCTGTGTGTGTCTATGTGTGCACGAGGCGCGTCTCTCACCATTCGTGGTGGTTGTCTACGAAGGCAGACATGGGGCTGATCTGGACCGTGTAGGTGTCGTTGGCAGAGTATTCAAAGAGACCATAATATGGGTTGAAAAGCTCCCTGGACACCAGGAAGAAGAACTCCCTGGACGGCCCGCTGTAGTCCAACCTGGAGAACACACAAACAATAAAGTAAGTAGGTGTCCTTGGGAACCAACGTTTCTTACTCCCTGCAGACCACAAGGACCCTGAGCCGGTGATGTCAAGTTTAAAGCAGCCATGTTGTAAAATGTAGTCTGCTTGGTGGAGAGAGGCCTTAAGACAAAGGCTCTACGTCCTCCCGGTGGGGGCTCCTCACTGGCAGGTGAGTCAGTAGGCTACAACAGCAGTGACAACACACTGAAATGGGCAGAAAGAGGGTAAACGGAAACATCATGACATGCTTCTCTCAGCTATAAACCCCTCCTCTTCACAATACTGACCCCTCCTCCCCTACGAAGCTGACGTAGAGCTTGCTGCGCTGCAGGTCCTTCCGGGAGTAGCACATGATCTGGTTGAAGGCGTCCTCCAGTAGGTGGTCCCGGCGGATGATCAACCTTCAGATACACACAAACATGGCACGCGTGAATGTAATGACATACTATCAATGTTGTTTTTGACAGCAAATTTTGATTTAGTTTTAGTCATAGCCTTTTGAATAAAATGTCATTTAGTTTTAGACATAATTTAGTCACCTGAAAGGTTTTAGTTTTAGTCTAATTTTAGTCGACTAAATATCATACGTTTTTAGGCGACTAAATCTACAGCTGATTTAGTCAACTGAAATGTATTTTGGCAGGCCTTGATGGCATCGCAATGACTGATTTTACACTTGGTTGCGTGCTGAAAATAGCAGATCTACAAGCTCGCAGCGCGACGCGCTGTGACCCTTGTAGATCGGCTATTTTCAGCACGCAACACCTGAGAGCAACCACACATAAAATGACTCTCTTCTCCACTAGTCCCTCCCCAACGTTTTAGTCTAGTTTTTATTTTGTTGACGAAATTGTCAATATATTTGGTCTTAGCTTTAGTCATGACAGCTTAGTTTTTATTTCGTTTTCGTCAGTGTAAAAAACGCAGTCAACAAACATTTTTCGTCATAGTTTTAGTCGACGAAATCAACACTGCATACTATACACACTGTACATAGGGTTAAAACATGTGTACATTGATTGACAGAAAATGTGCGCGCACGCACACACACGCGCGCACACACACACGCACACGCACACGCACACACACACACACACACACACACACACACACACACACACACGCTACCTACTTGAGCTTTCCTGGACCTTGGCCATATCCCTTGGTCTCCAGTTTCCTGAAGAAGTTGCGTAGCTTGGCCTCAAAGTCTCTCTTGTAGGGAGCTGGGGCTCTGGCGTTGGCTCTCTGGGTGCCTGGAGGCACACATCACATCATCACATAGAACCAGAATGGAACCGCACTGATAACTAGAAGCAGTGCTCTTCCGAGCACAGGTCTCCACCAGGCCACACAAATCGGCCTGTTATAGCGCCACCATTAGGGCCATTTGAAAACTTTGGGGCAGAGGTTCTGAACTGGCATCCAGGGAGTGTGTGTGCTCATTTTGGCAGCGACCGGGCCAACGGCGCCGGAGATTAGCTGTACACAAACTGGGAGGACGAATCGGCCTGTTATAGCGCCACCATGAGGGCCATTTGAAAAATTTGGGGCAGAGGTTCTGAATTGGCATCCAGGGAGTGTGTGTGCTCATTTTGGCAGCGAACGGGCCAACGGCGCCGGAGATTAGCTGTACACAAACTCAGGACGAATGGGCCTGTTATAGCGCCACCATGAGGGCCATTTGAAAAATTTAGGGCAGAGGTTCTAGATTGGCATCCAGGGAATGTGTGTGCTCACTTTGGCAGCGACCGGGCCAACGGCGACTGAGATTAGCTGCACACAAACTGCGAGGACACACACACACACGGACGGACACACGGACACACGGACGGACGGACGCACGGACGGACGGACGGAGGGGAAAACATACTCTCCCCTCAGCCTTCGGCTGGTGGAGACAACAATAGGATTAGTGACAGTCTTTATAGTAAGGTGGATATCTTAAAAAGTCCTGGAATAAATTCCTTACCAAAAACTTTCTTCACCAATGTGTTTGTAAAGGTGTCTAGTAAGTAGTAACACATCTCACAAAGACTGAAATTCAGTTTCCCTAGGAGAATCATTGACGGCTGCTGAAAGTTGGCGTCCCATTAAATTAACTATACACGATAAAACACACCAAAATAAATATGCTTTAAGTAGCATGTGAGGGGTCAAACTAGGCTTTTTTTTTCATGATTCTGAATCCATTGCAAGCCTTTGTTTTGCACGAAAAACATTCCTTGGGTTAAAGGCGGCTCCCACAAAACAGTGAAAAGTGACGACTCATCACTAAACCATAGTTTTGTCGGGCCGTTTTTGTCGGGCCAATACATCCCTGTGTGGCTGGTTCTACAGACAGGGATCTCCATGTATGGGCATAACAGGGTATGAAGTCAGATGTCATAGACATCATAGGAATTTCACATAACGAATAACTGAGTAAGCATGTTTGGGCTCTCACAGAATATCTCCATATACAGTACATGGATCTCCATATATGGGTACCAGGGGTCTCCATATATGGGTAACTGGTCCGATATACATCACTGGCCAGATGGCCTTTAGGGGCGAGGTCCCATGTCGCCCTGACATACTCTTATTGTATGCTTGTTCTTTTGTTTTGTGAATGAATGAGGTGTTGCAGGCAGTGGCGTCAGTTCAGAAAAAGCTAAGGTAAGGCAACATGACTGGTGTCTTGCACGCGCGCCTTTGTGCGCGTGCAAGACACCAGTCATGTTGCCTTACCTTAGCAACAGGCATGATACATTTATTTTAAGAAGTAGCCTACATTTTATTTTTTCCCCCGTTTCTACGGTTTCTTGGGCTGGATATAGTTGTTCAAGTGCATCTAAACTTGGCATGTTAGTAAACGTGCCACAATTAACAATAATGCATTGCACCTGTGCAGCTGACCTGCGGAACCTGGGAATATACCATTCTGTCAAGATGGGGAGAATACAAGTGTGGAGAATACAATTACAATACCTTGTTTAAGTGACCATTTTGTTAAATTCTGCATTTGTAGTTATTTTAGTGTAATTTAACCAGCACAGATAGGCAAAGAGACATTCATAGATTTATATTTAAAAGTAACTTTGTATTTCCCCCCCTGGACCCAGGGTAATGGCAGCTGCATACCCCTGCCATACCCAATTGACGCCCCTGGTTGCAGGTGACCAAACCAATGGCGAAGGGTAACTGACTGTCTCCTTACCCGGAGAGTTCTGCGGGGAGGAGACGGGAGACGCTCGTGGTGACTGGCAGTAGCTGGGGTGCAGCAAGGCATGCGGCGGCACATACGACATGACCTCATCTTCAAACAGGCTGCAAAAGGGGCGCGCACACACACACACACACACACACACACACACACACACACACACACACACACACACACACACACACACACACACACACACACACACACACACACACACACACACACACACACACACACACACACACAAACAGATGTTAACCCATTTAGGCCTAGAATTATTGAATGCTTTAACAAGTGAAAAATAGCAGATATACAAGCTCACAGCGCGGCACCGAGTGCCGCGCTGCGAGCTTGTAGATCTGCTATTTTTGAAAAGGTTGTGAAAAATGTGTGCAAATCTTTTTTTTGGTGTTACTCAAATTTTGCTTCTGGGTGGTCCCTGGAACTAGATATTTTGAGATGGGGGTCCGTGGCCAAATAAATATCAGTTTGGGGGTCCTTCACATGAAATGGTTTGAGAACCACTGACATAGTAATCTCTCAAGAACAGACTAACTGAGCTCCAGTAAAGTGAAAAGGTCAAGGACCTTTTCTTTGACGATGGCCAGCCAGATTGCTGACATAGAAACATAGGTTTTTCAAAAAACCTTAGAAGGATTCAAAAGACACTTATAGAATCGGGTCAAAATTCTAATTTTCACAATTTTTCAAAAATAGCAGATCTACAAGCTTGCAGCGCGGCACCGAGCTAGTATATCTGCAATTTTTCAATAGTTAAAGCATAAAATAATGATACACAATAATGTGTAACCGTAATGAATGGGTAAGACATGAGGCTGATTCTACAAATGCCTTCAAATGCCTTCACAACATCAGCATAGTCAATGATGGGGAGTAAAACTTGAGAGATAATCCTTTTTCTAACTTCAAATGAAAAGCAATTAATTGAACGGTAGAGTGAGCTCAGGCAACCATACGTTTTCTTGATAATATAGTCGATGTGTGGTTTGAAGGTGAGTTCTGGATCAAGCCAAAGTCCAAGATATTTAAATGAGTCTACTTTCTCAAGATAGGAGCCATTTGAGAAATTAATGCTAACACCCAGAGAGCTTGCTTGACTATTTCTTGAGCCAAACACCATACTGCAAGACTTCCCCATATTCAACAGAAGTTTGTTGTTAAGGAGCCATCTTTGAACTCTGTTAAAGTCAGACTGTAATGATGATTGAATTTGTAATAAATTAGAGCTAGAATAGTAGATTACAGTGTCGTCGGCATATAGTTGGATTTTGCTGTGTAGGCAGGTGTCCGGTAAATCATTAATAAAAATGGAAAAAAGGAGTGGACCCAAGGTGGAGCCTTGGGGGACACCTTTCTCAACAATCCCGTAGTCAGACTGAGTATCTTGAAGGACGCTGTGAGCTAGTATATCTGCAATTTTTCAATAGTTAAAGCATAAAATAATGATACACAATAATGTGTAACCGTAATGAATGGGTAAGACATGAGGCTGATTCTACAAATGCCTTCTAAATCTAAAACAAACACATATTTTTTTTGTAATGTGGAGATCCCTGATGCCATCAATATTAATAAGCCCATAGCTTACTTGGAATGCCCATATATGGACATATTGTGTGAGTCCCATGTGGTCTATGGGGCTTTTAAGCCGTGACATCATTTTGTAGTCAGATCTCCAAGCAGATTTATTATCAATATCTGTCCCTCGCTATTTCAACAGATCCGAGACAAAAATAACGACTGCAGTAGTTTGAATAATTCTACCACTTTCCTTTCAACAACAAAGAGAAGAAAACATTGTAAATAGTAAAAATAGTAAAAAGATTCACGGGCGCTGGGGCCTTTTGGCCCCAAAAGTTCTCCTCTGCTTACAAAATGATGTCAGACTTAACAGCCCCATAACATAAAACATCTATGATGTCAAGACGTCAGTCATATCCATATTTGGGAAACCATTTTGTCCACCTTACACAACCAACCGCAACTCGAATGACACTTGCAAATGAATTCCGTCCTGCACGACTTCACCCTTTAGGGCGAGGTTGCTTGTCGCCCTTAGGGGTCTTACTGGTTCTCTATCAGTTACACACCTTATGAAGCCATGCATTCATGTTGCAGGGGCAACCACACAAACATCTCCATGAATTCAAGGCTTCATGGGGTGAGTAAATGATAGAAAATGAGTAATTATGGTGGGTGAACTACTCCTTTGAGGGCGGATTCACACTGCAGTCCGATTGATTCATGTGCCTCCCGGGGGCGCTGTTGACTATGGGGCTTTGGGAGATTATAGACGTCATGTCACAGAAGAAGACTCACTTGCCAGAGTTTAGACCGTCTTTTGACCGTCTTTCAAACATCACAATGTTAACTGTTCTGCTGCCGTTGACAATCCTCACCGTCATTGAAAGGGTTAAAACCATGGTGCCGTTGACGGTGAGGACTGTCAATCTTACTGTATTTACTGTAAAAGTATAATTACTTACAGTACACCGCTCCGCTCCCGCCCGCATCGGTAATGTCCGCGATTTGTTTACAACGCACGTTGTGCATGCACGCGAAGTGAAGGTCCGCCATAGTAAATCCATTGAGAGGCCCATAAAGAGACTTCATTTATTCAAAAAGAGACATTTTGAGCCAAAGAGTGGGCTGATTCCTGTACAAAATTCACTCGGCTGGGCGCAGACATGTTTCTCTTCTGGACCCACACTGTCATGTGACTAGATGACGTAATCGTTGCCGTCAAGTGATAATCCAAAAACACAACAACAACACCCTTCCGGCCCTTCAAAATAATAGCGGCGGCCTACGGAGGAAACGGCGCGGCACCAAGCAAACTTCAGATTAAAAGGCAGTAATTGTGTTAATGTTTCATTCATTCCAAATGCCATTAAGGCATTGAATGATGTCATGTCTCGTTGATCTGCCTGTTTTTTCACCTTATATGCCACTGTTGTCCTTCTTGTTGCCTTAAGATGGTTTGTGTGTAAGTGTTTGTTGCTGTTTTATCTGTCTTTTTAATGTTGTCTAAATGTATATGAGACAAAAGACACATTTCCACACTGTGGACAATTAACTAACTAACTAACTAACAAACATAAGAAAGCTTCACCTGAGCAGCATGACGAGGTCGGCGTCACCCGACAATCTGGCCAATCCCGACGCTCCGTCCGTACGGATCAGCTGCACCTTCTCCCTGTTGTCATGGCAATGCAAGAACCCGTTACTATGTACAGTATGCCACAAGTCTTAGCACATCATTTAGAAGGCATCGAAACAAATACGACAAATTAGTGTGTGCGTGTTGCGCGGGCCAAAGTCTCCACACAAGGATAGTAGATCGAAAAGAAAAGAAAAGAAAAGAAAAGAAAAGAAAATGGGGGCAAAAAAGTGAGGAACCTTTTCTGGCTTCCACGCTGAGGAAGGCTTGACGCCGCAGCGCATCTGGGTAAGGCTGTGCCTTATTATTTATTTAAAAATACCAGAAGGAATGTATTATTATTTTTAACTTTTTCTGGTCCCCAGAAAGGAAAGGGACATTTACTGTATAAGCTCAAGCAAGAGTAAAGTTTAGAGTGTAAGTCTGTGTGTGTGTGTGTGTGTGTGTGTGTGTGTGTGTGTGTGTGTGTGTGTGTGTGTGTGTGTGTGTGTGTGAGTTCGTCTAGCTATACTTATGGGGACTAAACGCATGTTCACACAGTCACCTGCAGAGGACCTCTGACAGTGTGGGGACAAAATAGTAGGTCCCCACAACGTTTAGGGTTAGGGTAAGGCAACAGGACTTGCATAAAAATGAATGGAAGTCTATGTAATGTTCCCACAAGTGATGTAAATTTATATAGAGTGTGTGTGTGTGTGTGTGTGTGCGTGTGTGCGTGTGTGCGTGCGTGCGTGCGTGCGTGCGTGCGTGCGTGCGTGCGTGCGTGCGTGCGTGCGTGCGTGCACATGCATGCATGTGTTTGTCAACCTGAGTGAGTAATTCCGGCTGAAGTCCGGCTGTCTCTCCTGCAAGATCTCATAGATGTTGGGCTGACGAAGGAACGCCACGATCTTCTCGTTGTACGCTAGAAGAGGATGTGACAGTCAGCGTCTTTCATGGGTGTCTAGGGCTGTCACAATTATTACATAATCATCGTCTAATCGCAAATATTTGACATAATCGCCATTATTTTTCATAATCGTCATTATCGTTTCCGTGTTGAAAAAATGTTTTTTTTTAAGTAAATAATTGTGGAAATAGCCGTCGATCTACAAGCTCACAGCGCGTCGCATCGCGAATGTTCTTTTTTTAAGTATAAAGTTGTCAAATATGTCAGTAATTTCTTTGTATATTTAGGTTATGTGTCATATCTACCATATGCAACTTCAAAGCCTAAAAGCCAAACAGAAATGTAATTGTCAAGATCGTTAATCGCAATTATTTGAGTGACAATTAATCATCAAGTAAAATGTCATAATTGTGACAGCCCTATGAGTGTCCACAGGAAAAAACCACACCTAAAAGGTTACTAGAGGAACAATTCAATCTAATAAGAAAGGCCATTGCACCGAAATCAGCACCGGGTGTGTGCTCAGTGTAGTGAGTGCCTGAACCTAACCCTAATCCTAACCTCAGTAAAACTATGCCTAACCCTAACCCTAACCTTAACCTCAGTAAAACTATGCCTAAACCTAACCATAACCCCTAACCCTAACCACACCCGGTGCGCATTTACGAACGCACCCTTTGATACACTCTGACTGAATCACCAGCAGAAAACACTCTCCCGAAATCAGTAAGGCAGTGTTTCTCAAACTTTTAAATTTCATGCATGCTGAAAATAGCAGATCTACAAGCTCATAACGCTTTGTGTGGCAACGCGTTGTGAGCTTGTAGATCGGCTATTTTCAGCATGCACCCAAAGGTAAAATCTGTCATTTCGATCCCATCAAGACTTGACGGCTAAAACTTGACGAAAACTTTTCAGATGACAAAAGAATATGACTAAAACTACATTTTATTCAAAAGACCATGACTAAACCTAATCAAAGTTAACACTGGTGTACTGACGTACCCACTGGCATGATGTCTTGGTACTGCCCCCTGGAGGCGGAGTTGAAGGTGCTGGAGGGCCGCGGGAGGACAGGGGGCCCGGCGTGACGAGCCTCCTCACCCACCTGGGGGGAGAGAGGGAGAGAGGATGTTATATGTAAGGGATAATGAATGTCTCCGCGGTGAATGACGATATATAACAGACCGACGGCCTGATAACTCCCCGAGGTGCCAGCCGAGGGGAGTTATCAGGCCGAAGGGATGTTATATATCGTCATTCACCAAGGAGCCATTCATTATCCCGCTTATTACCCGGCTACTAAATAAAATTAATCATTTGACTCAAAACTAAAAACAAAACAAAGTATTTCCTTGTTTACAGACGGCTGGAAGTGTTCCACAAGTGTTGCGCTGGGCGTCCCCCTAGCGCGACACGGTCGCCTTGGAAAACAAGGAAGTGCTGATTAGATAGAATCCATTTTCTGATACTACGTTGTCTATTTCTCGCTTAAAGTATTTTTAAAAACATTCTTGAGAGCAACGTTTAGTTGTAAATGTCCCTGTGTGTCGGTTTACATGGCTGACATGTTACATGCTACAGCACAAGTTTCATGCAGTGCAGCTTGACTGCAGCAGGTGCTCTGAGTCTTTGATTAGGCAGCGGTCTGTTATAGAGCGGAGCGGTCTGTTATCGGGGAATATCAGACCTCTGATTTCAGCGATTGACCAATCAGAATCAAGCATTCAAACAAGCCGGGTAATAAGCAGAATGGAAACACAGCACTTCCGGAAAGTTATCCATATACATGGATCTCCATATTTGAGTAACTGGTCCGATATATATCGGACCAGTTACCCTTTAGGCGAGGTACTATACTGTGTCTATTAACTCTTTGAGTGCCCCCTTTTTCACCACTAGAGGGCCCCAATGACCAGAGAATTCTACTTAGACAGTGCTGGTATATGCACAAGCCCTGCAGCCATGACATGCCTGAACACTTTCCTTTGTGCATGTACAGGAAGAGGATGAAGTTAGCTTGAAGTTAGCTATTGGCTACCAAGCATTTTAGAAGATCTATTTTCTGCAATTTAGCCACGATTAAACCTTGCACACCTCATGCATGGGAAAAAAACAGAGAAGAATGAGCTCTAAAAAATCCAATGCAATCCTGGATTGCATTGGAGTGGATTTGTGCAGTTTGTTCACAGCTTTCAAACAAAAAAATCCGATTGGAAATCCGTTCAGGCATTCTTGAGATAATAGCCATTATGTTTTACATGTTATGTAAACAAAAATGGCTGCCCTGTATGTTAGATGGGGTTGTATGGGGGTGGAACATGCAAAATCGCGATTGAAATCATGTTCACCAGATTTGATGGGGTCCAAAAAAAAAATTCAAATTTTTTTTTTCCCAAAAAATATATATATATATATTTTTTTTAAAGCCGAACTAGTTCGGGATCGGCACTCTGCGATACGATAATAAAGCCGAACTAGTTCGGGATTGGCACTCAATGAGTTAAGGCTGCCAAATTAATATTCGAATTTCATATATTCGTCGAATATGGAAAAAATATGAAAATTCGAATATGAAAATGTATATTCGAATTATTATTGTTTATTTATTTTCCTTTTTCTTTTTTCTTTTTTGAGGTGGGCTAGTGAAAGTTTCGGGAATGGTGAGTGGGATATGAAATGTAAGCTTACCATAATCACAGTAATCCTTCATTTTCAATCATATTCAAGGCCAAATTAAGGACTTTTGGAGAGAAATGAGACAGACTCCAGTCACTTTCAGAGCACTGCAGAGGGAAGGTGTGTGTGTGTCCAGCTCAGCTGATGCCATTTAGTAGTTGATGGCCACTTAATGCATCAAAGGAAGGCAATTATGTCTCTACACTGTAAATTGGCTGCTGTTTTCAAGCAGACTGGTTGGTTCTTAACTTTTGTTTAAACTTTAACTTAAGTGCATTTTCTCCTTGTGTGACTCAACACAGGATTTAAGAAACCCAGGGCTATTATACTATTATATTATACTACTATTGTCCCTGTAAAAAAAAGAAAAAAAAAAAAAGAAAAAATGTTTTTTTTTTTTGTTGTTTTTTTTTATAAAAAAATAATAATATTAATATTCGAATATATTCGATATTCGGGCCAATTTCTAAGACCAATATTCGAATTTCATTTCTGAGGAATATTGGCAGCCCTAGTGTCTATGCCTGGGTTTGTGAGTACGTGCTGTGCGTGTGTTCCTCACCAGTCGTCGTGGGCTGACCTCGCCGGCGCTGTGGCTGCGCTGGCGGGTCAGGTGCTGCCGGTGGGCCAGGAGGATGGCGGGACGCGTGCTCTGCACGGGGAGCCGGGGGTCGATGAAGGTGGTGGCGCGGCAGTTGTGGTCCACGAAGAATGGCTGCGAGGAGACGGGACGACGTACACACACACAAATACAATTTAGGTAAGCATTTTAACGGACACTCTTAAAGCACAAAATAATTGAAGCGAATCCTTGTACCCAGGACCCAGAATTTGGTGCAACACCCCTGCACACACAGAGAGATGTTGTCCAACCTTGCCCATGTGGTCGTGCTTCATCTCCCAGCCGCGCGGCAGCTCCAGCTGTTTGTTGGCGAACATGTTGAGGAAGCTGACGAGGTCTCGGTTGTGCTGGTAGCGCTCGAAGTGGTGAGCGTCGCGGCGCACTTTACTGATCATGTGCTTCAGACATGTGTTGGCGGTGAACATACGGTAGGCACTCTGCAAGGAGAGGAGAGGACACATTTGAACAGCACAATTTAACACACAATTTAACATTTTAACTCTTTTACTGCTTCGGACGTTCCCGTTCGCCCCAATTTTGACGGCGGCGCGTTGCCAATACGACGCTCGTTCTTTTACCTTGTCTGATGACTGTAAGCTGATGAGGGGTCGCGCGGGTGTGTACAGTGAAAACATCTCCCGTAATGCTGCTTTCAATTTCAATTGCTCTCAATTGCATCAATTGCGTCACGTTGTGACGCGTTGTGAGCTTGTAGATCGGCTATTTTTGGTGAACTTTCCCCCCAGAACAGGGATGCTGGGGTTCGAGTGGTTAAACGTAAAGTATAAAGTTATTTTCAGTCAGTTCTGATGGAAACAGATATTTCTCTGCGACATAGCCTACCGTACCTCAGGTGGAAAGATGTGCATATTTACGTCGCTTGATATGATGTAAGATTGTAATTCAGGGGTGCCGTGGATGAAAAGGTTATTTACAGGGGTGCCCTTAGGGCTGTCACAATTATTACATAATCGTCTAATCGTGATTATTTGACATTATCGCAATTATTTTGTCATAATCGTCATAATCGTGAATGTTGAAAAATGACAGAAATAGTGGAAATAGCAGATCTACAAGCTACAAGCATCGCGACGCGTTGTGAGCTTGTAGATCGTCTATTTCCACTATCAAAGTTATTTTTTAAGTAGTAAGTTGTCAAATATGTCAGTAATTTCTTTGTATATTTAGGTTATGTGTAATATCTACCATGTACAACTTCAAAGCCTAAAAGCCAAACAGAAATGTAATTATCAACGAAAAACACAATTAAATCGTTAATCGACAATTATTTGAGTGACAATTAATCGTCATGTAAAATGTCATATCGTGACAGCCCTACTGAGTCAAAAAAGTTTGAAACCCCCCCCCCCCCCCCCCCCAGGGACAGACAGACAGACAGACAGACATACAGAAAGGTGGGTACGTACAGGGTTGGAATGCAACACAGTGAAGAAATCAGGGCTGGTGAGGAACTTGGCGCTGGGAGACTGCAGGAGCAGAGTCAGACGTGTCCTGGAGCTGGACTGAGCCACAGTGCTGTCCCTGCGCAACTCTACACACGCGCACACACACACACGCGCACACACACACACGCGCACACACACACGCGCGCACACACACACACACACACACACACACACACGTTTAATCATCTCGTAAGCCATCTCAGAACGTGCTACAGTATTTAATTCATGTAGAGTGCATAAATGTAAGGCCATGTACACAGGAAATGCCTTATTTGGGCATCTCCTGCTCAGAGCAGTTGTTCTTGTAGGCACTGAAAACCTCACCTGAATGATGACACGTGAAAGTGAGTTTCAGAATCTGCTGCAAATCACATGACAGAAGACTGTCACGTGACTTGACTTATACCAGTGTTTTGATACCCTAGAGTACACCGCTGTCTTGTGGGCAGTGTGCCAGGCTATGTCCTAGTGGGCATCGCCATCTTCTGGCTATAATAATTATTTCCCTGTCTTTAGTGGAATGACCCCACAGCCCTTCAAATAAATAAACTACATTTGTTTTCTACTTGCTGTGTACATGGCCTTTAAACAACAAAGACCACAATGCATTGCAGCGGTGGGACAATAAGGCCTATACCTGGGATAGATGGTTGCATGTCAGTCTCGTCCGCCGGAATCTCATTGGCTGGCTGCTCCTCTGGCCTGCTGTCATTGGTTATGGTCCTTCGGATACTCTGATATCTGGTGTGGGGAGATATGGGGGGTTATTATCACTTACAACAACGCATATTTACTCTGTCTAACCAAGTCTCATTCTCAAAAGAGAATAACTTTGTGAATAAAGGTAACAGAAAAGTGATACTGACAATAGGAAGGTCTACTTTCATGCAGTGATGCATGATGATTTCTCTTATTTAGACAATAAAATAAAAAAAAACATTGTTCTTTCTACTGTACCTATGATATTCCTGGTTTTGACAATGATAAATGATGGACAAAATGGGAATTCTTGTCCTTCACCTCCCCAAAGGGCGGCAACCCTTTTTCCAGCATGTCAACAGCAACACCCATAAAAACCTTAATTGAGCTTCAAAACTCAATGCAATTTTTTGCCCAACGTGTCCAATGATCACAGGACTTTACTGCATACACCAGGGTTCCCCAATAGGCGGCCCGCGGGCCATTTGCGGCCCGCGGGGGGCTACTGTCAGGCCCCCACCAACCCAGTAATAATGGTGGTATAAGAGCAGCAAAAACACTAGTATATCTTTGTTGTCGGGTGGAAACCTCGTATCTCCAAATTTGTACGTTCTTTCGCGAAGTAAAGCCCTGCTTCATCATTCAAGGCCGTCTCACAAAAGTAGTGAAAACAGCAGATCTACAAGCACACAACGCCTCGCGGTGCGAGGCGTTGTGTGCTTGTAGATCGGCTGTTTTCACTAGTTTAAATCATTTTTAAAATGATGAATGCAAAACAAACGGTTTTGGACATGCAAGATTTTCACCCGACAGGCCGACAACGATGGTATCTGAACTGTCGCTGGAGTAGTGGGAACGCCACCGTCGCCCCCTGCAATGTTGTGGCCCTCGGCTTGGTACCCTAGACATAATTCGGCCCTTGGGGAAAACTAATTGGGGAACCTTGGTATACAAGTGGTTCTCCAAGAGGGGCCAGGGGATCCCCAGAGGTCCTTGAGGGAATTCCAGGTGGCTCCCGGCAAAATGAGCAACGGTGTAACCACTTCAACCCCATTTCATATCTATCAGCTCAGAAACATTTGGGGGAAAAAAAGATTTAGATAGTTTTTTAATGTTCTCTTACAGTATGAGGGTCCTTGCACTCACTGGTACAACATATTTTCAGATGGTGGTCTACGGGGAAAGAAATGCATATCCAATTTGGTAGTCCAAATTTGTACTTTCTTTTTTCTTCTGTAAAGTAAAGCCCTGCTTCATAATACTTATAAGGTGAACTTGTATACTCTTCTGTATCTTAAAACATGAATATGTAGGATATGCATTCTTTGATTTGCTATTGTTGATGTCTATGGGTTTTCACACACATTTTCCTTTCTTTGCATTTTCTTGTCTTTATATGGTGAACGTGTACACTCCTTTAACATATTATTGCATCCTAAACCATGAATATGTAGGACAGGCACTCTTTGATTTGTTATTATGCTGATGTATATTGGGCTTGTAACATATTACTGTATCTTAAACCATGAATATGTAGGATAGGCTTTATAGCTTTATAGCTTCAGCCTATTCCTTTGGATCACCTCAAACAGTGATTATGCTTTTGTGGATGTACCGTTGTTTCCTGTTGAGATTGGCATATTTCACCCAGGTTTGTTTTTTTCATCTCACTCAAGTCACTTTGTCTGCTGACCTCACTCAGCAACGAAAGAAACAGAAAATAAACAAAAAATAAAAATTAAACAATTCCCAGGAGGCAAGCAGTGATCACCCCATGATGTGCACTGCAATGTAGTTTCAAATGCACTACATTGCAGGCGTTTTTTTTTTTGGAGTGAAAAAATGAGAAGACACGTGACATGTGTGATCTGGGCAGCTTGCTTGAAATGTGCCAATCTCAATAGGGAACAACGGTATGACTTGTATAAATGTATGCTTGCTACTGTGAGTTGATCAAGTAAACTAAACTAAACTAAACAAGACTGTCGCACAAGACTAGTGAACATAGCAGATCTACAAGCACACGTAGATCGGCTTTTTTCACCATTTTAAATCATTTTTGAGCGGTGGTCACACCGTCTCCTATACGTGGCCGTGTGTGTGGGTCTCCGTCTGTCCGTCCGTGTCTGTCTGTATGTAGCCTGCAATACCTTTTCTGACCACACATGTTAAGGGAGGGGCGCTGTTGTTCAGACCAGGCACACTCACACTCACACACACACACACACACACACACACACACACGCACGCACACACACACACACACACACGCACAGCCTCCACCGCTCAGTTCACACAAGTGTGATTTTTTAAAAGATGAATACAAAACAAACGGGTTTTAGGAACATACAAGGTTTCCACCCGACAACGACGACATACAGTCAGGGTGTGTGTGTGTGTGTGTGAGTGAGTGCTGGGCCTCTGACCTGCGGTTCAGCTGCTCCATCTGCTGGATGGAGTCGGACCGCTGCAGGGTCTGCGGGGCCGGGGGTCCGGTGGGTCTCTGCCACGTGGTGGTCCTGTTCACGTGGTCCACGTAGAAGATGCGCCCGTGGCTGTCGATGCGCGCCTCCCAGTCTGGGTGACACGCACGCACACACACACACACACACACACACACACACACACACACACACACACACACACACACACACACACACACACACACACACACACACACACACACACACACACACACACACACACACACACACACACACACACACAGACACACACACACACACACATACAAAGTAGACTGGTTGGAAAGATCTGCACGTTTTTTTGTTTTTTTTTTACATCATTGCATAATACCAGTAAGACTCCCTAATCGGGAGATAAGCGACTGTCACGTCACATACACAAACTTTAGAGGGCAGTCGTAGCCAATCAGGAGGGAATATGGGAAATGGGACGGTTCCATGTTGATGACATGACTTTAGAGATACTGTGTACGGCTTTGCGTGATTTTAGGGCCAAATATGTAGGAGCAGTACGTAGTGTCCAAAAATTTGTTTTGCAAGAATCGGGTTGATGGTGTGAGAAATGAGGGGGAGGAGGTTGTGAGTTGCCTTCCAAGGAGTGTGTGTGCAAAGTTTCCAAACACACACACACACACACACACACACCCACGCGCAGTCGCGGACGTAAAGTAAGTTTGCGAAAAACAATAATATCATATCGTCCCTTCCCTAGAGCTGATAAAACCAGTAAGACTCCCTAATCGGGAGATAAGGTCGCATAATGTTGTCTGCAAAAAGCAACCTCATGGTGGCGCTAGAAGACGGGCATGTGAGAAATCAGGGGGCGTAGGTTGTGGTTTGCCAGCCAAGGATAGTGTGTGTGCAAAGTTTGGCATGGATCGGGGCAACGGTGGCGGAGATAAGAGTAGGGGCAAAAGTGTGACGTGTTGGTGTGACAGACATACAGACGGAGGAGGTTTTGATAGTAACTGCGACCTGACAGTCCTAATAAGATCTAAGTGGCACACTGATATTTGTTAACTTGGACCTATCTTTCCTACGCACGAGCATACACAAACACACACACACACACACACACACACACACACAAAACACAAGCACTCACTGGGCGGCAGTGGTTCATCCACTCTCTGGTAACGGTTGATGTCTTGGTGGATTGACGGCAATGAGTGAACAGACTGGTGACCATTAGCTTGGGCTGTGGCACCTGCACACGCACACGTACAGTACACATACACACACGGTAGGGCATTAACGAAAAAGTCGACAAGTCGACTCAGTCGACTTCATTACACAAGTCGACTGCCACCAGAAAAAGTCGTAAGTCGAAAAAATAAAATAATACTTTCTATTGTGAAAATAGCACATCTACATGCTCACAACGCCTCGCGATAGATCGTCTATTTTCACAATTTCTGCCTATATATTTGACAATTTGGACAATGTTTAATTTGCCATTTTAGAGGTATTAAAAAGTCCTTAAATTGGCACTTTAGAAATGTGAAGATAACCTCTATACACTTAAACTTTATGTTGGTTGGTTTGTTTACAGTTGAGTGAGAAAACAATGTTTCACATTAAGTTAATCATCTGGGGACCCCCCAAAATAATTGGGGGGTCGTGTGTGATGTGATGACGTCATCAAACGATAAAGTCGACTTCAACTCAACTTTTTACTGAGTCGAGTCGACTTGCAAAAATCACAAGTCGTTAATGCCCTAATACACAGATATCATAATGACAAACAGGTCTTTCTGTTCATCTGTGTTGTCAATCTGTGTCTCTAGACATCATTTCGCTTGATTTCCACCCAGTGAGCCTTGCGATACACTCAACACCACATAACAGCTCGGAACATTATTCACTATCCATCATCTAGTATTATTACGTAGCTTTGTTGAAAACTGGACTCTGATTCGTCAGTCAAGGCAGTCTGCGGTCTGTTATTTCTGCCTTTGTTCATGTTGCTATGGAAGTGGCAGCATGGAAGCTGATGATATCATTGTAAAATGAGTTATTTTGCGCCTAATAGTAGGGATGGGACGATAGGCGATTTTATCGTGATAAAAAAACACTCTTGATTTAATTTATCGTGATATCGTCCTCCGTCATGCACTGGGATCAATTCATTTCATCAATTCATTGTATCGTGGAGATTTAATTTATCGTGATATCGTCCTCCGTCATGCACTGGGATCAATTCACCTTTTGTTTGCTGAGACGCATATCCGGTACCACTTAAACCTTCTATAATTGGTTAAAGGTACTATAATATACGTACTTGATACCGTCTTTTTTTAACTCGCTATCAAATGTCGCGTTGTGAGCTTGTAGATCTGCTATTTTTTGGCAAATGTTCGGCCCCAGGATAATGGATTTTGATTATCGTGATAATATCGTGAAGCAGTTTCTTTTGTCACAATAATCGTGATATGACATTTTCATATCGCTTCAGGACCGCTTCAGGTCATCTGCAGTCTCGGAAGTCCCCAGAATGAGAACCAAACATGAAGAAGCAATGTTCATCTTTTATGCACCATATAGCTGGAAGAAAATGAGTGCATCTTCCCACGGGCCCCCATCCCCAAATATCAAACCCCAAATATTTTGTCCCAGGGACCCCCAGAAGCAAAGATTTGAGTTGAAAATGTTTGCTTTAAAAGAATATATATATTCAAAGATTTGTACACATTTGCAAGACTTTTCAAAAACAGCAGATCTCTGATCTCAGATATCTGCAATTTTTTAATAAACAAAATATTAAATATGGCTAAAATCGAAAATGAGACGCTTTCCTGGTTTTAATGGGTTAATCAAAACAAAAAATGATGTTTGTCGCTGCCTTTTTTTGGGATCTTTTTAAATAATTCTTCCACACTGCAATTTTATTCTTATTCACCTATTTATTTTCTTCTTTTTATTGGTATTGTTTTATTGTTATGTAAAGCGCTTTGGATTGCCTTGATGTTGAAATGGGCTCCACGAATTAACGTGCCTTGCCTGTAAGTGGATGTGTAATAAGTGGGATAATGTAGTGTACCAGGAACCAGTCTATAATGACTGTAATCACTGTACATTAACCTTTCATCTATTAATCCAGGGGCACCCTGGGGTGCCGTGACGGCAGTCCAGGGGTGCCGCGAGATAATTTGATAATATTCAGAACCAACTCGGTTCTCTGTGGAAAAGCTCGCCAAAGAGTCTGTTTAGTTCCTCTTCATCAATGATTTAGCTGGGGACCCCTGGGGGTCCCGGGTGGCGCCACTTTGAGAACCACTGATCTACCTCAGCCTCTCAGCTCACCTGACTCTCCTTCTGGTCCCTGATGACCCGTCTGTCTAGCTCCTCCTTCTTCCAGGTTAATAGACACGCCCCCAGCAGCCTGCATCATCATGCGCATGGAGCGCCTCCTCCACACCTCCCCTCCCTCCTCATCCTCCTCCTCCTCCTCCCTCCTGCCAGCTGTCGCTCCTGAGTAGGGGTGCAACAGTTCATCCATTTAGGCCTAGATTTATTGAATGCTTTAACCCATTTAGAACGGGTACACTATATTGTGTATCATTATTTTATGCTTTAACTATTGAAAAAAAGCAGATATACAAGCTCGCAGCGCGGCACCGAGTGCCACGCTGTGAGATTGTAAATCTGTTATTTTTGAAAAATCGTGAACATTTGAATTTTGACCCGATTTTGACCCGATTCTATAAGCGTCTTTTGAATCCTTCTAAGGTTTTTTCAAAAACCTATGTTTCTATGTCAGTGGTTCTCAAACTCTTTCTTGTCAAGGACCCCTAGAATGATATGTATTTGACTGCTGACCCCTGTCTCAAAATATTCTGTATCAGAAGCAAATATTTGAGTTACAAATGTTCACTTTAATTGAACTAATCGATTTATCATCTATTTAAAATGATAGATAATAATCAATCATTTAACCAAACAAAGTTTCACAACAACTCCAAGAAATTCATGAAATTACAGATTTACGTGTCACATTGAGACGTGAGTTTATATATTTAGATCTGGTTTTTTTCATTATTTATGCAGAAAATCGCGCAATTAAATACCACTTAAGTTGATCTGTTGATTTAGAATTTATTTTCTTAGATTTTTTCAATTAATCGAAAAAGTAACCGATTGAATAATCGTCAAGAAAATAATCGATGGTTGCAGCCCTACTCCTGAGATTAAATGTATTTTGTTTGTCTTTTTTTTTTTTACAATACTATAGTATTGTTGTACAAAACTGCATACGATATAATAGTTAATACTGAATACATGCAGACGATGGTAAGTGCATACATTTTATCCTTCCTTGTCTGTGTCTGTGTTAGATCCCCTCCTGTGTGTTGGTAAATATAAATGACACTGTAACCTCACACCCACATAGATGGAAAAAAAAAAAAAAAAAAAATGGGTAGTGTTATGGGAAAGTGAATGTGTGATATGATGTGATTTTCTCCTCCCTTTACCATGAAGATGCTTCATTTATGGGTGATTTCTCAGATGTATATGAGTCATTAGTTGCGTTTCCATAAAGCTTATTTGAAAATAGGAAGCAAATTATCAGAAATGCAGCCGCAGCAGCGCGGCACTCGGTGCCACGTTGTGAGCTTGTATATCTGCTATTTTTCAATAGTTAAAGCATAAAACAATGATACACAATAATGTGTACCCGTTCTAAATGGGTGAAAACACGCTAGTGTCTGGCCATACCATGCCCCCAGAACGGCTTGTACATATTGAAGCTCAAAGCTGGAACTGCAGGTGGGGTGAAAAATAGATGCACGAGCAAAAGAGCGCGCCGCTGGGGTCTGCTATGGGGTTCAATGGACGTTTGTGACGTAATTACGTCTCGACGTCAAAAAATTTGGCAACTACACAGTTGCCAATTTCCCCCACAATGCACCTGGATTCACCCACAATGCACCAGAATTCAGCTACTTCCGCATATTTCAAAACGCCACTGAGCACTCTCTCTCTCTCTCTCTCATATACTCTATGGGCCATACCACAACTATAGCAACAACAGTGTTGAACGAGTTATAACGTTACAATGCCTGGTGTGTTGGAGCGTTTAGTGAAGAGTTGATCAGCCATACATACGTAGTGGTATTTGGTTATTAAACAGGTAGAACACGCGCACACGCGCACTCACACGCACACACACACACACACACACACACACACACACACACACACACACACACACACACACACACACACACACACACACACACACATACACACACACACTAGGGCATTCACGAATAGTGATTTTTAGTATTCAAATTATTCAACCTCAAAGTATTCGAATAGTCAAATATTCAAGCATGTAGATCTGCTATTTTCACAATATTTATCTGCGGAACCGAGTCACATTAAATGTAATACCTACAATTCCAAGTGCTTGTAGGGTTCAAATATGTTTATTTTGGGGGTCACAGCCTAAAAAGGTTTGAGAACCCCTGGTATAGAGCATTAACAAATTCATCCACCAGGGGCACTGACAACTCATTTTTATGACTTCCTATCTAGTAGCCAAGTTTTATAAACTATATATATTTTTAAAGAGAAAACAATCAAATAATATAAGTAGAGATGCACCGATCAGGTTTTTTGGGGCCGATACCGATCACCGATCAGCTGGAATCAATATCTGCCGATACCGATATTACCGATCGATCAAAGCACCGATATTACCACCGATATTACCGATCGATCACAGCGTGAAATCCATAAATTCTTCTATTGTGTCACTGTCGGAGCATTTATATATTTAATGATTCCTCTTACACAACATTGACATTGTATATATTAATTCAATTCAACTTTATATTTTAAGGTCATGATTTGATTCGATTCTCAATATGATATATTATCGTAAATCATTTTAGTCCTAGGAAAATTCCTCCTCAAGAAAAACAAAACAAAAAGGTTTTCTCATAAAGACAGTGGCAATATTGTCTATCCTTCATTATTTTCAAGGTTATTTGGCTATAATGGTTAATAGCAACAATAATAGGCCAAATAGGCCCTTAAGATTTTCTGTACACTATATACATATTTGGGGTCCTTGCTCTTGGCATGAAAATGTTTGAGAACCACTGTTCTTAAACAATATCAGACAACAACATTTCTGTTTGACTGACCTTCCCAGTTTTTTATTTTTATAGACCTGTTTGCTGGAAAAAACAGGATATGGCAACACTTTTTATAGACCTGTTTGCTTGTTTCTGTCGCAGAAACTAAATGGCAACGCGTCATCCTCCTTACATCTAGTGCTAACGGTTAGCACCTGTGGAAATGACTGTTTTAAACTATATAAGGGAACTACAAACGTTATCCTTAGATCGACAACAACTACCTCCAACTGTTGTCCTCCAATGACTTTGGAATTATGTTTTTTGGAATTAAGTTTAACATCAACGTTACAGCCTCTCTCTCTTCTCTCACGTCGCAGAGAGAGAGAGAGAGAGAGAGAGAGAGAGAGAGAGAGAGAGACGAGCGGAGCCTCGTTAACCCAAAGAGAGAGAGAGAGAGAGAGAGAGAGAGACACGAGCGGAGCCTCGTTAACCCAAAGAGAGAGAGAGAGAGAGAGACACGAGCGGAGCCTCGTTAACCCAACACAGCTGAAAACGCATTCATCTGATCACTCAAATCGTGGATTTTACTTTGAGAAGTCAACACCTACAAAGGTAGAAGTAGGCTACTATTCCAATGGTGTATCCAATATGTTTAAAACAAACAACTTTCATCTCACTCTGTCCCCCTTTCTTCGGTGCATGTCTGTGTGTGGTGTGGGAGGAGGGGGGGGATTAAGTGGCTCACAGACAGAAGTGAACATGGAGCCGCACGCACGCACGCACACACACACACACACACACACACACACACACACACACACACACACAAGAGAAGAGAGGAGAACAGAGCTCTCCTTCGTCAGAAGCACGCATGCACAACGCGCACGTGAATCGAACGTCAACGTCCCTTTTGCTTCAATCCCTTGATCGGCTCGCTTTGATCCAATTATGGAAACACCGATCAAAACCGATATGGCCTTGATCGGCCGATCTGATATCGGAACCGATCAATCGGTTCACCTCTAAATATAAGCGAATATTCGACTTCGGTGAACAACGTCGAATAGTGACTTTGATATTCGAATATTTGGTGAATGCCCTAACACACACACACACACACACACACACACACACACACACACACACGCATTTTCACTTACCAACTTCAGCAGTCCCTCTGTTTGGGTCAGTGACGTTCCTCCTGGCCGAAGCGGCTGCTGCTATTGGTCCGTTGGCCTCACTGCTCGACGACTCTGCACCTTCCTCTTCTGCCTTGGGAGCCATGTCCTCTCTGGTGTCCACCTCCTTGAGGACAGCAGGGGAGGGCAGAGGCAAGGTGAAGGAAAGGATAGGTAAGGGGAGAAGGGCACATGCAAGTTGAACTGAGGTGAAGCAAGGATAGCTAAAGAGTAGAGCCTGAGGCGCCGTTTACACTGCGACGTTGCAACGAGAATTCCGCGGAATGAAAAGTCAGACATGCCTTCCGTTCAGACGACAACAGCATTTTGCGGGAGTTGAAAACGGAACGAAGTGAGACTGGAATTAGCCCTTCACTATGCCCCTCCCAGCCTTGGCAAGCAGGAAGTTATTCTAAGCTAGCATTAGACAAAAGCTTTTTGGGAGGGGCATATTCTAAGCTAGCATTGGACAAAAGCTTATTGGGAGGGGCATAGTGAAGGGCTAATTGTGGGTGGAAAAGTTGACAACGGTCTCCCCTCGCGCCACCGTGTGAACAACACAAACGCAAGAAACGACAACACATGTGATGTCTTGGCTCGCATACAGCCTACTGCAGCCACGTTACCATGGTGAATGGTAAACAAGGAAGTAGAATCGTCTATCCGTAGGTCACCGCCAGCTAGCGAAATTACATGGACAATGCATCATTTCATGATCTGATGCGGCTTCATATGAACGCTGGATGAAAAGCAAAACGCAACGACGATGTCCCGGGACCTCGCCGTTTTCTCTACAGAGCGTTGTCGTCTGAACATGGCCTGAAGCTAAGATTTTGTTGTCCGATTGCGAGTCCTAACACTTTGATTTCCGATGGTTGACTGATATTTTAAAACAAAAACTACATTCTAAGAAAGTGGAAAAACGCATGCAAAACTTCTCCAGCTAAATTGCAGATATCCATGCCGTCAAAAGAGTTAAATAATGGCCGACATAACGGCCAAACCTGTCTGGCTCTAGTAAAGAGAGAAGAGGACAGGCAAGCCGGTGTGTCGCAACAAATTCTGAATGCTTTAACTATTGAAAAATAGCAGATATACAAGCTCGCAGCGCGGCACTCTGTGCCGCGCTGCGAGCTTGTATATCTGCTATTTTTCAATAGCTAAAGTATAAAATAATTAACACAATGGCCGCCAAGGTTTCTAACATTTCTAGCTGTTGCTGGTGCCGCCGTTCACTTACGCTTTATTTTGAAGAGCCTTGGAAGCTTCGTGCGTGTGCACGTGAGTGTCCACTGACAATTGAGGAAGAAGATCCGTTTGTTTACAAATGCTCGCGAAACTAAAATCCAAACCGGGGCCGACCATCACGGTATAGTGTCGCCGTGAAAACAAGCAGATCTCTGCTTCCCATGCGTTCTTTGCACCTTATTCAGAGATAAAGCTGTTTTTATGTTTCAGCATAGAATAGAAGTCTATGCAGCATAGACGCTCCATTTTGCTTCTGTGCGCGTCACGTTATGACATATGCACCAGCGTCTCTCACAGGGCACTCACCATGCATGCAGCTGCATGTAACAAAGTTAACCCTTTGTCTCGTCTCTGGACGAGACAACTGAGTGTTGGCACAGCGACCTCCAGTGGCCTTGTCTCGTTACTGAACGAGTTTGGCGTACAAAATGTTAAGGCCCCCTCCACCTTGGGCCCTAGTAACTCAGTCCCCTAGATGGGTTTTAAAGGGGAGTGGCCCACTCACCTGAATGGGCGGAAGATGAGAACCGGTGAACGTGGACGCGCTCATGGCCTCCTGGTTTGGCGCCAGGGGACTCCTCTGGCCCTGGCACGTGCACTCTCCGCCGGCGGCTTCCTCTGCTGCCCTCTGCTGGCCCTCTGGCGCTGGAGGCCGCCGCGAGGAGCGGGAGCTCGACCCGCGGACCTCCTCCGCGCCGGCGACATCCGAGGACTCGTCTTGGCCTCCGGCGGCGAGACCCACCGTGGACTCACCTAGGGGTGCAGGAAAAAAATCGATTCGAACTCAAATCGCGTTTCTAACATGATGTGATTCAGAATCGATTCTCATTTTCCCAAAATCGTTTTTTTATTAGATATTATTTATTAGATATTATGATTGTTATGATTTTTATTTTTTTTGATGATTTTTTTATTACGACTTTTTAAGTTGATAAAACCTTTACAATTATAAAAGCTACGTAAAAGGTACTCTGCTTTCATGCCAGCAGACTGGAGTAGATCCTGATATCCTATGAATTGAATCGAGGATCGTTTTGAATCGAGAATCGTTTTTAAATGGGAAAATAATCGTTTATGAATCGAATCGTTTGGATTTGAAAGAATCTAAAAAAAAAAAACGAATCGTGACCCCAAGAATCTATTCTGAATCGAATCTTGGGATACCCAAATATTCGCAGCCCTAGACCAGGGGTTTTCAAAGTGGGTGACGGGGCACCCTGGGGTGCCACGACGGCAGTCCAGGGTTGCCGCGAGATCATTTGATAATATTTGGAATTTATTTGGACACTTGAAGAAATATTTAGTATCTTTTAAAACTTGAAGTACAAAGTTATTTTCAGTCAGTTCTAACCAAAATGGCTATTATCTCAATGTTTTCCTCGCAACATAATGACTAAAATATCGCCACTGTCAGGCAGAAACCTGTCGCAAAAAAACTAGTGAAAACAGCCGATCTACAAGCACACAACGCCTCTTGTAGATCGGCTGTTTTCACTAGTTTAGTACATTTTATAGATACAAAAAGAAAGGTTTTGGACACAAGGTTTCCACCCAACAACGACGATATGCTATAAATATAAGGTGCTGGGAGTGAAAATTATAATGTAGGGGTGCCTCGGATTAAAAAAAATATTTCTGGGGTGTCCTGAGACAAAAAAGTTTGGGAACCCCTGCCCTAGACTCACCGCCAGCTGCGGCCTCGTCCGAGGTCGAACTCCCTGCCTCCGCTTGGCCCCCGGTCTCAGCTCCGTCCCCGGCCTCGTCCCGGCCTTCGAACGCGGCGGCCTCGGCCCCGGCGTCGATCCCGGCACTGTCGCCGTCCGACGGTCCCGCCTCTGCTTTGGCTCCACCCCCGGATTCTAGGGATGGGACGATATGAACGTTTCATGTCACGATTACGTTGCGATTTACGATATTATCGCGATAATCAAAATATCCCCAACATCCATTATCCTGGTGGCGGAACATGCGTCAAATAATAGCAGATCTACAAGCTCACAACGCGTCGCACCGCGGCGCATTGTGAGCTTGTATATCGGCTATTTTTTTGGCAGAGATTTGGTAGAGAGTGAAAGAAAGACTGTATCGAGTACGTATATTATTAAGTACGTTTTACCAATAGAGAGTTTAAGTGGTACCGGATATGCAGCTCGGCAAATAAAAGGTGAATTGATCCCAGTGCATGACGGAGGACGATATCACGATAAATTAAATCTCCGCGATACGATTATCGTGAGCTGTTTTTTTTATCACGATAAACGATAACGTCGCTTAGCGTCCCTATGCCTACCGGATTCCTGCTCCTCCTCTGCTTTCGAACCCTCGTTTCCTTGCGCGGAACGCGTCCCGGCCGTCGCCTGCGCGCTACTGGCTAGCTCGCCGCCGGCCCGCTGCTGGGGCTCCCTCGCGCGCGCCTGGTGGTCCCTCGGCTGGCCCGCCGCCGCCTCCTCGTCCTCGTCGGAGTCGATGTGGAGCATGGCGTTGAGCCGCGTGTCCGTCGGGAAGCTGGACCGGAGCTTCGAGGGCGAGGGCGCCGCCAGCAGCAGCTCGCCACCGCTGGGGCCCCTGGCGGGGGACTCGATGGCGTCCAGGTAGTCGTTCAGCGACACCTGCCGGCGGGTGTGGCCTCCTCCCAGAGCCACGCGATGATCCAAGCCCTGATGATCTGATAACACAAACCCATAAGACAAAAATCAAACCTCGGTTTCGAAGTGAAGCGGTGAATTTTTATTCTATGTGTTCTAGAGCTATGAAATCTGTGTTCTAGATCTATACATTCTGTGTTCTAGATCTATACTTTCTATGTGCTTTAGTTCTATATTTTTATGAATTCTGAATGAATGAATGATTTTGTCAAATTGTCATGTGAAGCTTGACCAATCCTCAATTCTGCATGCACGGGACATGTACGGGACAGACAAAGCCACTCCTTGGGAATCTATGGGAATCCTCAAAAAAACATGTACTGGACAGACAAAGCCACTCCTTGGAAGCGGCTTTCACTGCTTCAAATATGGGTAAATACTCCTTCTACAACACTGCCACCCAGGTGTGGAATTCCCTTGACTACCTCCCTTAAAGCATCCTTCAAAACTGCCCTGAAAACTCACCTTTCAGGAGGCCAGAGAAGGAGGTAGTTATCACTTCTTCCATAGACAGGCGAGAAGTGAGCACCCCTATCCTGTACATAGTGTTTTTATAACTGCGATATTATTGAATATTTTCTTTGCTTGCTATTTATTATGTCCATGAATTAAATACGGAGGGCTTTCAACGTAAAAAAAACATACTTAAAAGGTAAAAGGTCTTATTTGGGATGTTCCTTTTAGGCAGGGTGTATAACTGTACTTGTACTGCACTACATTTCAATTGTATTGACTATACTTACTATTGTTCTCCATTTTTGTCCAATAAAATAATCAATCAAACAAAAGCCCTGACCTCCTCTCGCGTGGTCGGGCCCGCGCCACGCTGCATCCTCGCCGTAACAAGAGGCTGCCCCGTTGACCAATAGGGAGCCTTCGTCGGAGCCCGTGGGGGAGGGGCTGCGGGGAGCGTGGGAGGACGACGGCGGCGGCGGCTGGGGGAGGTCTTCGTCGTCCGAGGGGCTCCCGGGGTCTCCGTTGACGCCGGCCCCCAAGATGGTCCCCATCGCGTCGGGGGAGGCCTCTGTCAGAGGAGACAGGGGAGGCAGGGGAGATGAGAAGGGCGAGAAACAGATAGATAGATAGATAGATAGATAGATAGATAGCTTTATTATCCCAAGGGGGAAATTCAGTCACCCAGAGGCAGCACAGCAGTTAAGGTTACAACTTACAGGACAGTAAGGAAAAGAAAAAGGACTGTTGTGTACAGCCGAGCGACAAAAACAAACAAGAAAGAAGAATCAACCATACAGAGCAAACTAAGTAAAAAAAAATATATATATATAAAGTGTCGAGAACAGTTGAAAAAGACAAAGACACAAGAAACAATAGTAGCAAGTTTCTATAATGGATTGCAATTTTAAAGCACTTTTCTAAGCATATTGCAAACTCAAAGAACTTACAATGGTCCATTCATTCAAACATTAGGAACTTAAAAACGCAGAGAGAGTGGTGGATGGGGGGGCAGGGACGTGTAGAGAATGCTTGAGAGGCAGGGGCTGAAATTTCTAAAAGGGCCTTTTGGAGAAAATATCGAAAATAGCAGACCTCCAAGCTCAAAACGCGTCGCGCTGCGACGCGTTGTGAGCTTGGAGGTCGGCTATTTTTGATGCTTGACTTCTACACAGAGAGGGCAATTATTTCAACATAAGACGCTGCATTCAAGTTCAGGGGAGTTTGGACAAGGCAATTCTCTTGAATGCTGCCTTCAGGTATGGCATGGAAAGAGGGCATTTGCATTTCTTTCACCATAGTGAAAACTGCATTCATGGTCTTGAGAGGGCACTTTTTACTAGGGGTGTAACGATATAGTAACTGAATCGAAAAAATCGATTTTAATTTGCAATGATGTACTATATCGTTTGCAAAAGCAAAATATTGTACCGTTTTGGCTTTGTATCGTATCGTATCGTTTTAAAATGTGGTAATCGGTATCTAATCATTTTGCAATGCAAATAATTGATTTTATGGAAACTAAGTATTTGTGCCTTGAACTGAGCTATTTTAAGAGGGAAAATGGAAAAGAGGGGTCTAATTACCTTCCATATAGCTACTCTTGGTCTATCGATAAATGTGTGTAATCTCTGTGTTCATGTCAAGGTGCGGGTTTGTCCATATGTTTTGAAATGCATATAATGTCCATGTACTTGCTAGATAATCATAGCATGTACTTCCATAATAATAGATTTTTTACATGTTTTACACAGATTTAATTTCTTTGATAAATAGTTATTATATCGATTTTAAATCATTGAATCGAATCGTATCGCCATGAATGAACCAATATCGTCCATGTATCGTATCATTAACCATGTATCGTATCGTTGTTAAAATGTATCGTTACACCCCTACTTTTTACAGATGGGTAAAAGGGCAGGGGCTCAAGCCCCCCTTTGATGTCTATGTGTGCACGTGTCTGGATGGGGGGGGGGGGGGGGGGGGCAGAGAGGGGAAGAAAGTGGAGGGGTGACATGACTTTGACTGTTCTGGGAGATGTTCAAAGACCTGGAACTACATTTCAGCACTTTGATTTGGCCTCCACACACAGGAATAACATTGCTAACAACAAAGCATCCGGAAAAAGAAATGGAGGTTGGCAGCTGGAGGAAGATAAAAGTGTTCTGGCAAAATGAGAAATTGCTTCATCGCGTGTCTGGGTGTGTACACACACACACACACACACACACACACACACACACACGCACGCACGACAAGCTAATAATAAACCTTATTTTTAAATCAAAGTTACAATGTGTTTCACAGCTGCCTCAAACAAGCAATGTCAACACAACATCACGCAGTAGAAAAACAAACCATGAGTAAAACAACAAGCAAAAGGAAACTGTTTTCTTTTTTTTTTTTTTATCCTGAAAGTATATAAAATATGTGTCTCTACAAGTGTACACTGCAGTCTGTGAATAAGATAGTTGAATGAAGACACCGATCTGTTAGGGCAGTGTTTCTCAAATGGGGGTACGTGTACCCCTAAGGTACGCAGGGGTACTGCAGGGGGTACATGAGAAGAAAACTGAAAATGGGAACATGTATTGTAAATGATAAAACATTGAGAGACTTTTTGTGAACCTGCTCATATGTAAATTGTTAAACCAAATGACATCAATACCTTGACTAGTACAATTGTTATTGAATAGAAAGCAATGTTTATTTGCCATTATGCAGTTTTATTTTGAACATTGGCATGGGAACTGGACTTTTGATGTACATTTCTCTAAGCAAAATGCTGCAGTCAGGGGAAGGGGGTACTCGGCTTCAGAAATCAGTATAAGGTGGTACTGCAAACAAAAACATTTGAGAACCACTGTGTTAGAGTCTAAGGCCGCACTCCAGCTTAACACTTTGTTCTAACCATTCACGCTAAAACTAATTTCTCTCCTAAAGACCTTGAATATGATGGAATATGATTAAGGATTACTGTGATTATGGTAAGTTCACATTTCATATCGCACAAACCATACTTAGTCCAGGCGTTTCGGGCAGTATTTTGATGGAATCGTGCACTTTATGAAAGAAGCATGACATTTGGCACAGTTAGAAAATGCCATATGGATATTTTTGGCTATAGGGACATCGCAGATTTGTCTTGGGAAACGTGTGGGAGCCAATCAAAGTTGGGCTTTCATAGACTTTACTATAGAGTAAAATAATACAAAATATAAATATGCTTTAAGTAGCATGTGAGGGGTCAAACTAGGTGTTTTTCGGGATTCTGAATCCAATGCAAGCATTTGTTTTGCAGGAAAAACATTCCCTGGGCTAAAAACGGACCCCGTAAAACTATGGTTTAGTGATGAGTCATCACTTCTCACAGTTTTGTGGCGGTCGTTTCTCGGAAAGGAATGTTTTTCGTGCAAAACAAATGCTTGCATTGGATTCAGAATCCCGAAAAACACCTACTTTGACCCCTCACATGCTACTTAAAGCATATTTATTTTTAGTATTATTTTACTCTATAGTAAAGTCTATAAGAGCCCAACTTTGATTGGCTCCCACAAGTTTCCCAAGACAAATCTGCGATGTCCCTATAGCCAAAAATGTTCCATATGGCATGTTCTAACTGTGTGCCAAACGTCATGCTTCTTTCATAAAGTGCACGATTTTTGCCTGAAACGCTCAGACTAACTTGTGCTACCTAACTTTCACTAAAAAAAGTTATATTGGTTATATCGGTGCATATCGGTGCATACCGATATATCGGTGGCCGATATCGGTCGGTCACTAGTAGAAATAAACACACACACACCTTCATGTCCTGTAGAGGTGATGGCCACTCGGAACTGCAGCTGCCCACTTACATGGTCCGTGGGGAGACGGCGGCATAGACCGTAGCTGACTGGCTGGTCCCTGCACACGCACGCGCGCGCACACGCACACACACACACACACACACACACACACACACACACACACACACACACACACACACACACACACACACACACACACACACACACACGATCAGTGGTTCTCAACCTGTGGGTCGGGACTCCCCCCAAATTATGCACATTTCTAAAGTAACACATTTTTAATACTTCTAAAATGACAAATGAAACATTGGCCAGATTGTCAAATATTAGAGACAATATTATTAATATAAAATATATTTTCAATATATATTGAAAATATAACGATCTACATGCTCACAACGCCTCGCCTCGCAACGTGTGTGTGTGTGTGTGTGTGTGTGTGCGTGCGTGCGTGCATGCATGCGTGTGTGCGTACTCACTCAGCTGTAGGTCCCTCTAAGAGACGCTGCATGGGGATGGTCAGCTGACCCAGAAAGCGCTTGATGATTGGCCGACTCTTAGCAAACTTATCCTTCACCTCAATCTGCAACACGTCTGTCATCAAGGCTACGAAGGTGTACTTCTACACACACACACACACACACACACACACACACACACACACACACACACACACACACACACACACACACACACACACACACACACACACACACACACACACACACACACACACACACACACACACACACACACACACAGACAAAGAGTCAGACAGACACAGACAAAGAGTCAGACAGAGATAGACAGACAGAGAGAAACGGACAGACAGATAGGAGGCTAGTCAATCTGAGGTTTGACCCAAAATAAATTGCAATAGTAATGGTTCAAGGTTTTTTATGATCCTTAGGGTCATCCAAAAACATGTTAAAAATGTCCCATTATTAGTGGATCAAGGTGAATTTAGGGGTTTCAAGTTTGGGTCCCTTCACTTACTATACAGGAAAAAAGACCCCCAAAGACCCCTGAATCCATTGCAACACCAGAGGCAGTGCCACAGATCACTTCCAACCCAGAGTCAAAACCAACAAAGGGTCAAACTCGTTCTTCTGCTATACGACCAAAATGTGGAAAGCCTTACCGAAGGCCATAAAGGAGTGTGGATCACTAGCATCCTTTAAAATTGCCCTGAAAAACCACTTACAGGCAGCAGCTGTTCGCAACTTGTAAAAAAACAAACCTAACCCAGCCCTACCCTCCCCTGCCCCTTCTCTGCATATGCTTTCTGTTTTAGACCTACTGTTTTCTTTTTTTGTTCTTTCATTTTATTTTCCTTACATATCTACTGCATAGTACTGTGTTCTATTCGTCTGTCATTCAATGTTATATGAGATACTTTAATGGTTTCCTGTGGAAATAAGCGTAGTCTTTTCATGGATCTCCTTTTAGTACCAGTGAACTGTACCGTCATGAAACTGTACCTTTTCCTATGCAAACTTCTAATAAAGTCTTCAATCAATCAATCAATTGCAAGCATTTCTTTTGCACGAAAAACATTCCTCGTGCTAAAAAGGGTCACAACAAAACTGAGCTGACCCCAGAAAAGTGATGACTCATCACTTAACCATAGTTTTGGGGGTTAGTTTTAAGCCTGAGGAATGTTTTTTTGTGCAAAACAAATCCTTGGAATGGATTCAGAATCATGAAAAAACCCTAGTTAGACCCCTCACATGCTACTTAAAGCAGATTTTTTGGGGCGTCTTTTTTTCCTGTATAGTAAGTGAAGGGACCCAAACTTAAACCCCCTGAATTCACCTTGATCCACTAAGAATATAACGGGAAACTTTTAACATGTTTTTTGGATGACCCTAAGGATCATAAAAAAACCTTGAACCATTACTACTGCATATTTTTTTGGGTCAGGCCCTTTTTTTGCTTAGATTAACTGGCCTACAGAGAATGCAAACAAACAACCACACCGACAGACAGCGAGCGAGCGAGAGAGAGAGAGTGACACACACAGACATATCGTCACTGTCGGGCAGAAACCTCGTATCTCCAAGTTTCAATTGTGTAAGTTTTTCACAAAGTAAAGCCCTGCATCATCATACAAGGACCGTCGCACAACACCAGAGGCAGCGCCACAGATCACTTTCAACCCAGAGTCAAAACCAACAAAGGGTCAAACTCTTTTTTCTGCTATACCACCAAAATGTGGAAAGCCTTACCGAAGGTCATAAAGGAGTGTGGATCACTAGCATCCTTTAAAATTGCCCTGAAAAATCACTTACAGGCAGCAGCCGTTCGCAACTGGTAAAAAACTAACCTAGCCCAACCCTACCCTCCCCTGCCCCTTCTTTGTATATACTGTTTGTTTATACTTACTGTTTTCTTTTTTGTTTTTCTTTACATATCTACTGCATAGTACTGTGTTCTATTTGTCTGTCATTCAATGTTATATGAGATACTTCAATGGTTTCCAGTGGAAATAAGCTTAGTCTTTTCATGGATCTCCTTTTAGTAGACCTTGTACCAGTGAACTGTACCGTCATGAAACTGTACCTTTTCCTATGCAAACTTCTAATAAAGTCTTCAATCAATCAATCAAAGTACAAAAGTAGTGAAAACAGCAGATCTACAAGCACACAACGCCTCGCGGTGCGAGGCGTTGTGTGCTTGAAGATCGGCTGTTTTCACTAGGTTAAATCATTTTTAAAATGATAAATACAAAACGAACGGTTTTGGACGTACAAGGTTTCCACCCGACAGCGACGATATACAGAACTAGATGAGTGTGTTTTTCTTCACCAATGTGCGATTTAGGGACTGCACCGGAAGGCAAAGCTCTCTGTCTACCGAGCAATCTTCGTTCCTACTCTCACCTATGGTCATGAAGTGTGGGTCATGACCGAAAGTATAAGGTCGCGGGTGCAAGCGGCCGAAATGGGTTTCCTCAGACGGGTGGCTGGTATCTCCCTTAGTGATAGGGTGAGAAGTTCAGTCACCCGAGAGAGACTTGGAGTAGAACCGCTGCTCCTACACTTGGAAAGGAGTCAGCTTAGGTGGTTCGGGGCATCTAGTACGGATGCCCCCCAAGCGCCTTCCTAGGAAGGTCCTCGATGCACATCCCACTGGGAGGAGACCCCGTGGCAGACCAAAGACCAGATGGAGGGATTATATCTCCAAACTGGCTTGGGAACGCCTCGGTATACTCCCTGAGGGAGTGGAGGAAGTTGCTCAGGGTAAGGAAATCTGGAGGTCTCAGCTGGAACTTTTACCCCCGTCGATTGGGTATGGCAGGGGTATGCAGCTGCCATACCCTGGGGGGGAGAATACAAGTTACTTTAAAATATAAATCCATGAATGTCTCTTTGTCTGTGCTGGTTATGTTGTTAAATTACATTAAAATAACTACAAATGCGAAATGTAACAAGGTATTATAATTATATTCTCCACACTTGTATTCTCCCCATCTTGACAGAATAGTATATTCCCAGGTTCCGCAGGTCAGCTGCACAGGTGCAATTCATTATTGTTAATTGTGGCACGTTTACTAACATGCCAAGTTTAGCTGCACTTGAACAACTGTTCCAGACTGCCATATCCAGCCCAAGAAACCATAGATATTTTGGGAGGAAAAATAGAAGGTACTTCTTAAAATAAATGTATCATGCCTGTTGCTAAGGTATGGCAACATGACTTCTTGCACGCGCGACACCAGTCATGTTGCCATACCTTACCTTTTTCTGAACTGACGCCATTGCCCCCGCGACCCGATTCCGGATAAGCGGCTGAAGATGGATGGATGAGTGTGTGTGTACCTCTCCATGCCACACAGGGTTGGTGGTGTTGGAGATGATGGCGGAGCGTCTCTCCTGGCCGTGGTGGGTGAACTTGGGCAGACCGCTCCTCTTGCCCGGTTGGATGGACATCTTCAGGTAGGGGTCGGGGTTGAAGAACATGCCCTTCTTCAGCCCCATGGAGCGGATGTCTGGGAACGCACAGGCACACGCACACCAAGGTTACTATAGTAAACGAAAACTAACTAAAAAAAACAAAACTAGAATGGAAAAACATTTTAGTTAACTGAAAAAAAAAAAAAAAAAAAAAGCTTTTTAAAGAAAACTTAAAACTAACTGAAACGGTATTGTGTGTTTACAAAACTAAATAAAAAAAACTAAAATTATAGAGAAAATCTCCTTAGTTTTCGTCTTTTGCCTTTTGTGAAAAAAAAAAAAAAAAAAAACACCAGTTGGTGAGGTCAAAGAGAGAAGTTGTATGTCTCAACATTCCTGCCACTCTCAACAATATGATGTTTTGTTGAAGCATGTATAAACGATGGGATTGTGTACATACAAACATAAATCAAAGTACCAAAACCTAAATAATTACAGGACTTAACATCCTCAAATAAAAATGTGATTGTAAGTAAATGTACACATATTAGTTCTCAGGTCTTCCTAGTGTCGGCCAGTGGGTCGGGAGCCCAAAGATGTCCAGAATCCTGGACGATGAGCAACTGAGTGCCATAATAAACTCCATGTTATTTATTTACCTGATTTTCGATAGCTCCGTGCACGCTGTGTGTGCCCATGGTGGGGGCAGACCTCCATTCAGAAACAACCCCACTTAGAAACATCCCCATTCAGAAATGCCCCCACTGAGGTTAGGGTTAGGGTTTAGGTTAGGTTTAGGTGACACCTCCATTTAGAACTAGAAATACTGTTCCTACGAAACAGTGTTGGGCTCGCTCGTGGCTATATTCTACAGTGTGCTAACTGTCATGTGAAGCTCAACCAATACTCCAGCTAACACCACTCCCAGATTTTCCACACCTCAATTGCACCTCATTGGCTAAGGGCCCTGCCTTTGTACTGTCTGCGGCGGAACTCACTGTATAAATAATGAAGATAACATAGTATTCTCGCCTTTCAGGCGAATTTATTTTTATTTATTTTTTATTTAACCTTTATTTAACCAGATAAAAACACATTGAGACATGATCTCTTTTTCGAGTGTGACCTGGCCAAGAGGCAGAAATAAAAAAAATTACACAACCCACAATAACAAGTGGTTGGTTGAGTTCTATATTCTCATAGTAATAATTGCTGCAGTGTTTGTCCAGTATCCGGGGTCTCCCTGACGCGTGATTATGGATCCCACTGGGAAAGATGGATAACCACGCCCCACGCCCCAGACTCATTTTTGAAGCTTGTGATTGGCTGAACCGGACGTAGGGAGTGCTCCGTTGTAGTCACTTGGACCGCACAAGGTGAACCAAAACCCAATTATCATTGCGTTTATCGTGCGCTTGGCCAGGCCGTAAAATAGAACGATTGCATTCGCGCGGCGCTCCACCGGCCGCACGGCCCGCTCTTCGCGGGCACTCGGGCCTGCGGCGCTCGGGCGCGAAGAGCAGGACCAAGGTCCGCTGGCCTTCGCGCCGCTTGGAATGTCGTGGACAATAACTGTGAAAACGAGCGCTCTATGCCGTTTCCATCCATCTTTCCCAGTGGGATCCATAATCAGGCCCCCCTGACACTTCAGCTCTTAAGTCAACAGGAAACACATTTTCAAGTGGGACAACAATTCAATCCAATCAGGAGAGATTGGACCCTAACCCTAACCCGACACGGTTCTGTACACCTGTGCGCCTAGCCGCCTACGCTTGAGCTGGCTGTAAATGATTTGTCTTCTGATTTCATCTCATTGCAGCATGAGTTGAGAAGAAACACATTGTTGTTAAATGGTAACAAAACAAAGGCTATGCTGTTCACTCCAAGAGCGTATCCAATAACAGTAAATATCTCAACTCTAGATGGTACCCCCATTGAATGGGTGGAGCGTTATAAATATCTAGGTTTCTGGCTGGATAAACATCTCAACTTTAAATTTCATACTGATGCTCTAGGAAAGAAGCTTAAATTCACTTTAGGTTTTTTCTACAGGCTGAAGGCCTGTTTTGCTTGCTCCTCTCGCAAACGATTGGTAAATGGCTTGTTCTTGTCCCAGCTGAATTATGGGGACACCATTTATAGGTTTGCTTGTGCCTCCACTTTGGCCAAATTGGATCCCATTTATCATGCAGCTCTGAGATTCATAACAAATTTGCCTTTCAGGACTCATCACTGCATGTTGTATGCTGCATTTTTTTTAAATACTTTATTGGGTCAGTCAACATGTAACAATTTTACATTTATATATATATATTTCTTTTTTACATGTCTTTGTGGCCGGCGGGACTTCTCTACGCCTTACCCCCATTGGACCTCATCCTCCCGACCCTAGAAAGGGTGAGGAGGTACGCTCTGAAGGTGCTTCTGGTGGCACCGAAGTTAGGAGTCTGGAGATCAGTGATCACACCACTCCTGTACGCAGAACCTGCGCCACTTCCTCTCAGGCAAGACTTAGTGTGCCAAGCGGGTCAGGAAACCTTCCATCAAGAGTCCAGACCCGCAGCGCCTAGACCTGTGGGTCTGGCCTGTGAGAGGGAGAAGCTGAGTGCAGCAGGCCTTTCTACGACACCATGCAGAAGTCTAGAGCGGGCTCTACGACTGTGGCGTATGCTGGGAAATGGGGAGTCTTTGAGGACTGGTGTCAGGCTAGGCTTCCGCCTGTGGACCCAGTCTCGGCTTCACCTCAGGATCTTCTTGAGTTCCTGCAAGATCTCCTGCTCAAGGGCAGGAAACCCTCTACGTTCAGAGGGTACTAGGCTGCCATTAACGCCTGCCATCAATAGGCGTGGGGCGGTATCGACATTTTGTTACCACGATTACCGTCTTCCCATTTACCGCCGGTATTGCGGTAATTACCGCACCCCCGTATCTATTAATTAAGGTTCGGCGATAAGCCAAAATATTGCAATCGTCTTCCCAAAAGTCGCCTCTCCACAGCCTGACTGCCCGAGTTATACTTCCACAGTACACAGCAGGTTTGGCTTTGAAAGGAGCAGATCTACAAGCTCACAACACGTCGCATCCGCGACGCGTTCTGAGCTTTTAGATCTGCACTGTCGGGTTACCATAGTAACGGTAGCTACTTGGGCTTTTAAGACACAGACTTCTGTGTGTGAACAAACCAGAAGAGACGGAGACGGGTAATCAGATCGTGTACAGTGATTAACTCACGTCTGAAATCGCAGCGATTGAGTGCTGATATATACAGGTTTTAGTGACAAGACTTGACAGAAAAGGTTATAAAATCGGCGACGGGGCACAACGGGCGAGTCGGCGCGACGCGGTCGCGGTGGGAAAAGTAAAAGATAGTTTCATTTTCGGTTTTAGTCCACGCGGTCCGCGCTCCGCCTGTAATCCGTATGAATAAAAAACAAAATGCCACAAGGTACTACTGCCACAACACAAGGTATGTATTAACGTACTTGTGTTGTGTGGATTACAGTCAGAGAAAGTTTACGCTTCTCCGTGCTCCCTACTACGAGGCTGCTGCTGTGTGTAGACTGTGTCTCCGAGTCGAGTGACGTATGTGGCTTCCAAACCATAGACGTTCCAAACCTGTGGTACGCGGCCCAGAGCAGAGCGGCATGGAGCGCATGCGGTCCTCGCCTCTCCCCCGTTTTAAAACTCGCTTGTTTTCAATAAAAAATAGACTATTTTGACCGCGGTAAGGACCCTGATGCCTCGGTATACCGCGGTACGGCGGTACGGCGGTTACCGCCCCCAACCCTAGCCATCAATGGTTTGGTGGGACCAAGCCCTCGCAACATCCTTGGGTGGTCCAGTTTATGGCAGCGGTCTTGAGGGGCAATGGCTCCTCTAGACCCCTCTTTCCGTCTTGGGACTTGGAGGTGGTGTTGAAGGGCCTGAGTCAGGCTCCTTTTGAACCACTAGAGAGCGTTTCTTTGAAAATGCTCTCCCTCAAGACGGTTCTCCTCCTGGCTCTGACTACAGCCAAGAGGGTGAGTGACCTCCATTCTCTCTCAGTGTCAGAGGATTGCATGAGGTTTACTAGTGGTCTTCGCAGTGTCCAGCTGAAGCCCCACCTACAGTTCTTACCTAAGGATGGGGTGGTCCAGGATGTTCCGGTGGAACTCCTGGCCTTCCATTCCTCCTCCCTTTACTTCAGAGGAGGATAAGCGGCTACATCTTCTGTGCCCTGTCAGGGCTTTGAAGATTTACTGTGACAGGACAAAAGAGTGTAGGCGGTCAACCTGTCTCTTTGTTCCGTATGGTAAGTCCACCAAGAAGGCAGCGGTTTCAGTGTCAACGCTTTCAGGGTGGATTGGTTCCGGTTCTGCTTATCGGTTCCGGTTCCAAACGGTTCCTATTTCGGTTCCAAAATGGTTTGTTTTTTACACAAAAACATATATTTTTTTTAATTTACAGTTTTAATGAATCATTTAAAACATAACATTTTAATAACATTTTAATGTTTAATTTACAGTTTTAATGAATTATGCAAATTAAATCATATTTCTTGTCTTCAGCGATATATTCTGAAAAGATTAAGAAGTCGACCACCGTCTGGAAGTATTATTGCATTACGAAATCGACCACCGTCTGGAAGTCTTATTGCGGCTAGCACAACATATCTTATTCTGAAGAGATCGGCCAACGGAAGTGTTAGATTTGCCAGCTTAGATTTGACAAAAGAACACAGCTCGGCGAGCGAGCGACAGAGAGCTAAGCCCGCAGTCACACCATAACCCAGAGAGACACACCGGGGTCCGCAAGCACTGTTGCCGTACAATCTTTCAGATGAATAAATGTTTTGTCTCCATCTCACGTCTCTCTGTGGCTGGGCTGCTAATGTTGCTAGCATCGTTGCCAGTCAGTGTTGTTGTTTTAGTGGCAACGCAGTTGTCCCCCGATTGTGTGTGCGCTTGTGTATCTGTGTGTGTTTGGAGGAATACAAGGTGTCACGTAACTCACGTTAGTTTAGCCTCGGGAACCGGGGACAGGTCCTGACAGATAGTCAAATACGTCTTTGAAGGTAATGTAGTGAAGCCTTTTTTGAACGGATAGCACGTCTTTTTTTTTTACTGGTGCGTCTAGGAACCGATAAGCAGTACCGAAAGTAAATATTCTTTTTGGGTACCCAGGAACAGTCATGTCCTTATCGGTTCTGTCCCGGTACCGAACTTCGGTACCCATCCCTAATTACCACACAGCTTGCTAAACCCAAGTCATACTACTCAAACGCCGAGTTAAAGAAGCCCAGGATCTATGCCATGATCTTTTGGCATTTTCATATACCTGCCATAGTGGACATGCAAATTAGGTGTCCAGACACACCCAATCATAAATCATAAATGTTTCTAAATGTCAAAGAAATAGACACCAAGTCTGCATTATGTAGATCAGCTGGTTCAAAGGTTATAACCAAAACTGTTTTGTTTTCAGGTGGCCCTATGTTGGGTTTGGCCACGAAGGACGATGGCTCGGCAGTGATGGGCAAGCTACTTGGAAAATGTAGTTACCTAAGCTACAAGTTACACTCGATTAAATATAGCTAAAGTTACAGCGAAGCTAACCCCAAAGGTACTTACTGTAAGCTATAAACTTTTTTTCTTCTTTTTTTTAGGTATTAATTAATCAATTAATCAATCATCAAGTCATCTGGGGATAAACCTGTCCCCTCACACTATTGCACTATTGCAATTGACTGGTCTATTTATTTATGTAGTTTTCCCAACCGTGATGTGCAAGCTATCTGGAAAATGTAGTATGCTACATTAGTACTCTGATTAAATATAGCTAACCTATTATACAAGCTATCCCCAGAGAAATGTAGCAAATCTCTGTTACGCTACTTAGAAATGTAGCTAGCTACTGCCCATCACTGGGTACCATAGCCTAATCATTAATGATAATGAATTGTATTTATATAGCACCTTTCAAAACAAAGTCACCGCAAAATTAAGGCAAGATTAAAACATCATTATTGATACTTTTACTTAAAGGGGAAGACCACCCATTTTCAATATTGAACTATGTCATTAACATACCTTAGAGGAGTTGTGTGGAAATAGAAAAAAAGTTCCCCCTCTTCTGTGTTGCCTAGAACTGGAGGATTGATTTTGGGGTTTGTATTGTTATCAACGTGTGATGTCATCAAGTTGTACTTTACAATACAAACCCCAAAATCAATCCTCCAGTTCTAGGCAACACAGAAGGGGGGTAACTTTTTTTCTATTTCCACACAACTCCTCAAAGGTATATATATAATCTTTATTCAGGAAACACACAGGGGGTCCATATCAAAAACAACCACAACAACAACAACAGTACGGTATACAAAAAAACATAAAATACATAAAAACCCATAACAGGCAAATGCTGTCAGTGTACTACAAAAAGGCTTCTGCGCCAATGGCGCCACAGACTAGAGCTATATCTAAAGGAGCTTTTGGTAGGGTCTGTTAGCTTCATTATAATATCATTCCCAGAATCATTTAGCCGACACATGAATCTGTACATCAGGTTTCTTAGTAGGGCTTTAAACGTAGGTAACCCCAGACTTACAAATAATTGGCTGGCGCTGTGCCATCTAGGCACACGCATTAACAGCCGCAGAGCATCATTGTAGGCCACATTTAGTCTTTGTAAGGATTTAACCTTGTACCTGCCCCACAGGTGAGCAGTGTATAAGGGTGTGCAGTACGCTCTAAACAGTGAAGCTTTAACATCAGAGGAGCACATGTGGAATCTTTTCTTAAGCATGTTTGCTTGTGCATAGAGTTTACTACATTGACGATGGATATCTCTGTCATCTGATAAATCATCTGATATGTAGTGTCCGAGATATTTAGTCTCATTACATATATCCAGAGCTTTGTTACTCAGAAAGAACCGAGGGAAAATTGACCTCCGATCATCTTTAGAGCGCACTATCATGATGTTACTTTTCTCTGCATTGTACTTTATATCAAATTGGTCGCCATACTGAGAGCATATTGAGAGTAGCTCTTGTAACCCAGCACTGCATGGGGAAAGCGCCACCATGTCATCCGCATACATAAGATGGTTAATGACAGTATCTCCTACTACACAGCCAGTTTTACAATTATTAAGACAGCTGGACAAGTCGTCCATGTAAACATTGTACAGATAAGGAGAAAGAATTCCTCCCTGTCTGACCCCATTACTTACTTTAAAACTAGCAGATACAGAGCTACCCCATTTAATTTGAATAAGCTGGTTTGCATACCAAAAAGCTAGGATGCGGACAATGTATTTGGGGACCCCCCTTTGGGACAATTTCAGAAAGAGTTTGCTATGATTTATTTTATCAAACGCTTTTGAAGAATCTATGAAACATAAAAACATTGTTGTGTTTAAACCTTGATACTTGAATAGTAGTTCTTTCAGAGCAAATATGCACATGTCAGTTCCATGTTTTCTTTTGAACCCAAACTGATTGTCATTAGTAGAGATATACGTTGCTATTCTACTCAGTATGATTGTCTCCAGGACTTTAGATAGCACACTGGCCAGAGCAATTGGTCTGTAGTTATCTTTACTGTTGATTTTTCCAGTCTTGTCTTTTATGACAGGCACCAGCTGTACCGCTATCATAGATTCTGGTAAACTGCCATGCTTAAAGAAACCATAAAAACACAAAGCAAGAAGAGGGATTACCTTCCGACTGGCATGTTTTAAATGCTCAGCCGTAATACAATCAACACCACAGGCCTTATTGTTCTCTAGTTTTACAATGGCTTGCTGAATTTCGTCTGGATATATCACTAAGTTCTCAATGGGGTCAACATTATCTGGTATAAATGTATCGTTGTTAATACTGTTAAACAGCTCATAGTAATGCTGTCTCCATAATTCAGCAATGCTGTCTGAACCACATACTCCATTGATATTAGATGGCAAGGGAGCTTTACAGTTATTCAGTGATTTCACTTCCTTCCAAAAGTCACAGTAGCTGCGATTACAAAGTTTACCAGCAAGGGAGTCGGCCCTCATAGTGGCCTCATTCCTGCTAATAAACCGTACAGCATGCTTGAACCTCGCATTTGTGCGCTTTTTATTTTCAAATAAAGGCCCATATCTTATTCTACCTGTCGCAGCCCATTCTTTAAATGCTTGCCTAGCTGCTGAGTGAAGTTCAGCCACATGTGAATTCCACCCTGGCTTACTATGATAGGTACGTACTACGCCTATTATTATTGTCTTTGTATAAGGTCTTACCAGAGTCAAAAAGACATTTAATTATGAGATCATACAAGAAGCACAATTCTTTGCAGTGCAATTCATTTTTGCAATTTACATCACAACATAGTAATGCATCCTTTGGTAGTTCAACAGTTTCTAGCAGAATGTCAGTGTTAATGGTGTATATTAATGACATATTAATGACATATTTCGATATTGAAAATGGGTGGTCTTCCCCTTTAAGTAAAGAAATTGAGTACTTTTGCCTCCACTGCACACCAAACTAAAAACAAACAAACAATTGAAAATAGCCAATCTACAATTAAGCTCACACATCGCATGGCTTGACTCCACTCACTCCAGTACTTTGTGCACCCACCGCGATGTAAAATAAACGTGGCAGCCCATGCAGGAGGGATTGTTTTTTCGCTATGGAAGAAATTATATGTAGCTAGTTCCTTCAATGAGATACTGCATCGATGCACTCATCTTCTGACCATTCTGAGAGTTCTTGGGTTGAGTATAAAGCCCTTTGCACACAGGACAGTTGCGTTTTTTTTCGTTTGCTGCATGAATAAAACGCATTGGATTTGGTGTGCAAGAATGTGCGGAATCGGCGCTGCGGATCCCAAAAGGAGTCATAAAAGGAGTGATGAGTTTTTCACCGCATGCGACAAGACGCACGAATCGAACTGGGTTCGATCGAGAAAAAAACGCATGGCCGCAGCCACTCGTCGCACGGCTAATTCGGATCCGGTGTGCATGAGGTCGTAGAGCAGGGGTGCCCAAAAGGTAGATCGTGATCTACCAGTAGATCACCAAGGGTGTACAGGTAGATCACATGACATGCCCTTAAAAATATATAATTATAATATAAAGAGGTGACTTGATTGATTGACATCAAGAAGGGCCTGTCCTTCATGGCTTCTAGGCATCCCCTCCAATGCAATGCAATGCTTTGTTCAAGAGTCAGTAGCATTACAAAGAACCAGAAATATGTTATGCCATTGCCACTATTCCAAAGCCCGTTCAGGTAATTCTTTTGGGGTGGGTAGATCATGTTGAGTTGGTCATTCTAAAAGTAGCTCTCAAGTCAAAAAAGTGTGGGCACCCCTGTCGTAGAGAATCATTGTTTTCTTTTAAAAAAATGAAATTGTCCGTTTTATCCGTGCGGATAAACGCGCCTGTGTGCAAAGGGCTTTAATGTCCCCAATGTTGCTGAGAAAACGCTCTCTTTCTTCATTGTTCAGCTTGTCCTTCTACGGTATGGTGAGTTAAAGTTTCACTCTCTCCATTCCGTTCTCTGTTCACGGTGTAGTCGGCAAATAACTAGCTAATGTTTACATTTACCGTCATCCAAATTCCACACATTCCAATGAGCGTAATTTTGACTGTGACCCAAACAATGGCCGCGCTAGTAAATGGGGGCGTGGCGAGCCCTTGCTGACGTGGCCACTGGCACACACTATAGCAAAACTCCGGTTTATGTATGCGGTTTTGCTCTCTCTAAAGGGATTTAAAGGATTAAAATGTTATGTGTTCAAGTGCTGTTCCTATCCGATCCATGGAATACCGCGTGCGACTTTTGTCGGAGGTGCTCTGAACGGCAACGTTTCAAACGGAGTGCAATGGAGACGTCTAATCAAGTAGGATAAACTTTAATTTGTCGTTTCTTGAAGTTTGATGGAGAAGCAGGTTAATTTAAGCTACAGTGTTGATGGAGGAAGAGTGTCTTATGCCTGCCTCTGTATGCCTGCAGCGCAGATCCACGCGGTGCAGCGAGCGCACGCACACACGCACCGCACGCAATCACACGCGCACGCGCACACACACACACACACACACACACACACACACACACACACACACACACACACACACACACACACACACACACACACACACACACACACACACACACACACACACACACACACACACACACACACACACAGAGGAGCCACGTGTTTCACTGCGCCTCGTTGTTTTGCCTCTGTTCTGTGTCTGAACGTGATCGAACGGGTGAAGCGATGACTTTATACTTTTATGCGAAAAAGTGCGGGGATTGTGAAATCAAGCGATGCCCGCATATTTCGCACATTTTCCTCGGAAACATGCGATTATTGCTGAGAATATGCGGGGATTGTGAAATCATGCGACCCCCCGCATAATCAGCGGCATTTATTGATTATTGCGGGAAATTCTGTGATCGCATAATCGCGTTTTTCTGGAGGGTCTAGATAACGGATGGATAAGGGCCCCTACAAACACACACAATGTAACGTGCACATGCACGCGCACACACACACACGCGGACACACACACACACACACACTCACCTGATACGGTGAAGCTGACCAGTTTACGACAGTGCTCGTCTCCTGATTGGTCGTCTGGCTGGCCCTCGCCGCGCACCTGCCCAGGAAACAACCAATCGGGGATGGGCTGTTAAGTGTTTGATGTCACTCACCAGGGACGTGCAGAGAATGTTAGAGAGGCAGGGGCTGAAACTTCTAAAAGGGCCTTTTAGTGAAAATATCGAAAAGCTCACAATGTGAGCTTGGAGGTCGGCTATTATCGATGCTATTTTCGATGCTTGATTTCCACACAGAGTGGACAATTCCTTCAACATAAGATGCTGCATTGAAGTTCAGGAGAGTTTGGACTTCTCAATTCTCTTGAATGCTGCCTTCAGGTATGGCATGGAAAGAGGGCATTTTAATTTCTTTCACCATAGTGAAAACTGCATCCATGGTCTGGAGAGGGTACTTTTCTACCTGACATAAAAGGGCAGGGGCTCAAGCCCCCTTTGATGTCTATGTGTGCACGTGCCTGTCACTCACCATGCCAGAAACAAATACAACTATGATGATGACAGAGGATATGTGACAACACTCACATACTGTATCTGATAACGTACCAAGATTAACTCATAAACACATCGAATTACCATAGAAACAACAAGCTTAGATAATGTACTTTTACTAGACTATTTAGAGACAGAGAGAGAGAAGAAAGAAGAGGAAAAGTGAATGGAAGACTGAAAAACAGAACACTTACACACGCGCGCAGCCGCGCGTGCACACGGTACACACCTGTACTCCGGGGTTCTTGACAGTGATACAGGGCGTGGTTGCTCTCAACGCTCCACTGACTCCATGGTAATATTTAAAACAGACCTTTGTCTCCGCTGTGAAAAGCACACACAATAGGGCATTCACCAAATATTCGAAACATTCGAATATCAAAGTCACTATTCGACATTGTTCACCGAAGTTGAATATTCGCTTATTTTTATTTTTGTATTGTTTCTCTTTAAAAAAATATATAGTTTATAAAGCTTGGCTAGATAGGAAGTCATACGAATGAGTTATTGTCAATGCTCCTGGTGGATGAATTTTGTAATGCTCTATACCAGGGGTTCTCAAAACTTTTTAGGCAGTGACCCCCAAAATAAACATATTTGAAGACTGACAAGCACTTGGAACTGTAGATATTTAATGTGACTCAGTTCGAATACTTTCAAGCCCCCTTTGATGTCTATGTGTGCATAGACTCAGTTCCACAGATAAATATTGTGAAACTAGCAACGCGAGGCGTTGTGAGCATGTAGATCGGCTATTTTCACTATGTTCGCCTCTTGTACTTAATATTTGACAGTTTGACCAGTCCTATCGAATATTTGACTATTCGAATACTTTGAGGTTGAATAATTCAAATACTAAAAATCACTATTCGTGAATGCCCTAATACACAAACACCTGCAGTAAACAACTTATTCCTTGGACCATTACACCTTATTTCATTATAACCAAATCCTCCTAGATAAATATTCAGGCTACCTTTAGACAGATTTAGACAAAGACAGTATCTCTTTACGCTTCAGCCTGAATGGCTGAGAATAATGTTACAACTTTACAAATTTGCCCTTTTTGAGCGGCGCTCCTGGTAGGAGCTAAGCACCAACACGTGGCTTAGTCTGTTTGCCCAGCGCGGCACCGAGTGCCTGCGAGCTTGTAGATCTGCTATTTTTGAAAAGTCGTGAAAATGTGTGAAAATCTTTGAAAATATGTATTTTTTAAGCGAACGTTTGTAACTCAAATCTTGCTTCTGGGGGGGGTCCCTGGAACTAAATATTTTGAGATGGGGGTCCGTGGCCAAATACATATCATTTTGGGGGTCCTTCCCATGAAAAGGTTTGAGAACCACTGACATAGAAACATAGGTTTTCAAAAAACCTTAGAAGGATTCAAAAGACACTTATGGAATCGGGTCAAAATTTGGTCAAAATTCCAATGTTCACAATTCTTCAAAAATAGCAGATCTACAAGCTCGCAGCACGGCACCATGTATATCTGCTATTTTTCAATAGTTAAAGCATAAAATAATAATACACAATACAGTGTACCCGTTCTGAATGGCTTACGCCTCTATCAGAGTCCAGGGTGAAGAGCTATTCACTTCACCGCGGTGTAGTTTTCTAGCTATCACCTAAAAATACATAACAAAGTCTAGGTGATAGCTAGGAAACTACAACGCGGTGAAGTGAATAGCTCTTCACCCTGGACTCTGTTAGAGCCTTTAGCTACTCATCATCCAGTCCAGAGATGCACTCACCAGTGTTGATTTCGTCGACTAAAACTATGACGAAAAATGTGTGTCGACTGCGTTTTTTTTCACTGACAAAAACTAAATAAAAACTAAATAAAAACTAAGCTGTGATGACTAAAACTAAGACTAAATATATTGACAATTTCGTCAACAAAATAAAAACTAGACTAAAACGTTAGGGAGGGACTAGTGGAGGAGAAAGTCATATTATGTTTGGTTGCTCTCAGGTGTTGCTTGCTGAAAATAGCAGATCTACAAGCTCACGACGAGTTGCAGCGCGACGCGTTGTGAGCTTGTAGATCGGCTATTTTCAGCATGCAACAAAGTGTCAAATCCGTCATTACGATGCCATCAAGGCCTGCCAAAATACATTTTAGTTGACTAAATCAACTGTAGATTTAGTCAACTAAAATCTCATGATATTTAGTCGACTAAAATTAGACTAAAACTAAAACTTTTCGCGTGACTAAATTATGACTAAAACTAAATGACATTTTATTCAAAAGACTATGACTAAAACGAAATCAAAATTTGCTGTCAAAAACAACACTGGCACTCACGCTCCATCAGGTACGGCCCGGGCTCCAGCCGCCAGACGATCTGACCCCGCTGGGTGCCGTTCACACCGCGGTTCTTGGAGTCCCACACGTTGCCCACCGAGGTCTCATCTGGGGACATAATGCACACACGCACACACACACCAAGGTTATAATAGTTTGGGATTTTTCCATTCATTTTTTATTTTTTATTAGTTTTGAGGTTTTGTTTTCAATTACCGTTTAGTTTTAATTCGTTTTTAACAGTTTTACTGCCAGATGTTATTATTTATTTATTGGGTCTTGTGCCAGCAAAATCAGCTTACCTTTGCGAGGTTATAGACAAAGATCTTTTTTTTCCCTTCTTTTTCTCATTACATAGTGCACTTAGGTCATACTAGCAGTAGAGGGCAGCCTCAGGGGCGCTGGAACTCCCAAATCCCAAGGGGAGCTGAACCTGGAGGAGTTCATGCGTGCGGCCTTTGGCCGCACGCCGAAAAATTCACGTTTTTTTATCCGGTTTTGGGTTCTTTTTATTACGGTTTCGGGTGCTTATTCCCCGCACAACGGTGTAACAAGGAGCTATATAGTTACTAGTTGTTTTAGCACACAGTGCAACAGACAACACGCATGCACACACACAGTCACTCACGCACACTCTACAAAATCGGGTATTTTTTTTGTAACGGTAACGGTTTTCTACTGTTTTTTATTCCCCATATACAACGGTGTTAGTTTGCAACAATGAGCCTATAGACAGTTTCTAGTTCTCAAATAAATAGACTTTGGTGTGCCATCAAAGCGGGATTTAAATTTGACTTCCCTTCTGACCGGAAGTGGCAAGGTGACCATGTGATTAGGTCACCATGTGATAATCAAATACATTTTTTCAACATATTTTATTCCCCAAAGTCAAATATATTATTGTTTTAATATAGCTCTGTGTGTGTGTGTATATATAGGCTTATTTAAAAAAAAAAATAAGCCTCCCCACCACCAGGGGAGCTGCAGCTCCCTCAGCACCCCACTTCCAGAGCCCCTGGGCAGCCTCATGCAAGAATTAATGTGAAATGGCCGCGGTCGGCTCCCATCCGTCCAGGCCACTAAATCGCTACAGAGCAATAGACCCAGAGAAAATAACAAGGAAGCGTTTTGTTACTCCATTGATGCTAACGTCCAGTGGGTTTTTGAGAGCACTTTTACGGGAGATGTGTTAACGGTACACACCCGCGCGACCCCTCATCAGTTTACAGACATCAAAACAAGGTACAAAAGAACGAGCCAAAGAACGTACAATTGGCATCGCGCCGCCGTGAAAAATGGGGCGAATGGGAACGTCCAAAGCGGTAAAAAAGTGGGGTTGCTAGTTTCGTTTCGTTTGTATTTTTTTGAAAATGCTTAGTTTTAGTTTAGTTTTTATTAGATTTAGTGTTAGTTTTTGTCTTTTACGTAATATGGGGTATTTGTCAGGGGTGAGATTAAAAAAGCTCCAGAAAGACAGACAACTTCTCTCTTTGACCTCACCAACTGGTGGGTTTTATTTTTTATTTCCACAAAAGACAAAAGACGAGAACCAAGGAGATTTTCTCTATAATTTTAGTTTATTTTAGTTAGTTTTGTAAACACACAATACTGTTTCAGTTAGTTTTCTTTTTTTTTTTTTAAAGCTTAGTTTTTTTTATTTATTTCAGTTAACTAAAATGTTTTTCCATTCTAGTTTTTTAGTTAGTTTCCGTCGCAAGTTACTATGAAAACCGCCAGCTGTCTGTCTGTCTGTCCATCACGTCACGTCACGTCATGTCACGTCATGTCACGTCATGTCACGTCACACTTTTGGCCCTACTCTTATCTCCGGCACCGTTGTTCCTATCCATGCCAAACTTTGCACACACTCCTTGGCTGCCAAACCACAACCTCCGCCCCTGATTTCTCATATGTCCCTCTTCTAGCGCCACCATGAGGTTGCTTATCTCCCAATTAGGGAGTCTTACTGATTATTTACATCTGTCTGTTAATGTGGCCTCCTTGTTTGTTCATGGTTATGCTTTGTAAAACATCCCTTAAACATCTATAAATCATTAGATGATGTTATCAAGAGCCCTAATGTAAAGTGAAGACTATTCATTATTTACAACTGTCTGTTAATGTGGCCTCCATGTTTGTTCATGTTTAGCAGTTTGGCAAGTTTGGCATGGATAGGGGAAACGGTGCCGGAGATAAGAGTAGGGCCAAAAGTGTGACGTGACGTGACGTGACGTGACGTGACGTGACGTGACATGACATGTCATGACGGACAGACTGGCGGAGGGACTGACAGACAGCCGGTTGAGGTTTTCATAGTAACTTTATTCATGTTTATTACTCATCTACAAACTGCTTATAAATGTTTATAAATGATTTATAACAGGTCATTATTGTAAAGGGCTACCAAACATTTTAACAACATAAATCTGTGTGGAGGTCCCTGGTACCACATATTTTCAGGTGGGGTTCACGACTGTGGACAAATATGTTAATCTGGGGTCCTTGATATGAAAGGATTTGGGAACCACTGGTTTAAAAAATATTAGAAAGTAAGGCAGCCCGATAAGCAACTACATTATTTTACACAAATATCTTATTATAAGCAGACATGGCAACACAGGTTAATTCAGAGCCCAGAGCGCCAACTACTGACACTTTAATGCAAGAACACAGGAAACCAAATGATGTTTTTCAGGCCAGCTTTTTCAGCCTTCGTCTCTTTCAGGATATGAACAGGAAGCCGGGGAGGGGCCAGGAATATGGTGAATAGAGCGTTTAAGTGGTACCGGATATGCAGCTCGGCAAAAAAAAGGTGAATTGATCCCAGTGCATGACAGATCATGAGTGTTTTTTAGGGGCACGGTGGCGCAGTGGTTAGCGCTTCGCCTCACAGCTAGAAGGTCCTGGGTTCGATTCCTGCTGTGGGAGCTGGGGGCGTGTTTCTCCCTCCGCGTCATCAGCGCCCACACCCTAGGTGGGGTCGGCGATAGGGCCTTTCTGTGTGGAGTTTGCATGTTCTCCCCGTGTCTCCTAGGGTTGATACCCTCACAAAAACATGCAGTAATCCTGGTCTCAATAATGCCTCCCCCTGGCCAGCCGGGGCGCTTGATGGAGGGTAAAGGAACTGGTTGGAATAACGTGTTCCTTCCACGCGCTACGTCCATCCCGGGGAAATCCCCCCTGTCAGGTGAAAAGAAACAACTTGGACTACTCATGCATTGAAGGAAGCATGAGGTCAGTCCGTTGTCTCCCCTGGCGCGGCAGAGGGAGAGCAGAGCCCAGGATTACATAGGCAATTGGCACTGGGTGAAAAAGGGGTTGCAAAATCGTGAGATAAAAATTATTAGAAAAAAAAATAAAAAAATGAGTGTTTTTTATCATGATAAACGATAATATCGCTTATCGTCCCATCCCTAGTCATTAGATCAATGTTCTTGTCCATCAACTTGGATTTCTGTCTCCCTCTCCTTCACACATGCACGCATGCTCACACGCACACCAGGGACGTGCTGGCCATTGGGAAAAGGGGGACAACTCCCGAATGGCCGGTTCATTCCCGGCCGGTCCAGGCCGGCCATTAGAAAGAAAAAAAAATGAAATGTCGGCCTTCGTTCCATTTTGGGGGCTGGGCGGCCAACAAAGTAAATCGTCGTCACTGTCGGGCGGAAACCTTGTATCTCCAAGTTTCAAATTTGTACATTTTTTCGCAAAGAAAAAAGCCCTGCTTCATCATACAAGGCTGTCGCACAAAAGTAGTGAAAACAGCTACAAGCACACAACGCCTTGCACCGCGAGGCGTTGTGTGCTTGTAGATCGGCTGTTTTCACTAGTTTAAATCCTTTTTAAAATGGTTTTGGACACAATGATGAAATATAACTCATGTAATTTGGCCTACTGGCTTGTCACTTTTCATGATCTGAAATGGCAAATCTTTAGTAGCAGCAGCGCTATAGAGAGATCTCTCTCTATAGCGTGCAATGAGGGCCTCTCCAACTCTTTTTCCCAGGCTGAATCAGGGGCCCAGCAATGGCCAGCATGTCCCTGACGCACGCACACGCGCATGCGCACGCACGCACGCACACACACACACACACACACACACACACACACACACACACACACACACACACACACACACACACACACACACACACACACACACACACACACACACACACACACACACACACACACACACACACACACACACACACACACACACACACACACACACACACGTAGGTCAGACTGTATGGTGAGTTCATGGAGGCCGTCGGGCTCCAGGGGTATGTGGCTCACAGCCAGGCTGGAAGCAGATGCTGGTCCCTGGGGGAGAAGAAATGGACTTCCCCTGCCTGGGTCAATACACCCAGTGATCTAAACGCTACAAGACAGAGGGGGGGGTGGAAGGATGGAGAATTGCCTTTCACTGCACACCAGCGACGTGCAGAGAATTTTAGAGAGGCAGGGGCTGAAATATCTAAAAGGGCCTTTTGGTGAAAATATAGAAAATAGCAGACCTCCAAGCTTGCGCTGCGACGCGTTGTGAGCTTGGAGGTCGGCTATTTTCACTACTTGATACCACACTAAACTAAGCATAAAAAAGGCAATGTGGCGTAAAGCATGGATTTCTACACAGAGAGGGCAGTTCTTTCAACATAAGATGCTGCATTCAAGTTCAGGGGAGTTTGGACAAGGCAATTCTCTTGAATGCTGCCTTTCTGGTATGGCATGGAAAGCGGGTCATTTGCATTTCTTTCACCATAGTAAAAACTGCATTCATGGTCTGGAGAGGGCACTTTTTACAGACAGGTAAAAGGGCAGGGGCTCAAGCCCCCTTTGATGTCTATGTGTGCACATGACTGCTGCACACATGAGTACAATTCTCAGTCTACAAACGGAACCTTAATGATTCAGTAACTCAAATGGAACCAAATCAGGGGTCATCGATATGTCCATACACGGACAAAAGTCACACGCTATGTTCACTTACTTATACTTAAAGCTATACTGTGTAAGTTGCTCAACTAGTGGTCAGTAGCTCTATAGCAAACCTCGGTCGCGTCCGCGTCTTTTGGCCGTTTTTCGCTGCGGACAACCCTGCGTCTGCCTCCACCTCGCCGAGATCTATCTTTAGAGGGGTCCCTGGTTCCTGTGCGTTCAGGCATTCCGGAGAAACAGACTCCTTCAACCATGCTTCACCGTTCACCCGAGTATAGAGACACACGGGAGACTACAAATATGGCCGCCCTAGCGACCCCACTTCAAGATGCGCTGTGATTGGCCGGCAGTGTATAACCCTCGCTGTGATTGGCCGGTAGTGTATGATGACGTCATTTTGCCGCGAAATTCTCCCCCCCTCACGGCTCATAGAAAACATATAAAGAGAAGGCTTTTGAAGCTGAAAATAACGGAGTGGGTGTTCTAAAACTTTAGCGATTTAACAGTTAGGACAATTAAGATTTGTTTTATAAAAAAAGTTACATGGTATAACTTTAAGTATTATAAAATGTGCTTATTTTGATCATAAGACGCAATTCTCCAGGTTTTCTTCAAAATATGTATGACACTGATTTACTATGACACATTAGGAGTCCACTAGTTCGTGATTCTCCACTAGTAAATTATTCTCAAATGTTTTATCTTATATTACATTTGTAAACTGCAGCCAGCGGTTTTTATTTGTCACCACACGACCAAATGCAGCACTCCAATTGGCTAGGACTGATCACGTGGCACACGTGCCGACGTCCTCACGTCACATTAACATAATCTTCATGTATGTACATCCCATTACAGCAACGTAACGTTACTCTTTTTAATTCGCGGAGTTCTTCACCGGAAGTGCGTCCGGCCGTCAAATATGTCCGACCGGAAACGTGCTGCGGCACAATAATAGTTCCGCCACAATAGTCCCCCCCCCCCCCCCAAAAAACATTTTTTTTTCCATTTTTTTTTTTTACTTTTTTTTTTCAACAAACTTTTTTTTCCAAAAAAAACAATTTTTTTTTTTCAAAAAACTTTTTTTTTTCAAAAAACTTTTTTTTTAGCCATATGAGCTTTTCACGTTAACAACGAGGCGAGGGGGCGTAGATGTGAGCGGCGCGTAGCGCCGCAAACCTCTAGTTTGTGTACAAATGGAACCAAATATTTAAACGCTCTCAGAGATACAGACCTGCTATAGTAATTCAGGGCCAGTTCATGCGTTTCTGGTAATATTTTTGTCCACTCATTTTGTCTGTCCATGGCAAGAATGTCATTTTGACAGAAATGTCCACCACAAGCCAGCATGACGGTGACCCCTCAACCAAATGTACGGGTCCATTTGGTTCCATTTCTACACTTAACTCTAAGGATTTGACCATGTACCTACAGCAAGAGTCTTCAACAGGGGGTCCGGGACTGCTAGGGGGTCCTCAGAGTTACTACAGGGGGTCCTCCAAATCTTTTTTCTCCTTTTTTATATTAACCACGTGAACCTAGTGTAATTATTCTGAGAAAAAAAAATAGATCTTCAAAGTACAAGCTCACAACTGCGAGGCGTTGTGAGCTTGTAGATTGGCTATTTTCGGCAAAGAGCTTTGGTGTAGAGGGGAAAAAGAGATTAAGTACAAACTAGTGAAAGGTCAAGTTTGTCAAGTATTGTGGTTAAATATCTGAAAACACAAATTGACATGAATCCAAAATACACTGATGATTGTGCTGTCAAACAATGAAACTATAAGGAATCTATGAACAGGTTGTGGGGGTCCCTGCTTTGTCTCTCTCTCAAGGGGTCCCTGGCTTGAAAACGTTGAAGACCCCTGGCCTATACAGTAAAATCCTCAATGTCCATTTTTAAACTCGGAGGTAAACTAGTGTAGTGCAGCCTTGCCAGAGAATCAATGAATGTTAAAATAAAACAACGGCCCGCAAAAATTAGTATAGGACCTCATTGGACCTAACTGCTACCACCTCAGTGATTCTCAACTGCTTTGTGTGTGCGCATGTGTAACATGAGATGACACTCAACTGCTAATGCTGCTATTGCTGACTCTGCATGACACGCACGCACGCACGCACACGCACACGCACACACACACACACACACACACACACACACACACACACACACACACAGTCTGTCTGTCTCTCTCTCTCCATTAGCTAGTTAATGTAGCATGAGAGAGGCTGAAGTAGTGCTCATACAAGGCATAACCTCTATAGAGCAATCCCATCACGATCATAGAGTCATTTAGTCTATTAACTCATTCTGAGCCCAGGACATTAACGGATTAGGGGGTCCAGAGTGCCCCCTCCCGGCCCCATTAACGGCCGCTGTCTTATTTTGAAGGCCAGAAGTCTAGACCGGAAGTACTTCCGGTCTGACGTCATCGGATCGTGCGCCGGAACCGATGCGTGTCCACGTGGAGTTGTGTAATGGCCGACCGGGAGCTTTTATAACTGTGTAAAATAAGCGAGCATCTGCCTCCATCCTAGCTTCTAAAGTGTAGTTTTGAGATAATGGACATTAAAGATGAGATCGGCCGTCCACCTCAATGTTATGGGATGACTATTGTGTGCTCGTGGAGCCGTGATGATGACAAATCAGCGCGGATTTCGTCTCCGGAGCGTCGGCCATTGTACTAGGTATTTTTACTCGCCGTTACAGTAATATGTTACTTTTCCCGCGACATCGCGTGGATGGCACTATAGATACTCTATTACTTTTCCCGCGACATCGCGGGGTTGGCTTTTAATGAGTTAATATTACACTACCAGACAGACAGACAGACAGACAGACAGACAGACAGACAGACAGACAGACAGACAGACAGACAGACAGACAGACAGGTATGATGTGACTTGATCAATACAATAAAGACATATCATCTTGATTTCAATCTAAAGCCATACAAACAACACAAAATTGGCCGGAATTGATACAATAGAGGGTATGCGCGTGACATCATCACCGTACCAGGAAGTTATGCGGGAACGCCTATTGAGTGGCAAAAAAATACTTTTTGGCCTTGAAAGCCCATACATCCAAAAAGTAAAGTCCTGTCTGATTGCTTTAAACAATGTTAAACAATGTTAAACTCACTTTGCCACTCGATTTGCCACTCGATTTGCCATTCACTTTATGCATGCGCATACCCTCTATTGATACAATTTGCAATGTTGTCTTTTTTATTTTTCTATTTTTCATACCACGATTTTGCAAACCACCCAGAGCCAATTGTCTAATGCAATCCTGGGTGCTACACTCCCTCTGCCAACCTGGGGAGAGCAACGGACTGACCTCATGCTTCCTTCTATGCATGAGGAGTCCGAGCCGCTTCTTTTTACCTGACAGGGGGGAGTTTCCCCGTCTGGACGTAACGTGTGGAAGGAACATGTTATTCCAACCAGTTCCTTTCCCCTCCATCAGGTCCCCCCGGCTGGCCAGGGGGAGGCAGTATAGAGACCAGGATTACTGCACGTTTTTGTGGGGGTACATTTTTACCCTTGGTGACACGGAGAGAATGTTGTCTTAAATTTAGGCCTAGAATTATTGAATGCTTTAACCAGTGAAAAATAGCAGATATACAAGCTCACAGCACGGCACCGAGTGCCGCGCTGCGAGCTTGTAGATCTGCTATTTTTGAAAAAGTCGTGAAAATGTGTGCAAATCTTTGAATATATGTATTTTCAAAGCGAACGTTTGTAACTCAAATTTTGCTTCTGGGTGGTCCCTGGAACTAAATATTTTGAGATGGGGGTCCGTGGCCAAATACATATCATTTTGGGGGTCCTTCACATGAAAAGGTTTGAGATCCACTGACATAGTAGTCTCTCAAGAAGAGACTAACTGAGCTCCATTTAAGTGAAAAGGACCTTTTCTTTGACGATGGCTAGCCAGATTGCTGACATAGAAACATAGGTTTTCCAAAAAAAACCTTAGAAGGATTCAAAAGACACTTATAGAATCGGGTCAAAATTCAAATTTTCACGATTTTTCAAAAATAGCAGATCTACAAGCTCGCAGCGCGGCACTCGGTGCCGCGCTGTGAGCTTGTATATCTGCTATTTTTCAATAGTTAAAGCATATAATAATGATACACAATAATGTGTACCCGTTCTGAATGGGTTAACTCTTGTGTCCAATCCGGCGTGCCGTGTACTGCAAGAAACTTTATTGATATTGGTGTCCTATTCCAGTGGTCCTCAACCTTTTCAGGCCATGAACCCCCCGGGGAACCTCCCACCCTGACAAGCAATTGGAAAGTTAGGAGTTGAGGCATTACATTTTGCTTGACTCGGTTCCACAGATAAATATTGGGAAAATAGCAGATCTACAAGCTCACACCGCTTTGTATCTTTAAGTGTCCAATATTTAAACTGTAAAGCGTAATTTTTCACAATTAGGGGCGTTTTGGTCTTGCAATCAATAATGTCGTCAATCAATATAAATCAATAAGGAATTCAAGTGTTTAATGCTTGCGTGGGGGAGGTTTGGGATGGGTTGGGGTCAAGGAAGAGCCAACTGGCTCAGGTCACATAATAATAGGATGACAGCTTTCTTTTGGCATTTTGCTGTCATAATGGATTCTTGAGATGGCATCAAAATTGGACGTATCAATATTTTTGTGTTGATCATTTACCAGTAAGACTCCCTTGTCAGGTCACATGTATACACAAAGACGGCTGTAACTGGCATTGGTTCCTAGTTGTGTGGACAATGTATAGTTTTGGTTGGCTCAGAGAATGTGGGGTGCACCGATTTTCGTGATTTTAGGGCAAAATCTGTAGGAGCAGTGTCCAAAAATGTTTTTGAAAAAAGCGGCCTGATGGGGGCGCTATATGGGACAGATCCATGTTGATGACATGAGTGTAGACATACTGTGTAGCGATTTGCGTGATTTTAGGGCCAAATCTGTAGGAGTAGTGTCCAGAAAAGTGTTATAAGAAATCGGCCTCAAGGTGGCGCTAAAGGTGACAGATCCATGTTGAAGAGATGAGTGTAGACATACTGTGTACCGATTTGCATGATTTTAGGGCAAAAACTGTAGGAGCAGTGTCCAAAAATGTGTTTTGCAAGAATGGGCCTCATGGTGGCGCTAGAAGAGGGGCATGTGAGAATTGATGGGGTAGTTTGGCAGGCAAGGAGTGTGTGAAAAATTGTGTGTGAAAAATTGGCAAAAATTGGCAAGTTTTGTATAACATGGTTCTATTGTGAAAATAGCCGATCTACATGCTCACAACGCCTCGCAACGCGAGGCGTTGTGAGCATGTTGATCGGATATTTTCACAATTTCTGCCTCTAATATTTGACAGTGTGTGTGTGAAAAATTGGCATGGATCGGGGCAACAGTTGCGGAGATATGAGCAGGGCAAAAGTGTGACGTGTGACGGACTGACTGACCTGACGGTCGCAATAATTGAGATAAACAGGCTCAGTAGTCCAGGCTGCTTAACTAACACTACAATCAATTAATGTTTTTTCTTTTAAAGATACAGTGCCATGATTTATTCCCCCCCTAAAAAACATGATTATCAGGTATTATGATTATACAAGGAGGAGGACAGAAAATAGTTAAAATTAGGTTTTTACGTGGCCACACCAGTTCATTAAGTATGCCTGGTTGTCATGGTGGGTGGTGACCCAGCTGAAGTTAGCCACACCCACAGTGTTGGGTGAATGGTAAAAGGGGAGGGGATGATCATATGATGTCATTTAATCACTTTTTTGGGATCGGCACGTTTGACCCACAAGGTGTCAGCCTTCGGGAAGAAATACAAAATACAAAGGGAATGCATAATTGCTCATAACCACACCAGGGGGTCTAATGAAGTACTGTCAACCTCATAGACACATGAAAACCAGAACAATAAAACTATGAACTATGAACAAATGAATACACCCTGTTAGGCGAACGGTTCTATGCAGGGACATAAACGCAGAACAGGAATGGGATACAAGACATATCACATTCCCAGATGCATATGGCAGGCAGCAGATATTTTAACCACTTCATCCCTAGCGTTCCTATGTAAAAATAGTAGCGCATGGTTAAGTGTAATACTGTCCTACCTAGTTCACCCAAACAATTACCGGCAGAGACTCCAGTCAGGAGCCAGTAAGAGACTCAAATGACCTGCATTTGATTCTCCTACCGGAGACTCTGCAGTCCTCAAAGTATTGGCTTCTTACACCGCTCCAAAAAGTCCTTTGAAAGTAAAAAGTAAGACAACTACTGTTGTACAGGGTTCCCACACATTTTTTACCAATTAATTTCCAAAACTCTTCCAGAATATTTAACCCAATTTAGTGTATGTCAGTGGTTCTCAACCTTTTCAGGCTGTGACCCCCGAAATAATGAAAAACGTTTTAACTGGGGACCCGGCTCCCTGACGAGCACTGAGAGTTGAGGAATTTTGTATAACACGGTTCTATTGTGAAAATAGACGGTCTATTTTCACAATTTCTGCCTCTAATATTTGACAATTTGGCACATGTTTATTTTTATTTTTTTTGTCATTTCAGAGGTATTACCAAAATCAATAACCAAAGACAATGCATAGCTATTTTTTCCAGGACTTCCAGGACCCTTGATCAATTCCAAAACCTTTCCAGTACTGGAAAAATATTTCTCTAATTTCAAAATATTTCCAGGAATTTCATGACCGTGTGAACCCTGGTTGTAGAAATCAACCTGGGGAGGGGGGGGGCGGAGCTTACCGATGTGGTACAGGCCGATCCAATCGGTGGCGTCCACCTCCTCCTTGATGTCCCAGGAGATGACCAGGTGGGAGTGGCCCAGGGTCAGCTGGTACGTGGACGCCGTCAGCGACGAGCGGCTCTCCGAGGTCACCAGGTCTGCGTCGCTGTTGGCCCGCTGGAGCCCCGGCGGGACCCCTCCGGACCCCTCCGAGTGGGCGCCGGACGCGGGCGCAGAGGAGGAGCCCCCCCGGGACCCCCCGCCGGCGCCGCCGCGCGGCACCGACATGCTGCGCAGGTTCTCGGGACCCAGCGTGTACGGCCGCGAGTGAGGCGTCCTCCGCCGCACCGCCGCCGCCAGGTTCTCCCGGGGCCTGCAGTGACGAGGCAAACGGGACAATATTTCTATTCTAGGGTGGTGATGGTTATGCTTCAGAACGGGTACACATTATTGCGTATCATTATTTCATGCTTTAACTATTGAAAAATAGCAGACGTACAAGCTCACAGCGCGGCACCGAGTGCCGCGGTGCGAGTGTTGTGAGCTTGTAGATCGGCTATTTCCACTACTTTTTGAAAGTGTTTGTAACTATATTAACATTTCTCAAGATGGAAACGAATATGACGATTATGCAAAATAATTGCGATTACCTCAAATTATTGCGATTAGACGATTATGTAATAATTGTGACAGCCCTAAGACCACTGCTTGTGTAACCCCTGGGTTACACAAGCCCTGGGTTACACAAGCCCCTGGGTTTATGTAACCCCTGGGTTACACAAGCAAACACAATATAGTGTGTAATGACGAATAACTCTTCCGCACCTGCCGCCGCTGCTGGGCTCCGCCGGAGTCGAGGAGGAGGAGGAGGCGACCGTGGCGGCGGTCGCCATGGTGACCGTCGCCGGGGAGGAGGACGGGGAAGCGGGAGATGACGAGGAGGAGGGGGAGGGAGCAGAGGAGGAGGACGGGGAGGGGGAGGAGGGCTGCTGGGGGAGGAGGTGATGGGGATGGGGGTGGTGGTGAGGATGAGGATGGCGGTGGTGGCGATGGTGGTGAGGGTGATGAGGGTGAGGGGAGGAGGGGGGCTGGGGGCGGGGGCGGGGGGGGAGGACGGCCGTGGCAAGGGAGGGACGAATGGTGGAGGCCGGGTGGAGGAGGAGGTGGAGGAGAGAGAGGGGACCCGGAACAACGGGTCGGTTCCAAACCTCGGGTTTTCGGCCTCACGGTTTTCGGTTCGGTTTTGGCACAGTAAAAAACAAAAGAAAAGCAATAAAAAAATTCCAAAATGTTCAGTTTATTTTAAAGATGGGGTTCCATGATTTGTTTCCCCCCCCCTACGACATGATAATCGGGTATTATGATTATACTAGGAGGGAAAAATTTCTCAAAAAAAATAAGTGTACTGAGAGAGTTCAAATTATGTTTTTATGTGGCCCACACCCCCCCAAAAAAAGAAAGAAATTCGGTTCATTCGGTATGGGCCGTTCGGTTCGGTACACCAGTTCGGTTCAGTATTGTTGCACCCCTACTGGAAACGTGGAGTCGTGGGGGAGAAGGCCAGAGAAAGCAGAAAACAGGGCCTATTCGTGAGGCCGCCTCAAAGCATTGATGAACGGTAATGGGAGTGCTTGGGACTGGGACTCGGGTTTTACCAAAGACCTACTTGGGTTAACCCAAGATAAATAAAACAAAATGTTAGACTCGGAGTCTTTGCCTCATGACCCTTGCCAGAGCGTCTCACTTCACTTTTTGGCGGTCCTGTCCTGACCAACCGGTTGAAAAGCACTGGGGAGGGTGGCGGGGTTGAAAAGGAGGATGGACAGGTGGCCTGGGGACCAGATGGACGAAGGACAATGGCCGACAGCTTGCTTGCTGAATGCAGGGTCCCTTTGATTGACAGTGTCTGCAAGCGGTTCAAGAAAAAACCGAGCTCAGTTCACTCTTATCCGTCGGCCGGGGCGCCGCAGGGCAAGGCACTTCATTCGCGAAAAAGGCGCGAGGAGGGCCGTCCGAAGCATCGTTTAGTTCAGTTTCCTCGCTGCACTATTTCCTCCCACGCCGCAGTCTCCTCGAGCGAGGCGTTCCACCCGTTTCCATTAATCCCCGGGGTTGCCGTTCGACGTCAAAGAAACGTCCGCGCAAAAGCCCGAACAAAGGTTTCTGTTCCGTCTCTCCTGGCGCTTTCTCTCTCTCTTCCTCTGCCTCTTCCCTCTGGAGAGTGAAAACGTCCCGTTTGCACGCAAGGCGAGAGTCACTCGGAGAACCCGGCAGGTCATTTACCTCGAGTGAGCGATCTTCACAGGGATCGTTAACGCCGCCCCCAAGTCCTCCCGTCCTCCCGCGTAGAACGGACGGTCTGGCATCCGGCGGGCCGTTCCTCGTCGGTACGGCACCTACCTACCTACCTGCCGCTTTGTTGAAAAAGATGGCAGGAATGATGGAAAGATGGGAGTGATGGGAGGAGGAGAAGGAGGGGTGTCCTGGAGTCGCTCCGCGGTTCTGTCTGGCAAGTGATGGGTAGGGTGTTCCACAGTCCACTGTGACGGGTAGGGTGGTTCCACAGTCCACTGGCCACACAGGAGGATGGCACACACCTGCAAAAGAGTAGAAGAAGGGATGGCAACAAAGTTATGGAGAGAACAAACCAGTAAGACTCCCTAATCGGGAGATAAGCGACCGTCAGGTCGCATACACAAACTTACTTAATATTTGACAGTCTGGCCAGAATATTCGAATACTTTGAAGTCGAATAATTCGAATACTAAAAATCACTATTTGTGAATGCCCTAGTATCGGCAAATACTGATTCCAGTTGATCGGTGACCAAAGCGCATATAGTTTCTTATATGCGTAGAAAAAGATAACGGTAAATAATGCATTCCATCCTTGACCTGCTGTACACATGTGAGCCACACTATCAGCACCCTGTGTCTCTGTTGCAGGCTTGAGTCTGGTTTATTTTAGGAGAGAAAGGTAATGACAACAGCCTCGCTGAAAATGGGTCACTTATAAATATGTATGAAGCGTGCTTCTAGCTTCAGATGTTCCAGAACTCGCTGTCAAGACATCTGAAAAAATGAAAAGAACTTTTTTTTAACCCATTTAGGCCTAGAATTATTGAATGCTTTAACCAGTGAAAAATAGCAGATATACAAGCTCACAGCGCGGCACCGAGTGCCGCGCTGCGAGCTTGTAGATCTGCTATTTTTGAAAAAGTCGTCAAAATGTGTTCAAATCTTTGAATATATGTGTTTTCAAAGCGAATGTTTGTAACTCAAATTTTCCTTCTGGGGGGTCCCTGGAACTAAATATTTTGAGATGCGGGTCCGTGGCCAAATAAATATCATTTTGGGGGTCCTTCACATGAAAAGGTTTGAGAACCACTGACATAGTAGTCTCTCAAGAACAGACTAACTGAGCTCCGGTTAACTGAAAAGGACCTTTTCTTTGACGATGGCTGGCCAGATTGCTGACATAGAAACATCGTTTTTTCAAAAAAATCTTAGAAGGATTCAAAAGACACTTATAGAATCGGGTCAAAATTCAAATTTTCACGATTTTTCAAAAATAGCAGATCTACAAGCTCACAGCGCGGCACTCGGTGCCGCGCTGCGAGCTTGTATATCTGCTATTTTTTCAATAGTTAAAGCATAAAATAATAATACACAATACCGTGTACCCGTTCTGAAAGGGTTAAATAATGTAAAGATTGTGTCGCTGATTCCCATTACCCTGGGCCTGTGAGACATTGTGCAAACCGATGATGGCGACGGGAAGGTTGGCTAAAGACTTGCGCAGGGGGCTTGTGTTGGCATAGCAACACTTCCATGCACCCCCCCACCCCCTAGCCGAACACAACCCACAGGGAGTTGCATGTCAAGCCTGGTGATGAATGCAGTTCAGCTCAAAGACGGTATATTTTTAGTGAAAGAGCATTACGCAAAGTCTGCTACAGAAAGTACAGCACGCATTTGGCTGGATTAGGTTTGGTTCTATAAGCCAGGGGTTTTCAAAGTGGGTGACGGGGCACCCTGGGGTGCCGCGACGGCAGTCCAGGGGTGCCGCGAGATCATTTGATAATATTTGGAATTTATTTCGACACTTGAAGAAATATTTAGTATCATTTTAAACTTGAAGTACAAAGTTATTTTCAGTCAGTTCTACCCAAAATGGCTATTATCTCAACGTTTTCCTCGCAACATAATCTAAAATATCGTCACTGTCAGACAGAAACCTCTGTCGCACAAAACTAGTGAAAACAGCTGATCTACAAGCACACAACGCCTCGCGATGCGAGGCGTTGTGTGCTTGTAGATCTGCTGTTTTCACTAGTTTAGTACATTTTATAGATGATAAATACAAACAGATAGGTTTTGGACATACAAGGTTTCCACCCGACAACGACGATATTCTATAAATGTAAGGTGCTGGGAGTGAAAATTATAATGTAGGGGTGCCTCGGATTAAAAAAGTGTTTATTGTGTGCCCTGAGACAAAAAGTTTGGGAACCCCTGCTATAAGCGACCCTATAAGATTCTATTACTAATTTGTGAGTTGCTTAATCCTTGTGTGACACGTATGCTGTAATCGTTCCTAGCACTACAAGCGCTTTGGCTGCAAGCCGTCAATATGTGCGTTTCCATAAAGCCTTTTAATGCGCATTAAAGGCTTTTGCGCATAAATCTTTTTATGGACACACTTCAAAATTCGAATAAACTTTCATTATTCGCAAAAACATTTATGCGCTTGGAGGAGGTGGATTTTGAGGCTTTATCGAAAAAACTAAATGCGCATTAGTGAATGGAAACGGGTCAGACAATAAATGCGAATAAATGATGACCTTCTGGTCCATCGTCCTCCAAGTTAACACTTGCCCCTGCCGCTTAACGTCTATTGTATTAGCGTTAGCCCACAAAACAAACTGTCTGAACTCCGTGTGTAAATTCCTCCCGTTTTCACAACGTGCCAGCTCAGCTGTAGCTCCTTACAGACTGTTGTGCAAAGACAACCTCCGACAGAACTTAAAACGAAGATTTGTTTAATTCAAACTTATAACAAACTGTCTCAGTATCACGCTCAGTCTCTGTTTATGTGTTTGTTTGTGTCGCTCTTCTGCGACCTGGCGTTTCCCAAGGACCCTAAGCACAACGGTGGGGGCCAGTGGTGGGCAAGGAAGTAGGGAGTGCTACACTAATTCGAATGACACCCGCAAATGGAAACAGGCTAAATTCGCTTTGTCTTAATGCGCATTTCTGATAATTCGTCTTCAACCTGGGGGTCGGGACCCCCCCAAATTATTTTGAGGGGTCCCCTGATGATGGTCCCCAAATTATTTTGAGGGGTCCCCAGATGATTAACTTAGTGTGCAAACATTTTTTCCCCCCTCACTCAACAGTAAACAAACCAACATATAAAGTGTAAGTGTATAGATTAGAGGATATTTGCACATTTCTAAAGTTTTTTTTTAAGACCCTTTTAATAACTGTAAAATGAAAAAAATCAACATGGGCCAAACTGTCAAATATCAGAGACAGAAATTGTGAAAATAGCAGATTGCGAGGTGTTGTGAGCATGTAGATCTGCTATTTTTCCACAATAGAACCATGTTAAACAAAATGTAATGCCTCTAAAGGCCCATTCCCACTGGGCCAGATAACAGATATCTGGAGATATTTCTGCAGATATTTCTCCATGCAAAGTGGATGGTAGATACAGATAAAAAAATGTTTTGCCACAGATAAAAGTATCTGTGGCAAATATCTGTGGTATATATTTTTTTTATCTGTATCTACCATCCACTTTGAATGGAAAAATATCTGGAGAAATATCTCCAGATATCTGTTATCTGGCCCAGTGGGAATGGGCCTTTAGTCCTTGTAGGGTGGGGGGGGGGGGGGTCCCCAGTTAAAATATGATTCTTTTTGGGGTCGTGGCCTGAAAATGTTGAGAACCACTGTCCTAGAAAACCATTTTCCGCGCACGCACGCGCACGGAGGTTACTGCCCTTGATCTGGCGGTGGGATTAAAACAGAGAATGGCGGCTTTAGTGTTGACAGGGTGACTTGTTCTCTAATCCCTACATTACCACATCTCTCTCTCTCTCTCTGAGTCTGGTTGTCTCTCACTCTGTTTGTCTCACCAGACCAAATTCTCTCTCGGTCTCCGGTCTCGTCACAGTACCGTACAAAAGTAGACCAGCTGGTTCGTTTAATTTTACTCTGAGGGGCTGCAGGTCAGCTGCACAGGTGCAATGCATTATTGTTAATTGTGGCACGTTTACTAACGTGCCAAGTTTAGCTGCACTTGAACAGCCGTTCCAGGCTGCCATATCCAGCCCAAGAAACAGTAGGAAAAACGGTGTGTAAAAAACGGACAAAACTAGTTTTTTTAAGCCATTGTGAAAATAGCAGATCTACAACGCCTCGCAGCGCGAGGCGTTGTGTAGATCTGCGTTGTGTAGATCTGCTATTTTCACAATAGAACCGTGTTATACAAAATGTGCCTCTTTTCTGTGAGGACTCCAAATCTTTGCCATACCCTTAGCTTTTCCTGAACTGACGCCACGGTATTCCACCAAAAGAACCTTGGTTCAAGAACCAGTAGGCCTGGGGCCAATTTTGATATCTTCACAAATTGGTACCACCCAAGGTGGACCGTACATTTTTGACTTCCTACATGTCTCTAGTTTACATTTTGGTATGATAACCCTTTCTGAGACCCAGCTTAATTGATGTTATCAGCCGCTAGAGTCGGTCTCCCATCGACTTTCTATAAAGGAGGAAAATACCCAGAAAACATTTTTTTTAAGTAGGATGTGAGGGGTCTAACTAGGGGTTTGTCATGATGCTGAATCCATTGCAAGCATTTGTTTTGCACAAAAAACATTCCTTGGGCTACAAATGGCCCCAGAATACGCCCACAAAACTGATGAAACTGATGAAAAGTGATGACTCATCACTTTTCATCACTAAACCATCGTTTTCTGGGGCCATCTATAGCCTAAGGAATGTTTTTTGTGCAAAACAAATGCTTGCAATGGATTCAGCATCATATCAACCCCCTAGTTAGACCCCTCACATCCTACTTAAATACCCAGAAAAAAAATGTTCTGGGTATTTTCCTCCTGTATAGAAAGTCGATGGGAGACCGACTCTAGCGGCTGATAACATCAATTAAGCTGGGTCTCAGAAAGGGTTATCATACCAAAATGTAAACTAGAGACATGTAGGAAGTAAAAAATGTAAAACATGTACAGTCATCTTGGGTGGTAACAATTTGTGAAGATATCAGAATTGGCCCCAGGCCTACAGTGCCGTTTCAACTTTGTTGGAACCTTGGTTCGTTCTTGCGAACCGACTCGCGTTTCCACCAGATTGAACCAGATTGAACCAGAGGAACCGAGGATTTTGTGGTTTCCGTTCCGAACCAACTTTTACGGTTCGGAAACCAACTCCGGTTCTCGGTGGAAAAGCTCACCTCTGGTTCATCCCATAGGCGGGAGAAAGAACCGGAACCGATTCTTTGCCATTCGAAAAGCGCCATTCTGAACATTTGATGCTTTTTTGATAGTCACTCCAATAAGGAAATTATGTAAATATTGTAGATGGTAGGGCTGTCACAATGACTACATAATCGTCTAATCGCAATTATTTGAGGCAATCGCAATTATTTTGCATAATCGTCATAATCGTTTCCATGTTGAGAAATGTTAATATAGTTTAAAATACTTTAAAAAAGTAGTGGAAATAGCAGCTCTACAAGCTCACAACGCGCCGCGATCGGCTATTTCCACTATCAATGTTCTTTTTTAAGTATAAAGTTGTCAACTATGTCAGTAATTTCTTTGTATATTTAAGTTATGTGAGGCGTTGCGAGCTTGTAGATCTGCTATTTTTGCAGTGGTTCTCAAAGTGGGGTACGGGACGCGCTGAGGTCCTTGACGGCGTTCAAGGGGGTCCGCAGTGAAAATGTGTCTAGTAGAGTACCAAATGGACCCTTAAAGGTCTGCAACTTTGCGAGTGTTCAAAGGGAACCAAAAGTACCCTTATACGAGTTCATTTTGGAGTCAGGTCAGGTCTTGAAAACCACATGGACGGTCGAGGTGAGCACATTAATGGCCGGTATGTCGGGAATGAAACCTTCATACAGTGCGCTAATATTATTAGTGCACATTATTTTCAGGCCTTGTGACTAGGAAAAATATATCACTGTGCCGTTTTATGGGTCACAGAATTCTATTGCTATTTTCGATATTTTCACGAAAAGGCCCTTTTAGAAATTTCAGCCCCTGCCTCTTTAACTGATGTGCTGCCCCCTCCCGAGTTTCCCTAGTTATTACTGTTGTTAGAGGCCGCCAGGGCCCAGAGTTTCCCGAGTTGGCAGCCATTTTGAAAAAAAAAAAGAAAAGGAAAAATTAAAAAGAAAAAAGAAAAAAAAGATTGGACCTCCAAAAATGTAGTAGGCATGATCGAAATTGTATGTTTAACCCCCATACCAACCACATCTTTCAAACATGGCGGCCATGTTCGTTTACATTTGAAGAAAACATAATGGCTTTTCTATCTCATGAATGCCTTAACTGATTTCCAAGCTTGATTTTCTTTGTTTGAAAGCTGCGAACAGCGTGCACACACACGGTGCATGATCTAGGCATGGGCGTGCATGCATGAGTCCGTGCACTATGTATTACATGGAATGGCATCCTGGTACTTGGCAGCCATTTTAAAAAGGCAGCGAATGAGTTAACATTCTCTGCACGTCCCTGCATAGCACTTTATATATTATGTGACATCCAGCTGAGGCTCTTACCCAGAGGAATGCACGACAAGTGCGGCCAGGGGCGTCACAGCAAATTCTGGGCCCTGGGTACAAGGATTCACTGCGGGCCCCCCATGAATGTTAACTATTGAAAAAATTGCAGATATACAAGCTCAGTAGATCTGCTATTTTTGAAAAATCGTGAAAATGTGTGCAAGAAACCTATGTTTCCATGTCAGTGGTGCTCAAACCTTTTCATGTGAAGGACCCCCAAAATGATATGTATTTGGCCACGGACCCCCCATCTCAAAACATTTAGTTCCAGGGACCCCCCAGAAGCAAAATTTGAGTTACAAATGTTCGCTTAAAAAATACATATGTTCAAAGATTTTCACACATTTTCACGACTTTTCAAAAATAGCAGATCTACAAGCTCGCAGCGCGGCACTCGGTGCCGCGCTGTGAGCTTGTAGATCTGCTATTTTTCAACAGCTAAAGTTACTAGGGCCCCTCCACCTTGGGCCCTGGTAACTCAGTCCCACTTTCCACCCCCTTGTGACGCCCTTGAGTACGGCCACTTACTGTATTAAAGCTTCTCTCCTGAAGATCAGTGGGACTGCAATCAACCGATGGCACTAAGGCCAGTGTTCCTGCGAAGAGAACAGAGAAGGTATTGACGTTAAGTGTGTGAACAAAGGTTAACTGAAAAGGCTAAACGAGGTCTGCTTTTTCAATAAATCAAGACAAGGGTAAAAGTACGGCAGAGGAGGGCATACTGACTCCTTAATGAACACTATTCCCTGACCTCACTGTTTCTGTCCAATGACAAGCCACTGAGTGCATTGCTTTAGTTTGGACTCGCAGAAATTAAACTACCAGTAAGACTCCCTAATCGGGAGATAAGCGACCGTAGGTCACTTATCTCCACAAATAGGGCAAAAATGTGTTTTGCCAAAATCTTCCTGATCCATGTTGATGACATGAGTGTAGACATACTGTGTAGTGATTTTCGTGATTTTAGGGCAAAATCTGTAGGAGCAGTGTCCAAAAATGTGTTTTTAAAAATCGGCCTGGAGGTGGCGCTATATGGGAGAGATTCATGTTGATGGGATGAGTGTAGACATACTGTGTACCGATTTGCGTGATTTTAGGGCAAAAATTGTAGGAGCAGTGTCCAAAAATGTGTTTTGCAAGAATCGGCCTCATGGTGGCGCTAGAAGAGGGGCATGTGAGAAATGAGGGGTGGGGTCTCCGCGTTGCCTTGCCGGACGAATAGGTACCGGCCCCGGCTCTCCCGGACGCTCCTAGCCCGAGTTACGGCATTTTATGTGAGCTGCAGTGGAGGGGGTCCTCCACTGGGGGCGCCACCACTTTTGCATCCGTTCTGGAGCACCAGGAGTCGGTGGTCCCCGGGAATTCCCCGTGAGCAGCCCCGTTGGGGTGGTCATTTGGTCATTTTTGCACATTTGGTCATTTTTTACATCTGGGGGTCCCCCAGGGACCTGGGGGTCCCTGGAGCTCCGGGGGTCCTTGGAGGTTGTGGTTTGGCAGGTAAGGAGTGTGTGTGCAAAATTTGGCATGGATCGGGGCAACGGTTGCGGAGATATGAGCAGGGCAAGAGTGTGACGTGTGAGGTGTGACAGACAGACTGACTGACTGACGGACTTACACTTTGTGCAGGGTTTGATAGTAAATGCGACCTACGGTCGCAATGACGAAACGTGTTTGTTGACTGCATTTTTTTCACAGACGAAAATGAAATAAAAACGAAATAAAAACTACGCTGTGATGACTAAAACTAAGACTAAATATATTGACAATTTCGTCAACAAAATAAAAACCAGACTAAAATGAGAGTCATTTTATGTTTGGTTGCGCTCAGGTGTTGCGTGCTGAAAACAGCAGATCTACAAGCTCACAACGCGTCGCAGCAAGTGTAAAATCAGCCATTACAATGTCATCAAGGCCTGCCAAAATACATTTTAGTTGACTAAATCAACTGCAGATTTAGTCGCCTAAACTCTTATGCTATTTAGTCGACTAAAATTAAACTAAAACTAAAACTTTTCAGGTGACTAGATTATGACTAAAACTAAAAGACATTTTATTCAAAAGACTACGACTAAAACTAAATCAAAATTTGCTGCCAAAAACAACACTGCTTATTTTTTACTGTAACTTGCACTACTAGGCTATACGGCAGACCTTTCCCGTAAGCGTAAACAGCCCAGTTACAGTATGTTTGATTGTTGCCTTGCTTTATCGTCTCACACTAGCAACACATCGTTAAAGATCTCCTCTCTGTGCTTTGAGCAGGGATGACTAACCCCTAAAAGGTGATGCTGTACTGATGCCATGGATATTACCGTCAAAACACCCAACATATTAGAATGGAAACATCATGGTGTAAGCAAGGGCATAGTTCCGCCGATTTAAAATGATTCCAATATGGAACTAAAGCTTCCTATGATTGGCCGCTAGTTGCGCTGTTTCCCCCCCCCCTGGCCGATAACAAGAAGAATTGTTCTCCATTGGACCCTATTCATTTTCCCCTTTCGTTTTCTAACCTTAATTAACATTTTCATAAATACTTTATGGTTCCTATCGCTAGTTAAAAAGTGCCTTTCAATCACGATGATATGCGTTTTGTGAAAATAAGGTCCCATTTATGTTAAAATTGATGATAAAGTTGCGGGGGGCGTGGCCAACTAAACTGATACCAGCCGGCTGTGTTCTTCTTCGTGTGCTGTATTTCGGGAGGCTCCGACCACATTCTCCCATGTATCTCTGCGGTTGCACGTGACCGTTGGCAGCCAATAGCCTCCTCTGGTCGCATTTCAATCTATGATGGCGACACCCATGCCAAGGACCCAAAATACTTCAGTTGCGCTGTGAAAAGTGATGACTCATCACTAAACCATCATTTTATGGGCTGTTTTTAGCCCAATGAATGTTTTTTTGTGCAAAACAAATGCTTGCAATGGATTCAGAATAATTAAAAACACCTAGTTAGACCCCTCACATCCCACTTAAAGCATATTTTTTGGGAGTGATTTGTTCCCCTATAGTATAGTGTATAGTGAGTGAATGAGACCCAGAATTACCCTAACTGTCAAAGATTTTCCTGGGAAAACTGAATTTCAGTATTTGTGAGATGTGTTACTAGACGCCTTTACAAACACATTGGTGAAGAAATGTTTTGGTAAGGAATTTATTCCAGGACTTTTTAAGATATCCCCTATTACAAGTAGACTGAGTTATGTAAAAGTTCTAAATGGAATTAATTTGGTCCCAACCAGTGCTGCTAAGACTTTAGAGACTGTTGATTTTGTCAACTAAAAGTAAAACTATGACGAAAAATGTTTGTTGACTGCATTTTCTTTCACGGAAGAAAATGAAATAAAAACAAAATAAAAACTAAGCTGTGATGACTAAAACTAAGACTAAACATATTGACAATTTCGTCAACAAAATAAAAACTAGACTAAAACGTTGGGGAGGGACTAGTGGAGAAGAGAGTCATTTTATGTTTGGTTGCTCTCAGGTGTTGCATGCTGAAAATAGCCGATCTACAAGCTCACAACGCGTCGCAGCAAGTGTAAAATCAGCCATTACAATGTCATCAAGGCCTGCCAAAATACATTTTAGTTGACTAAATCAACTGAATATTTAGTCGCCTAAAATCTTATGCTATTTAGTCGACTAAAATTAAACTAAAACTAAAACTTTTCAGGTGACTAAATTATGACTAAAACTAAAAGAAATGTTATTCAAAAGACTACGACTAAAACTAAATCAAAATTTGCTGTCAAAAACAACACTGCTTATTTTCTACTGTAACTTGGACTAGGCTATACGGCAGACCTTTCCCGTAAGCGTAAACAGCCCAGTTACAGTAAGTTTGATCGTTGCCTTGCTTTATCGTCTCACACTAGCAACACATCGTTAAAGATCTCCTCTCTGTGCTTTGAGCAGGGATGACTAACCCCTAAAAGGTGATGCTGGACTGGTGCCACCGTCAAAACACCCAACATCAACAGAATGGAAACATCATGGTGTAACTAGGGGTGCAGGAAAAAAATCAATTCGAACTCAAATCGCGTTTCTAACATGGTAAGATTCAGGATCGATTCTCATTTTCCAAAAATATTATTTATTAGATATTATGATTTTTATTTTATTTAATTATCTTTTTATTATAATTTTTGTATTAGATATGATGTTGTGTTTGTACAAGTTAAAAGAATGTGTGCAAGCATGAATAAATCAGACATGTTGTCTTGTATTTACCTTTGTGTGTTTACATTATTGCAATAAGTTTATAAAACCTTTACAATTATAAAAACTATGTAAATGTACTCTGCTTTCATGCCAGCAGACTGGAGTAGATCCTGATATCCTATGAATTGAATTGAGAATCGTTTTGAATCGAGAATTGTTTTGAATCGAGAATCGTTTTTAAATCAATCGTTTGGATTTGAAAGAATCGAGATAAAAAATCTAATCGTGACCCCAAGAATCGATTCTAAATCGAATTGTGGGATACCCAAATATTCACAGCCCTAGGTGTAACCCAGTGGTTCTCAACCTGTGATATATACAACCTGGTCAAACATTGGCCAAATTGTCAAATACAGTTCAGTCAGGTAACTCACGATATATTGAACAATGTTTATTATTAATGAGTAATACAAGTGTGTTGTCACATTTAATTTGGCGTTTGGCTCTGCTATACTTTCTGCCTGCTCAGCAGCAGCACAGAGGAAGAACATCATTAACCATTGATATACCATGATATATAGATATAAACACCCCCCATGGGGAACAGAATTAGCAGAGCCTACTGGTGGTGCTGGGGAGGCGGTGGGGGCAATGCAGTGTAACCTCTCGAGTATACCTGACTGAACTAACTTTGAGGCTTCGCATGCTACGTCTCATTAATATAAAAAAGAAGAAAAAGTATTAAAATAGTCAATCTACAAGCTCACAACACCTCGCAACACGAAGCACTGTGAGCTTGTAGATTGTCTATTTCCCACCATATTTATAGGTGGAACCGAGTCAAACAAAGCCTGAACTCTTATATTCCAATTGCTTATCAGAGTGCGGTGTCCCCAGTTCAAATATGATTATATTGGGGGGGTCACAGCCTGAAAAGGTTGAGAACCACTGGTGTAACCTACACATCTGGCCGGTACTGTAGGTTCAAACCCCACCACGTCACATTGCATCAAAACGCGCAACCTCGGGTCACAGATCAATGGCTGGAACGCAAATCCGATGAGCTTAATGTGCTTGCGTCTTCACATTCAGCTGAATGTTATTGTCTAGCCGCCTACGCGAGTTCACGGCGAACTGAAAAAGCCGTTCATGTGGGGTTATACACGGCGCAATACAGTGCATTCTGTAGGATTCTGTGGAACAATTACTTGCCGCCTACAACACAAGACGATGCCCTTTGTCAATCCACCAAGTGTAGGCAACACAAAAGTAGGCCTGTCACAAGTATTGCGACCGAGGGTCGCAGTTTACCATGAGAAACGCCACAGCGTGTCCGTGTACACGTGCCTATGAGGCGACCGCGGTTTTCCCGGTGAACCTGAGAGCAACGGTGGGGGCCGATGGGCAAGGAGGGTCGCGAGCTTATGAGAAACAAGACCTTAAAACCTGGTGAAAACAGTTGCCTGCTTTAGCGCAAGATTAGACGAGGATAAAGGAAATCATTAAATGGAAAACATTAAATTAACTTCTGAAAAGGCTTCTAAGCCGCGATCTTGCCACATGTGAATAATTGTGGTTGTAAACAATAACACAGACAATATAAATCCTTAGTCTAGTAGTAGGAAGAAGAGGTTATCATCATGGCCCCAAATAACTTTTAAATATCTTGCAGTTGGGGACGAGTCTCTTATGAAATCAACAAGAGTTCCTCTCAATACATGAAGCTATATAACCTGTCCATCATCGGCAATAGTCAGTGGTGTGTTCCCCACACTCCCACGCCCCCACGCCCCCACCGTTGCGCTCAGGTTCACCGGGAAAACTGCGGTCGCGCCTATGAGTTTGCCGCTCTGACATCATGCTCTGATGTCAGTGACGTCAGGGAAACCACTCTACCAGAATGGGTTTGCCGCTCTGATATCACGCTCTGGCTTAGTTGATAGTAGGGATGGGCCGACACGCGATATTATCGTTATCGTGATAAAAAAAACACTCGCGATAATCGTATCGTGGAGATTTCATTTATCGTGATATCGTCCTCCCGTCATGCACTGGGATCAATTCACCTTTTATTTGCCGAGCTGCATTATCTGGTAACACTTAAACCCTCTATAATTGGTAAAAGGTACTTATACGTACTCGATACAGTCTTTTTTTCACACTCTATCAAATGTCTTTGCCAAAAAATAGCCGATCTACAAGCTTGTAGATCTGCAAATTTTTGGCAAATGTTCCGCCCCAGGGTAATGGATTTTGATTATCGTGATAATATCGTAAATCGAGATTTCTTTTGTCACAATAATCCGTGATATGACATTTTCATATTGTCCCATCCCTAGTTGATAGTCAATCCAATAAGGAAACTAATGTAAATGGCAGCGTCCCTCCACCTCCCTCAGGAGATACGACACGTTTCCGCTCTTCACAGCAAACACAGTTGCGCGATGATTGTGGCCGTCGCAGTTTACCATGAGGAATGTCACAGCTTGTCCGTGTCCGTGTAGACGTGTACACACGCGTGTTTCAACTTTCCACCATTTAGCCGGGGACCACCTGGAAACCCCGCATGGACCACTGGTGGTCCCCAGGCCACTGTTTGGCCTGCCTGAATAAGCGAGTGACAAAAAACAATCCCTCTTGCAATTGAAATTGTAATATTTTTAGCGCTGCCTGTACTCCGACACCAGCTGCGAATCCCAGGGTTATTTATAACTGGTGAGAGTGACGCCGTGGCTAAATATAATGCTCATCACTAGAGGAAAAAATAAAAACCCTAACCAGACCCCATGTATCATATCGTTATACTGTCGGGTGGAAACCTTGTATGTACTTTTCCGGAAATGGAAACGATTAACATGTGTTCCAATGGATCTAATGTAGTTATTATTCAGTCACAATCTTGAGTACCTGAGACGAAAAGCAGTCTAAGTCTATATTTTTTAATATAGATATTTTTTGATTTACCAGACTGTAAACCACAAACGAGTCATTTTTAATCTGTTAAATTGTTAATGCACTCCCCCCTCATTTTGTTCAGTTGTCTGTTTTAATGTTATCTGCTCCATGTGTCTGCTGAATATTGCTTGCACGGCCTTATACCGTTGTTCCACAAACTGTTGGAGACATACTCTTATAATTCCCAATATATATGAGTTAAGTAAAAAAAATCTAATACAACAAAATGATGGGGGAGTGCATTAAGAATTTAACAAATTAAAAACTTCTAGTTTGTGGTTTAGAGTCTGGTAAATCTATATTCAACATTATTATATAAATATAATATGGACTAAGACTGTTTTTCGTCTCAGGTACTCATTATTATTGTTAATACTTTTCATTGGTTCAATATTTGTAACCCACAAACACACTTAACCACATTAATCAACTTTAACGTTCAAAGGTATCAAAAATAGCTAAATTGCAACACTGTCTTGTATGATAACAAATTAGGGCATTGATTTACAAAACAAAAATGAGGAGATAAGGTTTCTGCTCGACAGCAACAATATACTGTTGTTGCCACAGTCTAAAGCTGGTTGCACACTGCTGCGTTTTTCGTTGCGAAATGCGTTTTTCAGGGCAAGGAGAGAGAGAGAGATAGAGAGAGCAAGGGACCGAGTGGTGCGCGAAACAGGCGGCAGTGTGCAAACGTGACTGACATAACGTGAGGTTGATTTTTTTATTCACGCGCTCCGAAATTCACTCCGATATTCGGCCCGAAAAACGCAGCAGTGTGCAACCACCTTAACACATGCTCAACATGCTGCATCAACTATTTAATTATTGTATGAGGTTCCAGGAACACACAGCATGCAGGAAAAGCAAAGATACGTGTGTAGGCCTACACAGCTCTAGATAGTGAGGGGAGGTGCCGAGACAAAGAGCCAACAGATCATTTCAATATGCAGTAGGATTGACTGTCTCTTATCATCATTATCCTATCAACGTCATGAGCTGTTACAGTATGCCGCCTTTCAAAGTGGGCTCTCCTGTTTTCGTGTAGATGGGCCGTTAGTAGTCTCGCATGGCCAGACTGTTGACTCCGCGATTTGCAAATGCTCCCGTCATACAGTCTGGGGCAACGGAAGAAGAACGATGAGTAACCGGTAAAAGCGGAAGTGACGCCTCCTCCTCACTTCCGTTTCCGTCTCGCATCGCGCACATCTATCATTATATAAATAAAAATCATCTAAGCATGTTTAGCTTGCTGCTTAGCAGAAATGACATTTTAAAATATATTTTCTTGAACGGTAATGTCAGTTTCCATTACTCGCCGTTCAGGAGGTGTAGTTCCAGACTCTATATAGCATTCAGGATGTGTAGTTCCAGACTCTATATAGCATTCAGGAGGTGTAGTTCCAGACTCTATATAGCATTCAGGATGTGTAGTTCCAGACTCTATATAGCATTCAGGAGGTGTAGTTCCAGACTCTATATAGCATTCAGGAGGTGTAGTTCCAGACTCTATATAGCATTCAGGAGGTGTAGTTCCAGACTTTATATAGCATTCAGGATGTGTAGTTCCAGACTCTATATAGCATTCAGGAGGTGTAGTTCCAGACTCTATATAGCATTCAGGAGGTGTAGTTCCAGACTCTATATAGCATTCAGGATGTGTAGTTCCAGACTCTATATAGCATTCAGGAGGTGTAGTTCCAGACTCTATATAGCATTCAGGAGGTGTAGTTCCAGACTCTATATAGCATTCAGAGATTGTGGAATAGTTGTCTAGCTACGCGAGACTAGGCCGTTACCACCAGAGCAGGTGCAGATTGCGTCTGGACAAGACGGGAGGCTGGAAGACACCACTCTGTGTCATTGAAGACCTCCATTGCATTCTTTCACAACACAGTGAGAGAAATGCCCTAGTCTCTGTGAAAGTCAGTAATCAAACTTAAAGGAGTAGTTCACACCCAAAATGATTTTTTTTCCTATTCCTCATGCCATGGAGACTTGAGTTCGATAATATTTTTTAGTATTTCTCGCATTCTTAAGAGAAACTCTTGACTGACAGAGAGCGTAAAATGAAACCAAATGGATCCGTAATGGTCCATTTCAAAGATTACCAACTCTCCACCATTTAGCCGGGGACCACCTGGAACCAACCCATTGATTCCAGATGGGGACCCCACCCAAATGCATTTGGGTCCCCATCCGGAATCAATGGGGGTATATTTATTGTAATCAAATTATTGTCTTAGGAATGCGACAAAAAACTAAAAATATTATTGAACTCAAGTCTCCATGATATGAGTAATCAATAGGAAAAAGGTCATTTTGGGGGTGAACTATTCCTTTAAACTATGGTGAATGGTGATTCTCCTCTGTCAGCAGAGTGGAAAGATCATTATCATGTAATGACTGAGGTTTTCACATTGCATGATTTAGACTTTGGGTGCACAGACGGGGTGAAACCTTACATTAAACTGCATGATGCAGGTCTGTGCAATAATCACATTCCAAATTCTACCAACTTATGCATTATTGACTAATATAACAAAAACTGTTTCTAATGTAGGTTTTTAGATTTCCACTAGTACCCACACCTGATTGAACCTGCCGTTTGAAACTGACTGAAATTGAATTGGTGGGTGACATGAGGTTCAAATAATGTATATTGTTTTGTTTTGTATTCATTTGGCCTTTCTACATTCATGCCATGAAAAGAAGATGAACATGATGGGTAAGCTAATCAGAGTGACCCCTGCCAGGGCCGATGGCCAAAACAACTGCAGCAGCAGCCACACATCTTTATCAATTAATTTCCAAAGCTTTCCCAGAATATTTAACCCGATTTCCAGGACTATATAACAATAATTCAGCTCAATAACGAGTCGCTTACTCCTATGTGCAATGCCCAAAGACAGGTAGTGTATGCCAGTGGTTCTCAACCTTTTCAGGCCGTGACCCCCAAAATAATCATATTTGAATTAGCGAGCACTAAGCGTTGAGAAGCGCCTTGCGTTGCGAGGCGTTGTGAGCATGTAGATCTGCTATTTTCACAATTTCTGCCTCTAATATTTGACAATTTGGCCAATGTTTAATTAGTCATTTCAGAGGTATTAACAAAATCAATAACCAAAGACAATGCATAGCTATTTTTTCCAGGACCTTCCAGGACCCTTGATCAATTCCAAAACTTTTCCAGTACTGGAAAATATTTTTCTAATTTCAAAATATTTCCAGGAATTTCATGACCGTGGGAACCCTGAGCAGGGCACCACTACACCCACTTCCCCAAATTCTGAAACACCTCCACTGCCCCTCACATTGCCCCCTGACTCTGACCATTGACAATTGACTGACTAGACTACCTCAAGGAGGATTGGACTAAGCTTCTAATGGAATTGAGCCTTTGATTTGGGTATTGAATAAATGCTGAATTATTGTCATTGCATTTTCTTTGTTCATTTCTCAATACATGGCACCATTATCTGCACTACTCTTGGGTTTCTTAATGTTGTAATCAGTATAAATTGCTAGCCTGGCGGGCCATCCCGCATACTGTGTTCACTCATTCCTCCTTCCCACAGTATGAGGTCTGGACTTCAGCAGATAGGCACCGAGTATGAGAAGTTGGCCCCGATCAGAAAATGATCGGGGCCAACTTCTCATACTCGGTGACTGCATTTCAACTGCTGTCCGCACAACAAGTGAAAAGCTTCCCCTGATGGTGACGTAGATGCTTGCTGCAGCAATTTCAAAACAACATGGCTGCCCTCGATGCAACAAGTGTAACAGTTAACGGCTGAAACAATAAAACAAGCAATAAGTGAAAAGTTATTTCAGAGTTGGAATCAATTACAACAATTAAAAAGGAACAGGAGTATGCGCTAGCGGAGTTCATCGGCCGAAAAGACGTGTTTGTTTGCCGTTCTTCCGACTAGCTGAGAGGTGTTTTGCTACGCTGATTGGTTAGAGGAGTCTGTCTGTCAAGGCAAGTACTCCCGCCCACTTTTCAAGCTGCCTATAGCCCAAAGTCCAGACTTATATTGTGGGAAGGAACGAGTGATTGAATGCACAATATGAGGCTGGCTAACAATTTGCCTCAAATTTGCCCCCATTTCCATCCATACATCTGAATGCAGTACTAGTCCAATACAAGCAATTATACTTTTGAATCCACTAAACATTATGCTGCATAATAACTGAATAATGTTAACGCATGGTGGTAGAGTAGACAAGTGGTTCTCAACCTGTGGGTCGGGACCCCCAGAGGGGTACCCAAATTATTTTGGGGGGTCCCCAGATGTTGTTAGCTGAATGCTAACATTGTTTTCTCACTCAACAGTAAACAAACCAACATAAAGGTTAAGTGTATAGAGGGTATCTGCACATTTCTAAAGTGGCAATTTAAGGACTTTAAAGACCTTTTTAGTACCTCTGGTCAAACATTGGTCAAATTGTCAAATATAGAGGCTGACATTGTGTAAAATAGCCGATCTACATGCTCACAACGCCGATCTACATGCTCACAACGCCTATCCAAGTGCTTGTGCAGGGTGGGGGGTCCCCAGTGTAAATATGATTATTTCGGGGGTCGCGGCCTGAAAAGGTTGAGAACCACTGGAGTAGCCAATCTCTCTCTCTCACACACACACACACACACACACACACACACACACACACACACACACACACACACACACACACACACACACACACACACACACACACACACACACACACACACACACACACACACACACACACACACACACACACACACGTGTATCAAAACAACATCCCGGTTCCAACAATGGAACAAGGGGCGGAGCGCTTGTTTTCGGTGGAGATGACGGAGGCACGCCGGCGTTATATTATAAACACAATCTGATCTAGCTATAACAACAATCATGACATAAGTGGCGTTTCCATAAAGCCACTTTTTGCGCATTAACGGCTTATTCGCAAAATCTTTATATGGAAACACTTCAAAATGCAAATAAACTTTCATTATCCGCAAAAAAAATTATCCGCTTGGAGGAGGAGGATTTTGAGGTTTCGTCGAATAAACTAAATGCGCATAAGTGAATGGAAACAGACAATAAATGCGAATAGAATATGACGTTCTGGTCCATATCGTCCTCCTATAACACTTTCCCCCGCCGCTTAATTAACGTCCATTGTATAGCGTTAGCCCACAAAACAAACCGGTTGTTACACAGCAGCTCGCATCTGCGATGCTGCAGGATGCAGTCTGTCTGCCTGGAGGACTCAACCGGGCGGCGGGGCGGCCGCCTCGGCTCGCGGGCACCCCCCGATCGGGGCGCCCCGGCCGGGGTCGCTTGCTCTGTGCTCCCGCCGGCCGCACTTTCTCCGCGACGGTGCGTCGCGACCGGCTCTGGGTCGGGATGCGTGCATGTGCAGCGAGTCACAGCAGTGTCCTCACGTCTCTCGGTCTGAAAATATCAGCCCCATCCCATCTGTATGTGCACTGTGTGCAAACCCGCGGGAAGTGTTTACAGCACGTCGGTTAGACGGACCCAGGCAGGATCTCCCAAGAATCGCATTTCACCAGTTTAATGGAAACGGGCTAAATTCGCTTTGTCTTACTCTTAATGCGTATTTCTGATAATTCGCTTCCCTAATTCGAATAGGTTTATGGAAACATGGCTAGTGGCTATTAATTATAATCACTAATTCACTATGAAGTGTCTTTAATTATAATTAAAGTAAAAATAGTCGAATAACAAGGACAAATTGTTCTGCACACAAAACCTTATCAAACTAAAATGCCTAAACTACTGTAAATGTAGGTCTATTATAACTATGATAATGGTTCTTGTAAGTCCCAATTATTAAGTAGAATACTTGATAATTTCTTGTGTTATATGTTATGAAACATCGCATGTAGGCCTATTAAATTACCTATAACCTATACACGAGTGAGCGCTCGGCACCTCTGCACCATCCAGGCGAACACAACGGAGCGCTCCCTACCTCCGGTTCAGCCAATCACAAGCTTCCACTGCTGGAAGCGGGATGTTGTTTTGATACATGCCACACACACACACGCACAGGGACGTGCTGGCCATTGGGAAAAGCGGGACAACTCCCGAACGGCCGGTTCATTCCCGGCCGGTCCAGGTCAGCCATTAGGACAAAATTAAAAATAAAACGTCAGCCTTCATTCCATTTTGGGGCCTGGACGGCCAACAAAGTAAATTGTCACTGTGGGGCAGAAACCTCGTATCTCCAAGTTTCAAATGTGTACATTTGTAATTTTTCGCACATGAAGCCCTGCTTCATCATACAAGGCCGTCGCACAAAAGTAGTGAAAACAGCAGATCTACAAGCACACAACGCCTCGCGTTGTTTAAATCATTTTTTAAATGATAAATACAAAACAAACGGTTTTGGACATACAAGGTTTCCACCCGACAACGATGAAATATAACTCATGTAATTGGCCCACTGGCTTGTCACTTGTCATGATCTGAAATGGCAAATCTTTGAGTAGTAGCACTAGCAGCAGCGCTATAGAGAGAGATCCCTCTCTATAGCGCGCAATGAGGGCCTCTATACAACTCTTTCCCGGGCTGAATCAGGGGCCCAGCACGTCCCTGCACACGCATTCCAGGCAGAAATAGCCGTAGCGTGATCAGAGAACAATGAGGCTGTCCTGTCAGAGACGACAGCTTTCCTGTCCCCAACGCACCCACCCACCACATTCCTGTGTGCCACTGTAAGAGCGGCTCCAACCTCACGGGCACACAATATCATGCTCTGCTACAATGACGACGGCTGGATTCACGGCAGTATTAGCCTTGTGTCAGGTGTAAGGGGAAATGTATCCAGGGATAGGGCCGTCACAATTGTTACATAATCGTCTAATCACAATTATTTGACATAACCGTGATTATTTGACATAATCGTCATAATCGTTTCCATGTTGAAAAATGTCCATATATTTTTTTCAAAGTAAAAAATAGTGGAAATAGCCGATCCACAAGCTCACAACGCGTTGCATCGCGACGCGTTGTGAGCTTGTGGATCGGCTATTTGCATATCATATCGACCATGTGCAACTTCAAAGCCTAAAAGCCAAACAGAAATGTTATTGTCAACGACAAAAACACAATTAAATTGTTAATCGCAATTATTTGAGTGACAATTAATCGTCATGTAATTGTCACTCATCCAAGGAGAAGCTAGTGGCTGCACCCAATGACAAACTAATAGAGACAGATTATTATTGTTTAAGGACCCTTAGTTTGGTATACATTGGGCCAAGGGCCAACATACATCTGGCAGTGTACAAATGGTAGGGTCCATTTGGTAAACTGTCAGAGTTACAGACCTGCAAGGGTCCATGGTTCAATCAATGAGTTAGCTGGCGACCCCCTGGGACACCCTCAAGGACCCCGGACCCCACTTTGAGATACAGAGTGTTTTTTGCAGGTCGTTCAATCCGAGTGTATCAAAAAAGCAACTGGGTTAAGGCAGCGGAAGCTTGTGATTGGCTGCGCGGAGGTGGCGAAAGTCTGTGGGACGAATATACACCTAAACCTAACCTTAACCCTAACCTCAGGAAAACGAACGCTGGTGAATGCTAACCTGGTGAATGCTAACCTGCCGACGCTGGTCAATGTTAAACTGGTCGGACCAACAGTGCTTAACCCAGTGGCTTTTTTGATACACCCGGACTTAAAGACCTGCAAAAAATACTCTCCCACAGATAAATAGTGGACAGGGGTGGGCAACTTTGATGATGGCGAGGGCCACTATATTTCCACCTTCACTCCAGAGGGCCACATTGCATATTGCTACGTCCTACTTTGTCATTCTAGTATCTCATACAATAGAAGCAAAAATAGCAGATCTACAAGCTCAAAACGCATCGCGCTGCGATGCGTTATGAGCTTGTAGATCGGCTATTTTTGCTTCTTTTGAATTGGAATCCTGAATTATGTTTTGTTATTTTTTAATTAGAATCCTGAAATGTAACATTTTGATTTAATTTCAAACACATTTAGTTATATACTCATGTTAACTTTATGAACCTAAATACAAATACCTACATTGGACATAAAAAGAAAATACATTTAATACTACTATACCAGTCATTAAGCTACTAATATAGACTGATGGAATTAAAGCAAGTCATGTTTGGAATTGTAACAGCTGAAATCACAGTATTCCGGTATTAACCAGCGGGCCGCATTGCCCATGTATGGTCTAAGAGAAACCATGTGACATTTGGGCTGGCATTAGACATTGTCATTGGACGTCCAACACAGAGAGCGGAGCTGAAGTAATGGATTAGGAACCGCTGTCACTGCTTATTACCTGCTAGTGTTAAAATCTGCTGTTTCCTGGGAGAATTAGCAGGAAAATTGGCTGTCTGTTCATCCCTGCAAATGGCTCTTCCACTGATTATAACTGTAATTAGTCATTCAATCAGTGAACAACCACTCAACAGTAAACCATTGCTTGTAGCAGGGGTCTTCAACAGGGGGTCTGGGACCCCTATTGGGTCCTCAGAGTTACTACAGGGGGGCCGCCACATATTTGTGTGAAGGGATAATTATTTTAGATTAACAACTTGAACCCTTGCATTCCCTATTCTGAGGAGAACTTTGGCCTAAAATAGCAGATCTACAAGCTCTCAACGTCTCGCGCTGCGAGGCGCTGAGAGCTTGAAGATCGGCTATTTTCGGCAAATAGGCCGGGTGTGGAGGTAAAAAAAGAGCAGACCAATTACCGAGTGAAAGGTCAAATTTACAAAGTATCAACAATTTAAGTGATTAAATGTCTGGAAAAAACAAACAAACACAAATCTAACATCGACTGATGACGAACGTGCTGTCGAACAAGTCTATGAATCTACCTACGAAATCGATGACAATCTGCAACACAGTTTTATGCAACATGTAGAGGGGGTCCCTTGCTTCATCCGTCTCTCAGCTAAGGGGTCCTTGGCCTGAAAACGATGAAGACCCCTGGCTTATAGTATCCTGAAGCTTTCATATGGCTCCAGTCCCTTATGCACAGATGTGTGGGCCTATCAAGGATCTGTATTGATTTTCATCGTGGACAGGTTTATGCGAAACGCGACTCCACTACATCCGGGGCAAACAAATCCCAAATTCAACATCTTAATTACAGTTTTCCCAAGGGAAATAACGAGGAGGAATACATCTACAATTACCTGCCGCTTAATTGCAGTTTTGCAAGGGGAAAACAAAGAGGAATAAACTACAATTATGTCTGCCCACGTTCCCAACCACCAGTACTAAATTTGATATGACCTCACAATGGCCCTGTGGATATGGTAAACTATTGTGTAGAGATTGATCATCAGCATGCATCCTGCCTGGGACCATTAACGGAGGAAACACTCTGGAAGGAGATTACATCCCGACTCCAGCTGGAATTATGTTAAAGATCACTGTCCTGTCTTCACCTCCTCTGGTGTATGGAGCCAGGGGTGTCGCACCAAATTCTGGGCCCTGGGTGCAAGGATTCACTCACATTTTGTGCTCTTAACTATCGAAAAATAGCAGATATACAAGCTCTGCAACTTCTTTGAATACTTCAAATCCTCCTAAGTTTCTATGTCAGTGGTGCTCAAACATTTTCATGTGAAGGACCCCCAAAATGATATGTATTTGGCCACGGAACCCCATCTCAAAATATTTAGTTCCAGGGACCCCCCAGAAGCAAAATTTTAGTTACAAATGTTCGCTTAAAATGTACATATATTCAAAGATTTGCATACATTTTCACGACTTTTCAAAAATAGCAGATTTACAAGCTCGCAGCGCTGCACTCGGTGCCACGCTGTGACCTTGTATATCTGCTATTTTTCAATAGCTAAAGTATAAAATAATTCCAGGCCCCTCCACCTTGGGCCCTAGTAACTCAGTCCCACTTTCCCCCCCTTGTGACACCCCTGTATGGAGCCTTGGGGAAGAAAGATCTGGTGGTTGCGCGCAGTGATGGAACACGTGTCTGTTACAAGTACAAGTCTGGTATTCAGAATATGGGCTACCTAAATGGGAACTAGGCAAGTCTGTGTGTATACAAACACATTCCCCCCTCCTCCCCTCTATGACAGGCATCAAACAGGTAGTTGTCTCTGATGCTTCCATTGATAAGAGAGATCACTAACGAGCGCTTGACACTTTTATGGCCCAATCAATTACCTCAGTGCACAACCACGTTGAAGTACAAAGGGAGCAATTAAGAGCTCTGACCATGCAGCTCCCCCTGACAAAAAGTCCCTCCAAGGGAAGAATGTCAACATGAACAGAATTAAAATACAGCCAGGTCTTTCTGCAAGGAAACACACCAGCACAATAATATAGTGACTGATAAAGGGAAACGAGTCCGACTGCTAAAAATGTAGGCTATATACATATATATTAAAACTAGACCAGGTCAACCTGGTTGTGCCAGACCCCCTGTCTGTCATCATCATTTATGACATCATGCCTTTTGTAGGCATGTCATCATCATGTCATCATCATATATACCCTTTATATAGAAAACCCGGACCGACATTTGCTTATGTAGGCCTACCCATTTCATGGGTCTGGCAAAAAAATCAAACCTCGGTTCGAAGTGAAGCGGTGAATTTGTATTCTATGTGTTCTAGATCTATACATTCTGTGATCTATACTTTCTATGTGCTTTCGTTCTAGTTCTGAATGAATGAATGATTTTGTCTGGAGAGCCAAATTGTCATGTGAAGCTTGGCCAATCCTCAATGCTTCATTCTGGACATGCACGGGACATGTACGGGACAGACAAAACTAACCAATCACAGCGCAGAGAGGCACGGGACAGGTACGGGACAGACAAAGCCACAACTTGGAAGCGGCTTTCACCGCTTCAAAAATAGTCTTAAATTTGAATCTCAACGCTATTTTAACCATTTTGCAGTTTTACTGGTTTAAGTAAGTAGCTAATAAGATTAATCGATTTAGTTCGCTATAAAAAAAAAATCAAATCAAATTTCTCTGTCAATTTGTTGGTATACTGTAGACGGGTTTCTTGTTTACAAACATTGAGACTAAATGCACAGCTGACTGTATCATGTAATCAATTCCGTCCAATCCCCAAACCTGTTGTTTTGGGGAGCGCTGGTTTGATTGGCTAATTTTGGTACGGACCCTGCGCACGCATCTAGTTTTATCAGTGTAATGTGGACCAGAAACCTGTCTATAGGACCTGCTTCCCAGCCAGGGGCCCTTGAGGGGCTCCAGTGAGTCCCCATAGCAACATTATTGATAGTTACACTACACAGGAACCAAACGGACCCTTACAGAAAGATATGTAACTCGGAGTGTACAAAATGGAACAAACAAATGGGTGAGCAGGTTCTAGGAGACCTGACCAAAAGGCTTTTCTTTCAATAATTGATAAAAGCTATTTCACTTACAGATTCAAGTACAGCACTGACTGAGAGCTTGGCAAACACAAAACAGGAGCTGTTGATGCTGCTATACAAATGCAACAATGCAGTAAAGTAACACAAATATTAAATAAACACACATTGAAGTAGTAATTATGTAGGCTTTGACAATGTGCCACATTATGCCCATTGGCAGCTGTCAACCGATCAAGTAACGGTACTAGTGCAAATACAAAGACTGGCGAAACCATATGCGTCTCGTAATGACAACAATAAGCCAAATATAAATTAGGCATTGCATTAAATAAGTAGGCTCCATCGCACTTACAGTGGTGGATAAAGTACTCTAATTTTTTACTTGAGTAAAAGTATCAATACTGCAATGTAGCAATACTCCGTTACAAGTAAAAGTCCAGAATTCAAAATGTACGTAAAAGTACATTTGTAAAAGTACAAAAGTACAAGTATGAGTTAAAGTACGAAAGTATTGGCATCAAAATGTAATTAAGTACCAAAAGTAAAAGTACGAAATGTTTGAAGATAGCAGAGTTGTGAGCTTGTAGATCGGCTATTTTCAAATAGCCAATTATAAAAGAGGGCTAACATGGTTAATGTTTTATGTTTTATGATGTTATAATTTATATCTGCAAAGTAACTAGTAAGTTACAAGTTTTCAAATCAATGTAGTGGAGTAAAAGCACTATTATTTGGATCCAAAATGATATAGTGGAGTAGAATTACAAATATTGGAAATTGAAAATACTCAAGTAAAGTACAAATACCTCAAAAATAATTGGAGGACTGCCCATAAGTCCGAAGGTTCATTGGTCCGAATTTAATTAGGGTTACTGAGGTTAAGGTTAGGGTTAGAGTTATATAGGCATAGTATTCTCAACAAATTCGGACTAATTAACCTTCGGACTAATGCCATATGGCACCCAAAATTGTACAGTATACTTAAGTAAATCTACTTAGTTACTTTACACCACCGCTCACTTACCATAAAAGAAAATCTATGTAGAGATCAGATCACAGAGGATTGGGCTGCAATGTTTACGCAGCGACCACTTGTTTCTTCGTTACAATCCCTTCTGTGACAATGATCGAGCTGTCGTCTGGCTGTCTGCTGCTGGCTGGGAGTCTGATGTCTGATGGCGGTGGTGTTGGACCACATCACGGGCCGTGGTGGTGCCCCACGTCTCCTCCTGATCCAAGCCGGGCTCCGGGGCTCCGTGGCGGGGATCGCGGCGCCCCTCGTCCCGCTGCTGCTGCCTTCGCTGATCCTCCAGCCGCCGCTGCTGCGCGTCAAGGCGGTGTCGGGGGGGTTTCGCATTATACCATTATTATTCTTTTACGATGGATTTGTATTTCTTTTTTTATGGCGTTTTCCTTCTGATGGTCGCCATCATCATGCAGGCAGCTTATCTAAAAATCGGCGATTCTATTCGATAGACTGCTGGTGGTTGCCAGACAGAAATAGCGTTCATCTCTTATTTATTTAGGCGGAGGGGAGGCGACTTCACATCCGTCTTGCCCGTTACCATGTTTCCGCTGCCACCGACCTGTGTGTGTGTGTGTGTGTGTGTGTGTGTGTGTGTGTGTACTATAACATACACAAACCTGGGCGTCCTCCAGTCCACAGTGAAAAGAAAACACAATTAACCGATTCACAAAATAGTACAAATCTATGTGTTTTTTTTAATCCCTTGTTTGCCGGCATTTGCGATGGTTATGAACTTCAATAAAAACAACAACACTGCCTTGATGATGTAGGCTGATATTATCATGTGTGACTCCCCACGATCAGACCCCCATATGTTGCTGCGGATGACAGGGTTACAATACTGCCCCCACTCTGTCAAAGCCTGTAGTGTAAAGATGATGACAGCAGACTGCTTGATATCATGAGAGGAGAGAGTTATGCGGGATTAAGCAAATAATCCCGACATCTCAATCCACTTGACAACAAAAGAAAGCAACTTGTCCATGCCATCAATACATTCATGGCACGCCTTTCTGTCTGTCTGTCTGTCTGTCTGTCTGTCTGTCTGTCTGTCTGTCTGTCTGTCTGTCCGTCCATCCAGCAATCACAACATGCAGGGCAGGGGTGTCAAATCTAATTCTGGGCCCTGGGTACAAGGATTCACTCCAGGCCCCCCATGAACTGGGAACACATTATTTTGTGCTTTAACTATTGAAAAATAGCAGATATACAAGGTAACAGCGCGGCTGCGAGCTTGTAGATCTGCTATTTTTGAAAAATCGTGAACATTTGTGCAATCTTTGAATATTTCAAGTCCTTCTAAGGTTTCTTTTTTTTAAACTAATTTATGTTTCTATGTCAGTGGTGCTCAAACTCTTTCATGTGAAGGACCCCCAAAATGACATGTATTTGGCCACGGACCCCGATCTCAAAATATTTAGTTCCAGGGACGCCCCAGAAGCAAAATTTGAGTTACAAAATGTTTGCTTAAAAATACATAGCCTATATCCAAAGATTTGCACATATTTTCATGACTTTTCAAAAATAGCAGATCTATAAAGCTTGCAAATCTAGCTGTGAGCTTGTAAATCTGCTATTTCTTTCAATAGCTAAAGTATAAAATAATTCCAGGCCCCTCCACCTTGGGCCCTAGTAACTCAGTTGTGAGCTTGTAAATCTGCTATTTCTTTCAATAGCTAAAGTATAAAATAATTCCAGGCCCCTCCACCTTGGGCCCTAGTAACTCAGTCCCACTTTCCCCCCCTTGTGACGCCCCTGACAACATGGAACACAAATCTCAGTTGCATCTGTTCAAAACTCCAGTTATTTATTGACTTGAGAAAAATATACACAAAATGTACATTCTGTAACCAAAAAAATAAAACTTTGTTTTGTACAATCTCTGAGTTAAGATTAATATGTGTGGTTGGGTCGGGTATCAAAACATTACACGTTGCTATTAATTGTAACGTTATACCATTGAAACATACCGGAAAAGCATCCCTTTTGACACTGATCGATTGAGGCTCGGTAAACCATGCCATATTATATTTCAAGAAGTAGATTGATTTTTTTTTCTAAAAAGAAAAAAGAAATAAATTGGCTCTCACACAATGAAAGCACCCTTCATTCAACATATAACTGACTCTTCATTTGTTATTCTATTTCAAGAAATAACACTCCCTAATAACTGAGAAAGAAAAAAAGAGAATCCACGTGTTCACATTTGTTTTAACACTGTAAAATATGATTGTACAGTAGGACTGTAATGGCATCAGTGTGCTTATATCAGGGGTTCCCAAACCTTTTTGTCTCAGGGCACCCCATAAATATTTTTTTGAGCGGTGGTCACAACGCTCCTATACGTGGCCGTGTGTGTGGGTCTGTCTGTCTGTCTGTCTGTCTGTCTGTGGGTATGTAGCCTGCAGTAACCTTTTCTGACCACACATGTTAAGGGAGGGGCGCTGTTGTTCAGGATAGGCCAGGCATAGGCCAGGCACACTCACACACAAACACACACAGGGGGCACACACACACACACACACACACACACACACACACACACACACACACACACACAGGGGGCACACACACACACACACACACACACACACACACACACACACACACACACACACACACACACACACACACACACACACACACACACACCACCGCTCAGTTCACACGAGTGTGATTTTAATCCAAGGCACCCCTACATTATAATTTTCACTCCCAGCACCTTATATTTATAGCATATCGTCATTGTCGGGTGGAAACCTTGTATGTCCAAAACCGTTCGTTTTGTATTTACCATCTATAAAATGTACTAAACTAGTGAAAACAGCAGATCTACAAGCACTGTGTGCTTGTAGATCGGCTGTTTTCACTAGTTTTGTGCGACAGTCTTGTATGATGAAAGCAGGGCTTTGCTTTACCAAACGAAACTTGGAGATAGTAGGTTTCTGCCCGACAGTGACGATATTTTAGTGATTATGTTGCGAGGAAAACGTTGAGATAATAGCCATTTTGGTTAGAACTGACTGAAAATAACTTTGTACTTCAAGTTTAAAATTATACCAAATAATATTTTGTGTCCAAATAAATTCCAAATATGATCACATTATCTCGCGGCACCCCTGGACTGCTGTCACGGCACCCCAGGGTGCCCCACGTCACCCACTTTGAAAACCCCTTGGCTTATATGATGCAGTGGGTTTGGATAAGTTGCCGGGCCATTTCTGTGTTGCCACTGGCCCGGTAGATGAGGGACAGGTTGAAGGCAATCTCCCCGCTCAGATCCACCTGGTCACGAGAGATACCCTGGAGAAAAAAGAGACACGCGTTGCGTTTCCATAAAGCTTATTCGAATTAGGAAGCAAATTTATATCATTAAGTCGAAAAAAGAACATGCACATTTTGTCCTGTTTCCATTTACTGATAAAATGCGATTCTTGGAAGATAGGTCATGAAATAAGCAGCCGGACAGGCGCTATTTTTCCAGTCAAGTGAGACACATTATTTATCCACCTCTTTATTTATTTTTATTTAATTTACTGGAGAATCTTTTGCACCACACTTCCGGTTAACAGCAGACATACAAGCTCACGTCGCGTCGCAGATGCAACCGTTGTGAGCTTGTAGATACACTCGGCTGCGGAAGCTCTGTGAAACTTCTGCGCAATGCACGATGGGACGTTGGAAAGATGTGGATAGTTTTCATAAGATAAGAGACAGAGAGAGAGAGAAGAGGAGAAGACGCTCCACACACAACCCCGCAACAGCATTGAGCACGATAACAGTACAAGCTCATCACAGCTCGTTGCGGATGCGATGTGAGCTTGGAGGTCTGCTGTTCTCGGCCGTTCTGTGCACGCGACGCCGTCGCGGAAACGGAGAATAATAATGACTTTGAGCGTGTTGGTAACTAGTAATTAGTGTCTTCTCAAACTGCAGATGGCTCAGGTATTTGATCATGTTTAGCTACCACGAAACTCAGCCCAGATGCGATTATTGTTCTAGTTAGTACATTATTGAGATGTTATCAAGTTATTTGTGCCACCGAAAATAATTAGGGTACACAGCACAATAAAAATGTAAAGTGTCCTTTTGACAGATAAACGGTCCAACATTTCTTTTTCTTTTTTTGCACTCTCAGTCCACTGAGGAGTTTACTGCGTGTGTACTTGACTCAGTATTCAGACTGTTCACAATTAGAAACACACTGCGTTGCTATTGATGATGATCAGAGTCAGCTGATTGCTAGCGGTAGTGGTGGCTGCTTAAATGTAAAGAAGGAGAAAAAAAAAAAATAAAACAAGGAATCTCGTGGTTAGTATCAGCAGACGCTCCTCTGGTTAAAGCTTCCGTTTCAATGTGCTCTCCGCTTTATGGGCCATTTCATCCAGCACTTGCTCTCCTGTGATTGAAAACCTTATTAGAAGTTTGGCATAGGAGAACGTACAGTTTCATGACAGTACAGTTCACTGGTACACGGTCAATTAAAAGGATAAACCAAAATAAGCCTATGACTTGTTTAAAATTAAGATCCATTAAAAGAAAAAAACATTAAATGACAGACAGATAGAGCACAGTAGCTCAGGGGTAGAGAAACCATTATTAGAGCACGAAGGGTTCCCAGTTCGAATCCGGACTCCCCCTGAGTTAATGTCGAAGGGTCCTTGGGCAAGACTCTGAACCCACATTGCTCCCGGTGAGCAGGTTGGTGCCTTGCATGGTTTCCTCCGCCACCGGTGTATGAATGTGTGCGTGAATGGGTGAATGTAATGCACAATCTCTGTAAAGCGCTTTGGATAAAAGCGCTATATAAATGCACCATTTACCATTTACCACAGTACAATGCAGAACTTTACCACTGCACCACCCGAGCACCTCAGAGTGAATGCACCGTAACAGATTTAGGTGATTAGGTTTATGTTGACAGAAATGTGTGTGCATGTGTGCGTGCGACGCGTGTGCGTGCGTGCGTACCTCCAGTGTGGGTGCCGGTAGACTCAGAGCTTTCTGGTAGTAGTGTATAGCCAGGTGCGTCAGGCCCACCTGATGCAGAGCTCTGGCCAGGTTGTACATGCTCTCCTGGCATTCTCCACGCAACTCCACGTACCGCCACAGGAAGGAGAAACCCTGACGCACGCACACACACGCACACGCACACACACACACACACGCACGCACACGCACACGCACACGCACACACACACACACACACACACACACACACACACACGATGTTTAGCCGCCGTTTACTATCAGAACCGTCACTGCTTGTCCGTACGTACGGGTAACGCCTGACACTGTGGTTCCCCTGACACATCGCTGTGATGTCAGAGGAACCACACTAACAGAATCCCTTTTATGCCCATATATGTCATCAATATTAAGCCCATATCTAACAGGACTTCATATGGGAATGCCCATATATATGCCCATTTATGCCCATATATATATGGAGGAAGATGCCCATATCTGTGTGGCTGGTTCTACTGCATGGATCTCCATAATATGGGCATACCGGTAAAAGGGATTGTATGTATGATGTCAGATGTCATAGGACTTTCACATAACGAATAACTGAGTAAGCATGTTTGGGGTCTCACAGCATATCTCCATATACAGTACATGGATCTCCATATATGGGTACCAGGTGTCCCCATATATGGGTAACTGGTCCGATATACATCACTGGCCAGACGGCCAAGCCGCTTGTCGCCCTTAGGCGTCTTACTAGTATAAATAATGTATATAAATATCTTTGTAAATCTCTATGAGTGGCACCAGAAAACCACACCCACTACTGTACTATGGCCTATTACAGATTTCAAGTGGATCATTGTCAGCCGCACTGCTGCAAAATAATCTCTCACGTGCCCACACACACACACACACACACACACACACACACACACACACACACACACACACACACACACACACACACACACACACACACACACACACACACACACACACACACACACACACACACACACACACACACACACACCCTACCTGCACTAGCAGTGGATGTCGTTTGGCTACAAACTTCTGTGAAGCCATGTGGAAGAAGGTGATGCCCACATACAGGCTGTGGAGGGGGTTCTTGGGGTGCGTGCGGAAGGCCTGCACATACTGACCTGGAGACAGATAACAGAGGCATGGATGAAGCATGGCAAGGTTGTCATCGTCGCAGTTGTGACCAGTGTAAAGTTGAGGGACAGCGGCTTCTTCAAACGTCCCCGGCTCGTGGCGCGGCACCATGGAGGTGACGCAGGTGATTTTCTTTTATTTTTTTATTTTTTTTAAGATTTGTTTTTGGGCTTTTTATGCCTTCATTGATAGGACAGTAGACTGACAGGAAATGGGGAGAGAGATGGGGAATGACGTGGCAAAGGTCGTCCGGATCGGGAATCGAACCGGCGACGCCAGCAGGCATCATAGCCTAGTATGTGGTACGCGCCTTGACCACCAGGCCAGCGGGCGCCCCACGCAGGTGAAATTTTAACCTGCCGACGATACGGGAGGTAGCACCTAAACCAAACCATAAAGGAGTAGTTCACCCCCAAAATGACTTTTTTTTTCCTATCGATTACTCACGCCATGGAGACTTGAGTTCAATAATAGTTTATGTTTTTTGTTGCATTCGTAAGACAATAATTTGATTACAATACATTTAACCCCATTGATTTCCGGATGGGGACCCCGGGGCCGCGGAAAGAACTCGAGATCTCGGTACCGGCTCCGAAATGCAACAGGTCACGCCACAGGTGCCACGTCACGGGACGGTGACGTTTGAAGAAGCCGTCTTTGATGGTAAAGCTTGTATATGCTTGTATACAGTTGTTCTTGAGTGGTGCTAACCGCTCCTACATCTGGCTTTGTCTGTCTGTACGTATGTATGTCCCACACTTGGCTCACTGGCCAAGCTTCGCGGGACGCTTAATGAAATGAAGTCATAAAATGCACCGCTCACTTCACACTGGGTGTGATTCGTCAGGAAACAGGGGGTGTGTGTAGGGGTAGCTATTTCTTATTTAAGGGCAGCCCATACCGTCTCCGACCACCGAACCCTTCATCGGAAACTACAAAATGGCGTTACTCGAACTTCTGAAAAGCATTAGGGGCAGTCCATACCGTCTCCGACGTCCGACAACCAAACTTTTCGTCGGAAAGTGCAGCTTTCCAAACTCAAATTCGGGCAAATCCTTTTCAGAAGTTGCGAGTGGCGTCATTTTGTAGTTGAACCGTACCTTTCTGACGAAAAGTTCGGTGGTCGGAGACTGTATGGACGGACTGCCCTTTGATTTAATTTATCGTGATATCGTCCTCCGTCATGCACTGGGATCAATTCACCTTTTATTTGCCGAGCTGCATATCCGGTACCACTTAAACCCTCTATAATTGGTAAAAGGTACTTATAATATACGTACTTGATACAGTCTTTTTCCCCTCTCTATCAAATGTCTTTGCCAAAAAAATATCAGATCTACAAGCTCACAATGCATCGCATGTGTGTGTGTGTGTGTGTGTGTGTGTGTGTGTGTGTGTGTGTGTGTGCGCATTAGGGGTGCCACAATACTGAACCGAACCGGTATACCGAACCGAATGGCCCTGTACCGAACCGAACAGCCCATACCGAATGAACCGAATTTCTTTATTATTTGGGTGTGGCCACATAGAAGCATAATTTTAACTCTTTCTGTACACTTTTTTTGGAGAAAGTCTTCCTCCTAGTATAATCATAATAACTGAATATCATGTTTTAGGGGGGAAACAAATGATTGCACCCCAACTTTAAAATGAACTGAACATTTCGGATTCTTTATTTTTTCATTTTAAATTTTTACTTTACCGAAACCGTGAGCCAAAAACCGAGATACGAACCGAACCGTGGGCTGACTGAACCGTGGCACCCCTAGTGTGCGTGCAGGCGTGTGTGTGTGCGTACCCAGAGCATGCTTGAAGCTGCCAGACACCAGGGCATTGTGTCCACAGAGGACACACAAGGCGAGGTTCTCTGGGTTCTTCAACATCAGCCGCAGACAGAAGCGGTGATGACGCTGGTCCTGAGATTTAAACGTCACCTGGGGGGGGGGGGGGGGGGGGGGGCAGTGTTGGGGAAGTTAAAGTTACATGTAACTGAGTTACGTAACTAAGTTACATGTAACCGAGTTACATAACTAAGTTAAATGTAACTGAGTTATGTAACTCAGATGTAACTGATTTACGTAACTAAGTTACATTTTGCTGTAACTTGCTGGTAACTGAGTTACATTCATATTTCTGTAACTAGTCAAGTAACTGAGATACTTTTTGGGTCATTTTTGGCTCAAGTTACAAGTTACAAGTGACGTTACAAATGTCCTCAACAGATCATCATTTTCTTCTTTTTTTAATTTTATTTTAGGAACACAGATGTTTACTAAAAAAAATAAAAAACCTTTTTGAAATAAAACATGAAACTCAGGTGAGAGGTATATTTCTGCTGGCATGTGACTTTTTTTGTAGGATATTATATTTTGTTTCATGTACACCAAATGTACATTCTCAATTTAACGCTGAGAAAAAAAAAGTAACTCAAGTTACTCAAGTAACTTTTTCAATGTAACTTGAAACATTATAAGTTACATTTCTCCAGGGGTATAACTTTAACTTGATCAAGTTACTGCCATGGTGAGTTAGTTGTAATTGTACAAGTTACGCTTTCAAAGTAACTTCCCCAACACTGCCTGGGGGGGCAACAACACACACTGGAAAATGGATCCAGGGCACTTCGGGGGACCGGCATGACACCGATCATCACAGACGCGAGTCAACGCTCATCCGTTTACAAGCATATTTTTGGGAGTGATTTTTTCCCCTTATAGTACAGTGTATAGTAAAGCCCTTTGCACACAGGACAGTTGCGTTTTTTTCGTTTGCGGCATGAATAAAACGCATTGGATTTGGTGTGCAAGGCTGTGCGGAATCGGCGCTGCGGATCCAAAAAGGAGTCATAAAAGGAGTGATGAGTTTTTTACCGCATGCGACAAGACGCACAAATCGAACTGGGTTCGATCGAGAAAAAAACGCACGGCGGCAGCCACTCGTCGCACGGCTAATTCGGAGCCGGTGTGCATGAGGTCATAGAGAATCAGTGTTTTCTTTTCAAAAAATTATATTGTCCGTTTTATCCGTGCGGTTAAACGCGCCTGTGTGCAAAGGGCTTTAGTGAATGAGACCCATGAATTACCCTAGCTGTCAAACATTTTGCTAGGGATGTTGAATTTCAATCTTTGTTAGATATGTTACTAGACACCTTTACGAACACATTGGTGAAGAAATTGTTTGGTAAGGAATTTATTCCCAGGGTTTTATTAAAATTCCCTGACTAAATGCGTGGTACGTGCAGGAGCGATGCTTGCTCAAGCACTCACCTGGTTGAAGATGTTCCAGAGCTGAGGGCGTTCAACATTGTCCATTAGCATCAACCTACAGTATGAGAAAGAGAGAGGCACACATAAACTATTTTAACCCATTTAGACCGCATAATACGCATTATTTATGCTGTAACTATTGAAAAATAGCAGATCTACAAGCTCGCAGCGAGCTTGTAGATCTGCTATTTAAAAAAAAATCTTTTAAATTTTGACCCGATTCTATAAGTGTCTTCTAAATCCTTGTAAGGTTTTTTTGAAAAACACATGTTTCTACGTCAGTGGTTCTCAAACTCTTTCATGTCAAGGACGCCTAGAATTATATATATTTATATATATAAATATTTTGTATCAGGGACCCCCCAGAAGCAAATATTTGAGTTACATGTGTTCACTTTAAAAATAAGATATTCAAAGAGTTGCACAAATGTTTCGTGATTTTTCAAAAATAGCAGATCTACAAGAGCTTGTATATCTGCTATTTTTCAATGGTTAAAGCATTCAATAATTCTAGGCCTAAATAGATTTTCAATTTCAATCAATAAGCAGTATCAGACGGATCGGATCCTTTCATAGACTGCACAGTAGTATCTATCTCAGTGGTCGGCCTTTGTTAAGACCAGTCTTTAGAATAGACATCACGTCGGTTGCCACACCCAAACATAAGCCTTGTATTAACTATGGTGGCGACCAAAGCTGAATGGGTGGAGACTAGAGGCCGCCTGTAAAGTAGAAGGTCCCAGGTTTGATTCCCGACCCTGGCAATTTATCGATGTGTCCCTGAGCAAGAAGACACTTAACCCCTAATGACTCCCCTTTGCTTTCAAGTCTTTTTTTCGCCTGATAAATGAAGGAGAGTTGGTAACCAAACAAACCGGCATAACATTAAACCAAATGGACATGCGCGGGCGGTCGTTTTCATGCCGTGCATGAGCGATCCCCCATCGCCGGGTACGCGACCCGCGTCCGCGTCGGGGCGCAGACCCCGAAGAGGAGGAAAGAGAAACCGCGGCATGGCGGCGACTGTGCCGTCTGTGCTGTCTTCTGCAAGCGCGACTGCAGTCAGTGTCTATTTTCATCATTACGTGCGGTGAAACTTTGGCTGAGTTTCAGCTCTAAATGCAACTGATAGCACTGATAGAAACTATAGTCCTATACTAGTAAGATGCCTCAGGGTGACATGCGACCTCGCCCTAGCGAGGTCGTGCCAATTCTTGGCTATCTGGCCAGTGATGTATATCGGACCAGTTCTACCCATATAAGGAGATCCAGTATATATAGTACATCCCTTTTATGCCCATACATGGAGATCCCTGTCTGAACGAGCCACACAGATATGGGCTGTCTTCACTCCATATTATGGGCATTCCCATATGATGTCCTGTTAGATATGGGCTTACTATTGATGACATCAGGGATCTCCATATATGGGCATAAAAGGGATGCTGTTAAATCATTGCATGCCAGGCCCGATAGTCCCGAGATTATTTCAATGTCTTTCCCTGCCAGGCCCGATAATCCAGAGAAAAAAAAATATATATATATATATATATATATTTTTTTTTTTTCAAAACAATTTTTTTCAAAAGAATGTTTTCACCCCAAAAAATGTAGTAGGCATGATAGCAATCGCGAAATTGCATGTTTAACCCCCATAGCAACCCCATCTTTCAAACATGGCAGCCATCTTTCTTTACATTTTAGGAAAACATAATGGCTGCTATCTCATGAATGCCTAAACGGATTTCCATTCGGATTTTTTTGTTTGAAAGCTGTGAGCAATGTGGATCTAGGCATGGGTGTGCATGATCCGTGCACTATGAATTACATGGAAGTCTATGGAGACAGGGGCATATGAGAGTACGAAGGTATTGTTAAATGGCGGGGAATGTGTGAGTGGTTCCCTTGACATCACAATACAATGTATGTTATGCCCATACATGTAGATCCCTATCTGAACCAGCCACACAGATATGGGCCATGTCTTGGCCATCTGGCCAGTGATATATATTGATGAGGGATCTTCATATATGGGCATAAAGGGGATTCTGACGTCAATCTTTATAGCGAGGTGGCAGCTTGCACTCATCGGTGTTGTCATGCATGCACGGCAACCGGTTGTGTTGTGAGTGAGGTCAGACCAGAGCTCTGCCCAACATGTATAAGATTCTAAAATGTTTTTGAGTGCCACTTCATTCCACAGAGACCAGTGGGTTCAGTGTCCTTACTCAGTGTCGTGAGAGGAGATAAAATAAATTGCCACTAGTACTACCCAACAGCTGTCCCTATAACAGTCCATGTATAGATGCAAATTTGATGATGAACCGCAACTCCAGGAAGGAGTGTGGTCACAATCCTCCCAGCCCAAGGTCTGCTGTTCTGACGACCTCTACTGTCAAATGCCCATACATAGACAGATCCCTTCAGAATCCTTCCAGCAAATCACCAGAATTGCAACCAGCCAGGAACAAGGAGACACAGATGAACAACAATCGTACAGTCATCAAAAGTTTACCAGGACTTTAACTCAACCAGGAGAAGTGAAGACACATCAGCTGACTTATACAGGGAGGAAAACTCACACCTGCAAACAGTGTGACAAGAGTTTCAGTAAGTTAAGTCTCCTGAAGACACACCAGCGTATCCACACAGGAGAAAAACCTTTTCACTGTAAAGAGTGTGACAAGAGTTTCAGTCAGTTAAATAACTTGAAGACACACCTGCGAATTCACACGGGAGAAAAACCTTTCTTTTGTAAACAGTGTGACAAGAGTTTCAGTGAGTTAGGACAACTGAAGATTCACCAGCGTATCCACACAGGAGAAAAACCTTTCCACTGTAAGCAGTGTGGCAAGAACTTTAGTGTGTTAAGTCATCTGAAGACACACCAGCGTATCCACACTGGAGAAAAACCTTTTCACTGTAAAGAGTGTGACAAGAGTTTCAGTCAGTCAGGTCAACTGAAGACTCACCAGCGTATCCACACAGGAGAAAAACCTTTCTATTGTAAAGAGTGTGACAAGAGTTTCAGTATGTTAAGTCTCCTGAAGACACACCAGCGTATCCACACAGGAGAAAAACCTTTTCACTGTAAAGAGTGTGACAAGAGTTTCAGTCAGTTAAATAACCTGAAGAGTCACCAGCGAATTCATACGGGAGAAAAACCTTTTCACTGTAAAGAGTGTGACAAGAGTTTCAGTCAGTTAAATAACCTGAAGACACACCTGCGAATTCACACAGGAGAAAAACCTTTCTTTTGTAAACAGTGTGACAAGAGTTTCAGTGAGTTAGGTTCCCTTAATAGTCACCAGCATATCCACACAGGAGAAAAACCTTTCTATTGTAAACAGTGTGAGAAGAGATTCAGCCAGTTAAGTCACCTGAAGAGTCACCAGCGAATTCATACGGGAGAAAAACCTTTCTTTTGTAAAGAGTGTGACAAGAGTTACAGTGATTTAGGTTCCCTGAAGATACACCAGCGTATCCACACTGGAGAAAAACCTTTCTATTGTAAAGTGTGTGACAAGAGTTTCAGCCAGTTAAGTCACCTGAAGAGTCACCAGCGAATTCATACAGGAGAAAAACCTTTCTTTTGTAAAGACTGTGACAAGAGTTTCAGTGATTTAGGTTCCCTGAAGATACACCAGCGTAGACACACAGGAGAAAAACCTTTCCACTGTAAGCAATGTGGCAAGAACTTTAGTGTGTTAAGTCATCTGAAGACACACCAGCGTATCCACACTGGAGAAAAACCTTTTCACTGTAAAGAGTGTGACAAGAGTTTCAGTCAGTCAGGTCACCTGAAGAGTCACCAGCGTATCCACACTGGAGAAAAACCTTTTCACTGTAAAGAGTGTGACAAGAGTTTCAGTCAGTTAGGTCACCTGAAGAGTCACCAGCGTATCCACACTATAAATAGTGAACGCCACCATCTGAACAATGGAGGGGAAAAAAATTGGTCAAACGGAAATATGTCTGTAGCCTGATAAATCCAGGTTGTGCACACCCGCCTGTTTTGTGCAGACAGTGTAGCCCAGTGTTATGTGAGCGGTGCATTTTATGAGTTAATTTCATTAAAGACCATGTCATCCAAAAAAAAGTTAAATCTTATTAGCCATCACGGAGCGCCTCTACTGTACTGTATATTGAACTGTTTGTCGGCCAGCCCGTCTCCCCTCGCCTGCAGGAACTGATCTTACATGATTTTTTCTTTTTTTCTAAATCGATGTATAAAAAAATATAAATGATATTATATTATTAAAGGAGCTATAGTCAACTTTTTCATTTTAGGGCTGACACTTTGTTTACATCCTAGTCTATAGACTAGAATGTAAACAAAGTGTCGGTCTGACAATGGCCAAAATGAATATTTTATCACCAGTAAGACTCCCTAATCGGGAGATAAGCGACCGTAGGTCACTTATCTCCACAAATAGGGCAAAAATGTTATTTTAGGCTTTTTGTGGTAATTTTTGAATAGAAACACATATATGAAGCTTATTCTTTTTATAAAATATTTTCGAAACATTATTTTTATTTTAGCATTCGTTTTTCAAGAAAAAGTTGACTATAGCTCCTTTAACATTGTTCATGTCAAGTAGATGCTTATTTGTTCAATTGATGAAAATCGCTATGGTTAACTAGTTCACAGCCAAATCGCCAAACGTCGCCATTTTGAGGAGGCCCAGCCAGCCAGATCGCCAAACGTCGCCTTCCTGATGATTTTCTGATTTTTTGGGTATTTTTTTGACATTTTTAGAGCCATAAATGACCATTCTAGCTTCATTTAAGCTTCAGCAATGATAATGCGATGGAAATGATGTCATCGATGACGTAACCCGGAAGTCATTTGCATATAGCATAGCATATGCAAATTTTAGCATTGAAAGCCAACGTTTTTCTTATCAAACTTTACCATATGTAGACGGATTTTCATTCGGAAAAAAATGAGAGGCTGACAGAGTGGTCACCCAGCATCATGGTCGAGTGTTTGAAATAAACTGATTGCGCCCGTGAGGGCGTGCATGATGCTGTTTGTTTGGGCGCTCCGGCCGGCCGTCAGTTCCATTATAAACACAGGCTGCAGGTCATTCTCATTCAGTCTAATGAGTCAGCCTGATCACTTAGTCGTTGGCGCACTCTTGTGGTATACAAATAGACTGCAGTTTACAATTATATTCTGCGCATTGATTGTTGTATTGTAGGACTGAAAAAATAATAATAATCCTGGCAGTATAGGCGCACAAGCATATTGTAAATGGCTGGGAGAGAGTTTTAATTGCCATACATACGTACAATCAGACAAAGCCAGATGTAGGAGAGGTTAGCACCGCTCAGAGAATAAGGGGTGTGTGTGGAAAATATATCCTGACGCAAATGGGCGGGGCCTATGTGTGGAGATGAGTCATGACCCAAGAAATCCAGGGAAAAAGGAAATCAAACTTTCCGACCAACGGTTCAAGAGTTGGCAAGGCTGTTATAGCATCACCATGAGGCCGACTAATGTAATTATTGTTCGATTAATTCTTTAAATGATTATGAATCTCCTCTCCGAGTTTTGAAACTGTAGCCCTTATGGTTTGCAAGAGAAAAAAAATTCAATGTGAGTTTTTTCCCCATTCAAGTCAATGGGTAAGATTAATTCACTAATAAATTAATATCAATTAAACGATACAACTTTTCTCTTAGCAAAATGAGAGCACATGATTCCCGATGAAGCCGGTCGATTTGACATATGGCGTGAGTGTGTGGCGCAAAAACTGTGGGCGGTGAAACATGCCGGAAAAAAAATTATCTAGAAAGAAAGAAAGAAAGTTTCCCCAGGAATATAGTGTGTTGCCCTGTTAGGGCAACCACCAGGGTTCCCACAATTTTTTACCAATTAATTTCCAAAACTTTTCCAAAACTTTTCCAGAATATTTAACCCAATTTCCAGGACTATATAACAATAATTGAGCTCAATAACAGGTCGCTTACTCCTATGCGCAATGCCCAAAGACAGGTAGTGTATGCCAGTGGTTCTCAACCTTTTCAGTCCGTGACCCCCGAAATAATCATGTTTTAACAGGGGACCCGGCACCCTGAAGAGCACTAAGAGTTGAGGAATTTTGTATAACACCGTTCTATTGTGAAAATAGCAGATCTACATGCGTTGCGAGGCGTTGTGAGCATGTAGATCGGCTATTTTCACAATTTCTGCCTCTAATATTTGACAATTTGGCCCATGTTTAATTTGTCATTTCAGAGGTGTTAACAAAATCAATAACCAAAGACAATGTATAGCTATTTTTTCCAGGACCTTCCAGTTACCCTGATAAATTCCAAAACTTTTCCAGTACTGGAAAAACATTTTTCTCATTTCGAAATATTTCCAGGAATTTCATGACCGTGGGAACCCTGAACCACACTAATAATGAGGATAAGATACGTGTGTTGGCTTTCAGCGAGCCCACAGTTACTTACGCCTATTCCCTGTCTTAGCGATGCATTTCCATGTGAATGCCCGCGTGACTGTGGCTATTGCCTAGCAGCGCGCGTTGCTAGGTTACGTTGTTAACGATCTCCTGCTGACTTGCTCATTTGTAGCTGATCCTTTCTAATTTGCAGCAACATTATGGAGGATCAAAAAAAAAGAAAAGGCCATTTCACGGACATAGGGACATGAACATTAATAAGAGCTGTACAGCCAGCCCACACAGCTGACTGACAAGCAGACAATGCTGCACTGTGATCCGACACAAACTGAGTGCAGCGACAGCTATTCAGGGCTGCCGCAACTAGCTATTAGCCAGTAGCTATGCCCCAAAAAAAAAAGCTTTTGTCCAATGCTAGCTTTGAATAACTTCTTGCTTGCCGGTTGCTAAGCTAGCATTGGACAAAAGCTTTTAGGGGAGGGGCAAAGCTACTGGCTAATTACTTTGTAAATGGTAAATGGTGCATTTATATAGCGCTTTTATCCAAAGCGCTTTACAGAGATTGTGCATTACATTCACCCATTCACGCACACATTCATACACCGGTGGCGGAGGAAACCATGCAAGGCACCAACCTGCTCACCGGGAGCAATGTGGGGTTCAGAGTCTTGCCCAAGGACCCTTCGACATTAACTCAGGGGGAGCCCGGATTCGAACTGGGAACCCTTTGGGAACCCTTCGTGCTCTAATAACGGTTTCTCTACCCCTGAGCTATGCCGCCCCACTTTCTTGGTGATTATTCCATTGATTCTTTTTCAATAATCAATATTATCGGGGAGATGTTTGTGTGTATATATATTTGAATAAATCCCTACGCTATACAAGTGAAGTTCAGTCATTCACTCCAACAGAATCTAAAGCTCCCAATGAGCTCGTCATCGTTGTATAGTCCAGGGGTTCCCAAACTTTTTTGTCTCAGGGCACCCCATAAATATATTTTTTAATCCGAGGCACCCCTAAATTTTCACTCCCAGCACCTTATATTTATAGCATATCGTCGTTGTCGGGTGGAAATCTTGTTATGTCCAAAACCGTTTATCATTTATAAAATGTACTAAACTAGTGAAAACAGCAGATCTACAAGCACACAACGTGTGCTTGTATGATGAAGCAGGGCTTTACGTGACCAAAACACATACACAGTTGAAACTTTACGAGGTTTCTGCCCGACAGCGGCGATATTTTAGTGATTATGTTGCGAGGAAAACGTTGAGATAATAGCCATTTTGGTTAGAACTGACTGAAAATAACTTTGTGCTTCAAGTTTAAAATGATACTAAATATGTTTTTCAAAGTGTCCAAATAAATTCCAAATATTATCTAATTATCTCACGTCACCCCAGGGTGCCCCGTCACCCACTTTGAAATCCCCTGGTATAGTGCATGTCCAACGGATTTCTTCGGGTCCCTCTCTCACGTACAGTGAGAGGGAGAGGGAGCTTATACAGGACAGGACATACCTGTATATTTCTATATTGACCAAAGTATTCTTTTGATTTCATTTGTGTTCAGTTAGAGAGAGTTTTAAAAACCAACAATATGAACACTGAACAGCTACATATTTGAGTGGGGCATGAATAGGCGTGGGCGATATGGAAAAATACAATATCACAACATTTTCCCAAGCTGAATCACGATACACGATTTTATCACGATTTTTTTTTTCAATGGATATTTTTCAAGTTACTTGACAAAAACTAGACTCTCTGGGTTCCTTTTGGGAGGTCTAAATTGAACTTTACAATTATGTAACTGACAGTATACAAATGAAACCAAATGGACCCTTACGGGTCCATTTGGTTTCATTTGTATACTGTCAGAGTTAAGTGGAGACCTTGACATTTTACATTTTGAGAACTACTGATTTAGACCAAAATGCAGGTTTAAATTGAATTCTGCAATGAATCTCTGTATTAACGATTAAACAGGATTTTTTACAAGGCTCCCTCAATTGTATCACCATATATACGATACCTCTGAAAAGGCATATCGTGGAGACATTGTATCGTCTCAACGATAATTATCACCATATCGCCCACCCCTAGGCATGAAGACCAACTAGATGGCCATTCAATCTTGTTTTCAATTAAGCACCGGAACCATGTGTAACTTCATTATCAGCCGCACACTGTAAACCCAAAACTCATTTTGAATCCAAGGTATGCCTAACTCCTGTTACTTCAGCCAATTTCTATTATTCTACATCATATCAATCCAAATATGATCAGAAACACGTCCTGTGTATTCCACGGGGGAAAGATGTTTTCTGACTAGCACAGACAAAGCAACAGCAAAGCTATGTTTCCAAGCAACGTTCCCATATACCAGGGTTCCCCAATTAGTCTTGTCTAGGGTACCAAGCCGAGGGCCACAGCATTGCAGGGGACGATGGTGGCGTTCCCGCTACTCCAGCGACAGTTCAGATATCGTCGTTGTCGGGTGAAAATTGTGTATGTGCATTTATCATTTTAAAAATGATTTAAACTAGTGAAAACAGCCAATCTAAAAGCACACAACGCCTCGCCTCGCACCGCACCGCGAGGCGTTGTGTGCTTGTAGATCTGCTGTTTTCACTACTTTTGTGAGACGGCCTTGAATGATGAAGCAGGGCTTTACTTTGCGAAAGAACGTACACATCTGGAGATACGATATACTAGTGTTGTTGCTGCTCTTATACCACCATTATTACTGGGGTTGGTTGGGGCCTGACAGTAGCTCCCCGCGGGCCGCAAATGGCCCGCGGGCCGCCTATTGGGGAACCCTGCCAATCATATACCATCGACCTTCATCATCAGAGCAGTTGAAGGCTCTGTGGTAATTGTGTACCATGCAATAGTTGGATGCCTGGTGCTAGTTATGTACCCGAGAAGAAGTCAAAGCAGTGGTGTTTTTGACAGCAAATTTTGATTTAGTTTTAGGGTTAGGGTCATTTAGTTTTAGTCATAATTTAGTCACCTGAAAAGTTTTAGTTTTAGTCTAATTTTAGTCGACTAAATATCATGAGATTTTAGGCAACTAAATCTACAGTTGATTTAGTCAACTGAAATGTATTTTGGCAGGCCTTGATGGCATCGTAATGACTTATTTTACACTTGGTTGTGTGCTGAAAATAGCCGATCTACAAGATCACAATGCGTCGCAGCGCGGCCTGTGAAAAAAACGCAGTGGACAAACATGTTTCGCCGTACTTTTAGTCGACAAAGTCAACACTGAGTCAAAGGCCCAGCAGTAGTACAGACCCTGACGAAGACCTAGAAGGTCGAAACGCTTTGGTCAACTTTGCTCAGAAAATAAATTATATTTTTTCACTAAAGACGGAGTGACTTGGAATTCCTTTCTCTGAGAGTCTGCTTTCTACACCTTTGGAAATTAGCAGTGCTTCTTTGAAACATTTTTTGTTCGCCCAGCAGTAGTTGTCTGCCTGGCCCGTAGCCGCGTACCTGATGTAATCGTAGGCCCGGCGGAAGTTCTGGTCGAGGAAGGCGGCCGACAGGCCGAAGAACTCCAGCTCTTTCCTCTTGGCTTTGTTCTCGTAAAAGACGACGAACTCCATGGCCGAGTCGACCAGCAACTCCGCCTCTTTGTAGCGCTTCACCTCGCACAGTGTGTACACGCAGCGCACCACCAACTGCCACCAGTCCTCCCTGGAGAGCACACTGGTCTTACCTAAGGAGAGCCATAGCAGAATATATCAGCATATATTCTGTGATACTGTATATCAGAGGTCTTCAACCTTTTCAGGCCAAGGACCCCTTGGTTGAGAGAGAGATGAAGCAGGAACCCCCACAACCTGTTCATAGATTCAATACAGTTTCATTGTTTGACACACAATCATCAGTGTATTTTGGATTCATGTCAATTTGTGTTTTCAGATATTTAACCACTTGAACCGTCAATACTTAATAAACTTCACCTTTCACTATGTCTCCCGGTTTCATACAGTAGTATTGCAGCATAGTGTAGTCCACACACAACACACAAACACGTACGTGCTAGGGCATTAACGACTAGTGATTTTTGCAAGTCGACTCGACTCAGTAAAAGGTTGAGTTGAAGTCGACTTTATCGTTTGATGACGTCATCACATCACACACGACCCCCCAATTATTTTAGGGGGTCCACAGATGATTAACTTAATGTGAAACATTGTTTTCTCACTCAACTGTAAACAAACCAACATAAAGTTTAAGTGTATAGACTAGAGGGTACCTGCACATTTCTAAAGTGACAATTTAAGGACTTTTTAATACCTCTAAAATGGCAAATTAAACATTGTCCAAATTGTCAAATATATAGAGGCCGAAATTGTGAAAATGGCAGATCTATTTTCACAATAGAAAGTCATTTTCTTTTCTTCTTTTTTTCAACTTCGACTTTCTCTGGTGGGAGTCGACTTGTGTAATGAAGTCGACTGAGTCGACTTTTTCGTTAATGCCCTAGTACGTGCAAACAAACAAACACACACACACACACACACACACACACACACACACACACACACACACACACACACACACACACACACACACACACACACACACACACACACACACACACACACACACACACACACACACACACACACACACACACACAACATATTGTATACACATACCCATGATGTCCTGATACGCGGATTCAGGGTCCTCGATATCGCCCATCACGGTTTTGAGCTTTACAAGCTTCATGTGACGTTCCCCAGATTCTGACACCAAACGCGCGTTCACTCGGGCACGCTGCATCGCTACCTGTTACACACACACGCACACACACACACACACACGCACACACACACACACACGCACGCACGCGGCCACGTGTTAACAATTAACACCTCAGGCGTCTGCATTTGTTGTTTATTCTTTGTTGGATTGGTTTTGGTTTACCATAGCAGTAAACATAACATTGATAATCCTTAGGGCAGGGGTCTTCAATGTTTTCAGGCCAAGGACCCCTTAGTTGAGAGAGAGATGAAGCAGGGACCCCCACAACTTTTCATAGATTTCATAGTTTCATCGTTTGACAGCACAATCATCAGTGTATGTTGGAATTTGTGTTTTCAGATATTTAACCATTTGAACCGTCAATACTTAATAAACTTGACCTTTCACTTTGTACTAGTCTACTATTTTCCCCCCTCTACACCAAACCTCTTTGCCCAAAAATAGGCGATCTACAAGCTCACAACGCCTCTATTTTTCTAATTTACAATATTTCCAGGAATTTCATGATGGTGGGCACCCTCGTTAAAAAAAAAATGGGGGATTTGGAAGAATTTTTTTAGAATCTGCCTCTGGTCTTAATGCGTTTAACCCTAATCGTGCCTATCCCGAACAAGTTCGGCTTTATTTCAATCCAATACAATATTTTATTTGCTATTTTACTTACCCCGAGCTGCTTGGAGCAACGTGGGTGGTCCTTGCTCGTCCAGCGCTTACCAACGAGAGACGCTAGATGGTCCGACGATTAATTCCATTGAAAATGGTTTAAAATAAAGTTTAGAGCCCCCCAAAAAAACCTCAATCTATACTGTCGGCGGCACGACGTATTCCGGGGTGCCTATCCCGAACTGGTTCGGGATATTTAATAAAATTAATTATTTAATCGGAGGCCTCAACGAAGCCCCGGTCTAAACGTCCATCCATGGTCCGGGCCAACACTCGCGCCGCCCACTCCAATAATAAATCACATCTTTAGACAGGATTTTCTCCGGATTGTGTTCCCAGACCCAAAGAGAACGTTTTTTTGCGACTGAAATAGCTTTAGATCGGGCTTCTAAAGGGGTTAGAATTTTGGCTACGTGTCAGCTAGCTTCCTCCTCTCGTCCCACATAGCATTGGCTGGACTGAAATCCCAAGGCACTTGGGACAGTGTCGACGGAAGCTAGAGCGCAGGTCTATAGAGAGATTTCTGGCACTCTAGCGACCACTTGTGGCCCGGGGCACTGTATGAGTTAAGATACAATAATATGCACAACATATTACCCAAGAGTTTTAAAGATAGTAAAAGTGTGGTTGAGATGCTGTGCCGTGTGTGCGTTACCTTCAGCAGCATGGCCAGCATGGTGAGCATGGTGTCGATGTTCAACTGCACTTTGCCCTGGGTCTGGAGTAGAGTGGAGCGCTGGAGCAGCAGCTTCAACTCCTGGAATGGTGGACAGTAGGGATGGGACCATATGAAAATGTCATATCACCATTATTGTGACAAAATAACTGTTGACATTATCGCGATAATCAAAATCCATTATCCTCGGGCGGAACATTTGCGACAAATAGCAGATCTACAAACTCACGACGCGTCGCAACGCAACGCGTTGTGAGCTTGTAGACCTGCTATTTTTTGTCAAAGACACCGGTAGAGTCGCCGGAATGAAGCTCGCCGGGAAACGGGGGGTGCGTTCGGAAATGCGCACCGGTGCGCTTTTTCAGTCTGAACTCTGAAGGTAAACTTTCTGAAAAGCAGCAGTTGCTAACCTAACGTTGCTATTGATGTTTATAAACTAGGGTAAATGATGGTGATAGTCTTAATCTCACAGTATCACAAATGTTAATGCTAGAAACAAACACGTAGAGTAGGACAAACAATCACAGTATGCCTTCTTCAGTATCAACATGAATTAATATTCTATTATAATTTACCCTAGTTTATAAACATCAATAACGAACACATTTACAGAACTTCTAATGTACTGACGTGGTGTCAGTAATGGGCAAAATGAGGCTTTCTGAACCACTGAACCTTTTCAGCCTGGGTTCTTTACTCAAAGCTTTAAATAACACAAGCAGTAACATGATTGCCATCTACTGGTGAAATGGGTGTAGTGCAGTCAAATGAAAGTGTTACTGAATGTGGGATTGTTTTGGCTGAGATGCTTGAATAACTAAATACAAAAAAGAAGAAAATGAGATTGATCAATCTTGAGATTGAACAATCTTGACCAATAATTTGTAACTATGTCTTATAACATTATTGCGACCGAAGGTCTACGTTTTTAGACCGTAAAAATGTGTCATCATGATGTCATAATGCGAGGAACCACTCTACCGGAATGGGTTTGTCGCTCTGACATCACGCTCTGGCTTCACTGTGATGTCACACTAACAGAATCCCTTTTATGCCCATATATGGAGTTCCCTGATGTCATCCATATTTATGATGCCCTGTTAGAGATCTCGGTGTGATGCCAGGGGGAACAAATCCCTTTTATGCCCATATATGGAGATCCCTGATATCCACTTCCTTGATGTCCACATCACTGTGGCGCGACCTCGCCCTTTAGGCCGATTGTCGCCCTGAGGCATCTTACTAGTTATATACTGTACAAGGCAGTGTGCTTGTTAATGTGACAGGGGAGTGAGTGTACATGTGTGTTGACCCATTCAGAACGGGTACACATTATTGTGTATCATAATTTTATGCTTTAACTATTCAAAAATAGCAGATATACAAGCTCACAGTGCGGCACAGAGTGCTGCGCTGCGAGCTTGTAGATCTGCTACTTTTGAAAAATCGTGAAAATTAGAATTTTGACCCGATTCTATAAGTGTCTTTTGAATCCTAAGGTTTTTTTTTTTTTTTAAAGCTATGTTTCCATGTCAGCAATCTGGCTATAGTCATTGTCAAAGAAAAGGTCCTTTTCACTTAACTGGAGCTCAGTTAGTCTGCTCTTGAGAGACTAATATGTCAGTGGTTCTCAAACTTTTTCATGTGAAGGACCCCCAAAATGATATGTATTTGGCCACAGACCCCCATCTCAAAATATCTAGTCCAGGGACCACCCAGAAGCAAAATTTGAGTTACAAACGTTTCGCTTTGAAAACACATATATTCAAAGATTTGCACACATTTTCACGACTTTTTCAAAAATAGCAGATCTACAAGCTCGCAGCGCGGCACTCGGTGCCGCGCTGTGAGCTTGTATATCTGCTATTTTTCACTGGTTAAAGCATTCAATATTATTAAGTGTGTTAAATGTTAACGCGTTGTTGTGATTCGCTGTGGGAAGGTTCACCTGCTGAGTGGCGGAGGAGTCGTGGGCCAGCGTGTCGGGGTCGTACATGGGCTCCAGGGCCTTCAGGGCCATGTCGGGACGCCCCAGCTGCTGCTGCAGCGTGGACAGGCAGAGGCGGGCCTCCAGGTGCTGGGGGGCCATCTGCACCACCTTGTTGTAGCTCTCTGCTGCCTGCTCAATGTGACCCAACGCCTTCAGACACTCTGGGGTGGGTGGGTGGAGAGAGAGAGAGAGAGTAGGGCATTCACCGAATATTCGAATATCAAAGTCACTATTCGACGTTGTTCACCGAATATTCGCTTTTTTCTTCTTTTTTTTTTGTCTTTAAAAATACTGTATATATATTTCTTCATGGTTTATCCACCTGTTTCCGCGGGAGTTTACTGGAGATTATTTGGACCACACTTCCGGTTTAACAGCAGACATACAAGCTCACGTCGCGTCGCAGATGCAGCCCGTTGTGAGCTTGTAGATCACACTCGGCTGCGACGCCGGAAGCTCCGTCCAACTAATGCGCAATGCACGATGGGATGTTGGAAACTTGTGGATAAAGCTTGGCTAGATAGGAAATCGTAAGAACCCTGACAAGCACTTGTAGGTAGGGATGTTAATCGACGCATTATTTGCGAATCGACGCGTCGCGGCCGAAAATCGACGCGTCGATCGACTTTTTTTCACTTTTTTTTCTGCTAAGCAGCAGCTGAGAGGAGAGCACAACGGCGCATTACTTTAAGCAACACAACTTATGCAGCTGCACCCATCAGAACTTGCATCAAAGCCCTAATAATAATTGCTCTTCCTTGCGTTAGCAGTACAGAGTCTGTTCTCTAGAGACTAGAAGCGGAGTGACAAAGTCCATGGAACGTAGTATAGTGGGAACGCTCTGGCTGCCGTGGCTGGCACCCCAGGCTGGTGTATCAATGTGGAGCTTTTGTCTGCCCCGCTCTTCTTCCCCGACCGCGTCCACGGGTGTTTCGCATTAACGACAAGTAATGTATTCTGTGTTGTTTTATTGTCAATCTTGACAAAATCACTGCACACGAGGCGACGCTGCCAAGCGAGCTTTCGTGTCAAGCATGCATGCACACAGGCACGTAAACAAAACAAGTCAGCACGCACTGCTATGACGCGCGCATCAGACCAGTCCAGCAGTGTTTCTCAACCAGTAGTCCGCGGACCTGACTAGCGCCGCATGCATGCGAATCTGCGATGCATGCATGCACAACACAGACATGCACTCGTCCCCGACACAGAGACCCACACACCGGTCCTCTCACATTTGGAAAACATTAACGCTTATAACGTTTTTGAAGCGATTAAAACATTTTTGGGGGAAAAACTTTAGAAAAATGTAATAAAAAAAATAATAATAAAAAAAAATATTCGATTTTCGAGTCGATTTTCGATTTTTTTTCACATCCCTACTTGTAGGTGTTACTTTTAATGTGACTCGGTTCCGCAGATAAATATTGTGAAAATAGCAGATCTACATGCTCACAGCGCCTCGCAATGCAACCGTCGTAGTTATGTTATGATGTTTAGTTATGATGGTCAAAATAAAAGTTTTGAGAACCACAGTCGCTCTGAATTAAGAACGTCTGCTAAATGCCTAGATTGTAAACTACTGAACTCATAAAATGCCACAGTCTGGTAGTAAATCATTATTACATATCCTGAAGCTGGAGACGTAGGCCTACCGATATTCAGTGATTGGGTCTAATGATCAACACGAGAACATTATAATGGTGTAAAAAATCAATAAAAAACTAAACATTTCCACGCTGTAAGGCCAGTAAGGGACAAGATGACCCCCGGCCACTTTCATCATCACTGAATACACTGTGGTGGTTCGTTCGGACACCGCCCACCAGGTAGGCCCTGCATGTCAAAGAAGCGCACCCTGGATGGGAGAGCGAGCCCTAGCAGACCAACACACTGTGTGGGCCAAGTGATTGACGGGCGTTACCTGCCGGCCCACACGCTTCATCAGGCACAAGCGTATGCACCTGTGGGCCCCACCCAACACAGGGGTGCATAAGTACTGAGCTCGCTCTCCCCTTCAGTCTGTGCTGGGAGTCTCTGACAAGCTGATCATGGGCAGACAGGCGGTAAGAGCCACCATATTTCCCTCTCCACCGCATGTTACTGTGTAAAGTGCATTATAGTAATGTTCCTTCTACTCATTACTTCTAGGCATGGACTGGGAGCGGACTGACACTGAGGAGTGTGTACCTGGATCAATGAGGAGCGCAAACCTGACTCACTGTGGAGTGTGTACCTATCACTGGAGAGTGTGTACTCGGCGAGCTGAGGAGAAGGACCTGGAAAAGGAGACCACAGCCTTACCTTCCGGACCCCCAGCGAGCCACCCCTATTCCTATTTTGTTGAGTATATCTCACTTCCCTTAAAACCATACTAGTATCCGGAAATTCTCTGGCCCCAGGCCCATTATACCCCGTGTTCATTTTATTTAGAAGATAGAGAATTAGACGGATTTGTGTAAGAGCGGGCACCTACTCCCCTATTACCTGTCACCTGTAGAGAGGAACTATACTCGCCTAGCGCCTGTGGGGAAGAGAGACTATACACTGGAATTATACTGGCCTGTTTCCTGTGGAGGGAAACCCCTTTAAAGTAACTCTTACCTACCCCCCTGGCCCCCCCACGAAGAGGAGAAACAACAGCCCCGTCCGGGGAAAACCTTGTGTTGATTTATTAAAAGACAATTTCAGTTATTCACATTTATGTTGTTCATTCATGCTACGTTGCATTACAATGCTGTTGTAAAATAAGAACTGTTCAATAAATGCCCGAGTTGGCAACACTGTCTTTGCTCTCTTGTGCCTTGGTTTGGGTTCAGTCTCCACACATGGTGTGCAGAATACGGGTACTGAACCTCACCTAGACGCAATATGACAACCACACCGGCCCTAAATGCTCTGTTACAGAGCCAGGCCGAATTACAGCAAGCGGTGACTAAATTAATAGAGAAAATCCAAATTGACCAAAACGTTAATCCCACACGTCCGCCTGGAGAAGTGTTAACGAAACTGTCCCCCGATGATGATATTGAAGCCTTCCTGGAGGTGTTCGAGCGCACCGCTGCCCGGGAACGATGGCCCGTCCCCGACTGGGGCAGCATCATCGCTCCTTTCCTCTCAGGAGAAGCCCAACGTGTGTGCCGTGACCTACCCCTGGCAGAGGCCCGTGAATATAGGCGCCTGAAAGCAGCTATCTTGGCTAGTCAAGGTTATAGTATGCCGGCCCGAGCCCAGCGCTTCCATGGGTGGAACATGCAAGCGGCGCTGCCGCCTCGGCCCCAAATAGCCGCTCTCCTCCGCCTAACTCATGGGTGGCTGACTACGGCCGGTGACCCGCCACTGATTGAGAGAATTGTCATAGACAAATGTATACGTTCCCTGCCGCCTGATGCCCGCCGCTATGCCTCACAGGTGAGCCCAAATTCCGTGGAGGCCCTGGTTGCGCTCCTGGAAAATCACCAAGTGAGTACAGAGATGATGAGAAGCACAAAGTCAGAGATTCCCAGAGGGACGGGGGAGGCACGTTACAACCGGGACCGCTCGCGGCCTCCGGCTACTTCCCTGTCGCCTACTACTACGAGACGAGCCGCCACAGAGCGGACTGCCCGAAGCCAACCGCAGACATCACGCCGGTGCTACGTCTGCGGGAAAGCGGATCATATCGCATGGTCCTGCCCAGACCGGGACCGGGACCGGGACGTATCCATGCCATCCGCCACCGCCGCCTCCGACGGCCGACGCCCCTGCCTTCACTCCGGGAGCCAGCGGCGGTGCCACTCCAACCTGCCGGTGAGAATTGACGGAGTGGACACCCAGGCTCTTCTCGACTCGGGGAGCGTCGTCACGCTGGTACACGCTGAGCATGCCGGGCGTCCCACCTCCAGCCGTATGCCGGTCAGCTGTGTGCATGGGGATGTGCGCTCCTACCCAACGACGCTGATACGCGTCCAATCCACCAAAGGAGATGTCGAAGTGGAAGCTGGAATTGTACCTAACCTACCGGTCCCCCTGCTCATCGGCACGGACTGTGTGCTGTTTGAGAGACATTGGAACCCGGGGGGCAGAGGACCGCCGCGGCCGCGGCGAAGAAGAAAGATCCGGCCGGGCCCCCGTTGGAGGAACTCATTGCCCGCGTGCCCGGTCTTCCGCGCCGAATCAGAGGGACCAGAGAGCGAACCCTCTCCAGACGAGGAGCTGCAGGGAGATGCACCCGAGGCGGAGGAAGCGCCGCGGGGCACCTCGTCAGAAGAGCCAGAGCCGGTGGCGTGGCCTGACTTCCCCGAAGAGGAGGATGAGAGCTCTCCGCTCAGAGGGGACTTCGCCACACAACAGTGGAACGATCCGAACCTGGAAAATGCTCGGAGGAACGTCAGCGCGATTGATGGGAAACTATGTGAAGGGGTGAGTGAATTAATTTCCCCCTATTTCTTTGTGCGGAGGGATTTACTGTATAGAGGGTGGCGGAACAACACTGGGGACGTGATAGACCAGCTGCTCGTGCCAAAAGAATATGTCACCAGAGTATTGTATTTGGCCCACACGCACCAGCTGGGGGCGCACCTGGGCGTGAAGAAAACCACCGATCGCATCAATGCACGGTTTTATTGGCCAGGCATAAAACGAGCAGTAGAGGACTTTTGCAAAGGCTGCGGTGTATGCCAGCTCACCGCACCCCGTCCTTTCCAACGTAACCCTCTCATACCTATGCCTATCATTTCCACCCCATTCAGCCGCATTGGTATGGATATAGTCGGCCCCCTCCCCAAATCGGCTCGGGGACACAAATATATATTGGTAATACTAGACTATGCAACTCGGTACCCCGAGGCAATACCCCTGAGAGCCGCTACAGCCAGAGCAGTGGCGCACGAGCTCTTCATGCTATTCAGCCGGGTCGGAATAGCCGATGCCATTTTATCGGATCAAGGCACATGTTTCATGTCTCGCGTCATCACCGCACTCTATAAATGGCTTAAAATAGATAAAATAAAGACCTCTATCTTTCACCCGCAATCGGACGGATTAGTGGAACGCTTTAATAAAAGTTTAAAGCAGATGTTAAAAAAGTTGATAGATATAGATGGCAAAGATTGGGATCGCTTGATTCCGCTGGTGTTGTTCGCCATACGGGAGGTGCCTCAAGCGTCTACGGGGTACTCCCCGTTTGAATTGCTATATGGACGGCAGCCACGGGGGCTGTTGGATATAGCAAAGGAAACCTGGGAAAGCCAACCTTCCCCACATCGTTCTGTCATTGACCATGTTGAACAATTACAGGAGAGAGCCAAGAAGATCTGGCCGCTCGTTCGTGAACACATGGAACAAGCGCAGCGCGCCCAGTGCAGGGTGTACAACCGAGGCGCCACGCTGCGGAGCTTTGAGGTGGGCGAAAAAGTGCTGGTGCTCATTCCCACGAGCGAATGTAAATTTCTCGCAAAATGGCAAGGGCCATACGAAATTATGGAGAAACTGGGCCCGGTCAACTACCGCGTGCGCCAAATAGGGCGGCGGAAAACTATGCAAATTTACCATATTAATCTGCTGAAAAAGTGGCACGTTGTGCCTCCTGTCGCTCTCCCGGCCCTACTAACCACTCTCTCCTCTCAGAACCCGCCTCCAGTCCCTATTGGAGAGGAACTGTCCCCAGCTCAGGCGCAAGATATACGTGAGCTTCTGAGCAGGAATGCGGACCGGTTCTCAGAACTGCCGGGCCGTACCCACGCTATTGCGCACGACATCCAAACAACCCCGGGGAAAATAGTGAGACAACGTCCGTACCGTATCCCAGAGGCCCGGCGAGGAGCCGTAAAAGAGGAGGTAACAAATATGCTACAACTGGGAGTTATAGAGGAGTCACACAGTGCCTGGTCGAGTCCCATTGTGCTGGTCCCCAAGCCGGACGGCACAATCCGGTTCTGCAATGATTTCCGTAAATTAAATGAGATTTCAAATTTTGATGCTTACCCCATGCCCCGGGTAGATGAATTAATCGAGCGGCTGGGCCCCGCTCGATTTGTAAGCACCCTCGATTTGACAAAAGGCTATTGGCAAGTGCCCCTTACAAAAGAAACCAAAGAGAAAACAGCCTTCTCTACCCCTGAAGGGCTGTTCCAATATACTGTCTTACCGTTCGGGGTACACGGTGCCCCCGCAACATTTCAGAGACTCATGGACCGAGTATTAAGGCCCCATCATCTCTATGCCGCCGCATATTTAGATGACATTGTGATCCACAGCAGCACCTGGGAGAATCACCTCCATCACATCGAAGCAGTCCTGGGAGCTCTCCGACGAGCGGGTCTGACCGCCAACGCCAAGAAGTGCCGAATAGGTCTGTATGAGGCCGAATATTTGGGTTTCACTATTGGGCGCGGGTGCGTAAAACCCCAATTACGCAAAGTGGAGCGTATACGCGAATGGCCCAAACCCGTCAGCAAGAAGCAGTTAAAGTCATTCTTGGGAATCATGTCCTACTATAACAAGTTCATAAATAACTATGCTACCCTTGCAGCTCCCTTGTACGAGATGACCCGACAAAGTCGGCCCAATATGCTGCGCTGGACAGAGGAGACCGAGGCCGTGTTCCGAGGCCTCAAACTGAAGCTCTGCGATGAGCCGGTCCTAAAAACCCCGGACTTCGGTAAGAATTTTCTACTCCACACCGACGCCTCGAACACAGGCCTCGGGGCCGTGCTCTCGCAAGTCATTGATGACGAAGAGCACCCAATAGTCTTCATTAGCAGAAAGCTCTTAAAGCATGAACTTAATTATGCAACGATAGAGAAAGAGGCTCTTGCTATTAAGTGGGCCATACACCACCTACGCTATTATTTGTGGGGAAGGCGTTTCACTCTCATAACGGACCACGCACCATTGAAATGGATGGCTAGAAGTAAGGACACTAATAAGAGAATAACACGTTGGTTTCTGGAGTTGCAGGATTACAACTTTGAGGTGGAGCATAAACCAGGGAAGGATATTCCCCATGCCGATGCCCTGTCCAGGCTCTATGAGGAAGAGCGGCAAGTTTGCGAACCAGTAGCAAACTTAAGGGGGGGGATGTGTGGTGGTTCGTTCGGACACCGCCCACCAGGTAGGCCCTGCATGTCAAAGAAGCGCACCCTGGATGGGAGAGCGAGCCCTAGCAGACCAACACACTGTGTGGGCCAAGTGATTGACGGGCGTTACCTGCCGGCCCACACGCTTCATCAGGCACAAGCGTATGCACCTGTGGGCCCCACCCAACACAGGGGTGCATAAGTACTGAGCTCGCTCTCCCCTTCAGTCTGTGCTGGGAGTCTCTGACAAGCTGATCATGGGCAGACAGGCGGTAAGAGCCACCATATTTCCCTCTCCACCGCATGTTACTGTGTAAAGTGCATTATAGTAATGTTCCTTCTACTCATTACTTCTAGGCATGGACTGGGAGCGGACTGACACTGAGGAGTGTGTACCTGGATCAATGAGGAGCGCAAACCTGACTCACTGTGGAGTGTGTACCTATCACTGGAGAGTGTGTACTCGGCGAGCTGAGGAGAAGGACCTGGAAAAGGAGACCACAGCCTTACCTTCCGGACCCCCAGCGAGCCACCCCTATTCCTATTTTGTTGAGTATATCTCACTTCCCTTAAAACCATACTAGTATCCGGAAATTCTCTGGCCCCAGGCCCATTATACCCCGTGTTCATTTTATTTAGAAGATAGAGAATTAGACGGATTTGTGTAAGAGCGGGCACCTACTCCCCTATTACCTGTCACCTGTAGAGAGGAACTATACTCGCCTAGCGCCTGTGGGGAAGAGAGACTATACACTGGAATTATACTGGCCTGTTTCCTGTGGAGGGAAACCCCTTTAAAGTAACTCTTACCTACCCCCCTGGCCCCCCCACGAAGAGGAGAAACGACAGCCCCGTCCGGGGAAAACCTTGTGTTGATTTATTAAAAGACAATTTCAGTTATTCACATTTATGTTGTTCATTCATGCTACGTTGCATTACAATGCTGTTGTAAAATAAGAACTGTTCAATAAATGCCCGAGTTGGCAACACTGTCTTTGCTCTCTTGTGCCTTGGTTTGGGTTCAGTCTCCACAACACCTTTAATGAACTGGTGGTGTGGCTACCTAAAAACCTATTTTAACTCTTTCTGTACACTTTTTTGGAAAAACTCTTATGCCTCATTCACACTACAGATATATAGTTGAACGTTTTGCTTGGTAATTCAATGTAATCTCAATGGAAACCAGCTTTAAAGATACAGGAGACGCTCAGAACGAAGCTTTGAAAGCTTTAAAGCTGGTTTCCATTGAGATTACATTGAATTACCAAGCAAAACGTTCAACTATATATCTGTAGTGTGAATGAGGCATTAGTCCTGGTATAATCATAATACCTGATAATGTTTTAGGGGGGTGGGGAATCATGGCACTGCATCATTAACTCATTTAGTGCCCCTGAAATTAACGGATTATAAAGTCCACGATGCCACCTTCAGGCTGGCATCACCACCGTTATCTTATTTTGAAGGCCAGAAGTGCACAAGCGAATCACTTCCGGTCTGACGTCATCGGATCGTGCGCTGGAACCGTTCCGTGTCCACGTGGAGTTGTGTAATGGCCGACCGGGAGCTTTTATAACTGTGTAACATAAGCGAGCATCTGCCTCCATCCTAGCTTCTAAACTGTAGTTTTGAGATAATGGACATTAAAGATGAGATCCCCCATCCACCTCAATGTTATGGATGGGACTATTTTGTGCTCGTGGAGCCGTGATGATGCGAAATCAGCGATGGATTTCGTCTCCGGACCGCCGGCCATTCTTCTCGGTAATGTACTCGCCGTTACAGTAATAGATTACTTTTCCCGAGATATCCCGTGAATGGCACTACTGTAATAGATTACATTTCGCGAGACATCTCGCGAATGGCACTAGATGAGTTAAAATGAATATACTTTTGACAGTGTGTGTGGTGTGTGTCCTACCAGCGTGTCTAAGCCAGACCACAGCCAGGTTGTATTTGACAGAGGTGACCAGGCTGGAGAGGAGCGGCAGGGCTGAGGTGTACTGGCCCTCCTCCAGATAAGCTTCGGCCACGTCCAGGTACAGGTCCCCTACCTCCTCTGGACTCTGCTCCATTAACTCTGTCAGCAGTGCCTATGAGTGGGAATAGACACAAACAGGGGTGTAAAAAGTACTCAGTTTTTTTTTTTTTTTTACTTAAAGGTGATACACCATGCATTTAAAAAGTATTTATGTCATATTGTTTATGTCCCAAAAACGTTTTTCAAAAGGTTTGAGGCCAAATTACCACTCCTGAATAGAGAGCATCTCATTTTTGAATGGCTCTCAGAGCATTTTCAGCTCCCCCCCCCCCACAAAAAAAACTTTTTGAAAACGGCCGTTTATGACGTCACAAACGGCAGCAAATCTGGACAGCCTGTTTTGAGAACCCGTGGGATGCTTTTAACCTCCACCTTCCCAAAACCAGAGAAAGACACAACGGTCTGAAATGGGACTTTGTGAGGATAGAAGGTGCTAGTGGGACCCCAAAAAAAGGTTTTAAAATAGGAAAAGTGAATTTTCATGGTGTATCACCTTTAAGTATAAGTATCAATACTGCACTGTAGATGTACTCCATTACAAGTAAATGTCCAGAATAAAAAATGTACTTGAGTAAAAGTATGAAAGTGTTGGCATCAAAATGTAGTTAAACTACCAAAAGTAAAAGTACAAAATGTTTGAAAATAGCAGATCTACAATCATGGCACCTCATCTTTAAAAGAAAATATAACATTGGTGGTGTCCAAGTAGAAGTAGTCTTTACAATTACTGTTACTGACACACAGTAAAGCACCTTGAGACTGGCCGTTACTGGGGGTTCTAAAATAAATGAATATTTCAAATTGAGAAGGAGTTTCACATTTTTATAAAACAAATCTTAAAATTGTCCTAACTGTTAAATCGCTAAAGTTTTAGAACACCCACTCCGTTATTTTCAGCTTCTAAAGCCTTCTCTTTATATGTTTTCTATGATCATGGCCGGGGTCCGGTTTTCGCGGAAAAATAGCGTCATCTGCATCATCTGTATACCTTGTGTATACGTTGGCCAATCACATCGCGGATCATACACACATGATACACTACCGGCCAATCACAGCTTATCTGCCATGTCTTCAGGAAGTAGCCTCACTCAGCTACAGTGTTAACCATGGTGAAGGATTCTTAACCTCTTAATCCCCAAATCCTGGCCAGAAAATTACGTTCTACCATGCGTTCTACACCTCCACGGATTCGTATCGGTCGCGGTATTTTGCGGCGCCGCTCCGGTGGTCCGCGGCAGTGGTCCGCGACGACTCCGGGCGAAAAACGGCAGAAAAAAGCAATACCGCTACTGACCACTAGTTTAGCAACTTACACGGTATAGCTTTAACTTTGCAATACTTAGAGATAGCTCGGGATAAGCCAACAAAGAGAACATAAAACACAATATTTTTCTATTGGCTTTTTTGACATTTTCTTTGTCTACTCTAAATTGTGCTTATCGTGCAGCTTTCAATTATTGACATAAGTCAAAGCAAATTTGTCAAATTATGTTTTTGGTGTCTTATAATAGTAAGGAATGCGTCTTGGGACAATCCATGAAAATAGGAATTCGTTCATTCTTTCATTCACAGACTTACTTCCAGGGGTTTGAAGATCTGCTTGTGTATTAGACAGACCATTAGTTTGGCCCTGATGTCCACCGGCACAGTCTCTGGAATCTCCACCTCCTTTATTTCCCCTGGAGATGGATATGATACATCTATAATTTGCGATAGCATTATATTATGTGATAACACACGCCGGTGGTTAAAAATCATTCTGTACCAATTCTCCATTTTCATACCAACAATGTGTCCACTTAATGTGTACTTGACTGAATGATTGATTGATTGAATACTTTAATACGGGGGTCTTCAACGTTTATAGGCCAAGGAGCCCCTTAGCTGAGAGAGAGATGAAGCAGGGACCCCCAGATTCCATATTGTTTCATCGTTTGACAGCACGATCATCAGTGTATTTTGGATTCATGTCAATTGTGTGTTCTCAGATATTTAACCACTTTAACCACTCAGATATTTAACCACAAAATAGCCGATCTACAAGCTTGTAGATCTGCTATTTTTTGGCTAAAGTTCTCAGAATATGGACGCTAGGGTTCAAATGGTTAATATAAAAAAGGAGAAAAAAGGTTTCTATCACACAAAGATTTGGAGGACCCTGTAGTAACTCTGAGGACCCCCCCTAGGGGTCCCGGACCCCCGGTTGAAGACCCTTGCTTTAATAGTAGCACAGATAACTTGAACTTTAAATATATACAGTATACAGATATTATTTACAGGGTTCCCACACATTTTTACCAATTCATTTCCCAAACTTTTCCAAAACTTTTCCAGAATATTTAACCCAATTTCCAGGACTATATAACAATAATTCAGCTCAATAACAGGTCACTTACTCCTATGCGCAATGCCCAAAGACAGGTATGCCAGTGGTTCTCAACCTTTTCAGGCCGTGACCCCCGAAATATTCATGTTTTAACTGGGGACCCGTCACCCTGATGAGCACTAAGAGTTGAGGAATTTTGTATAACACGGTTCTATTGTGAAAATAGCCGATCTACATGCTCACATCGGCCCAATTTCGGCACAATTTCTGCCTCTAATATTTGACAATTTGGCCCATGTTTAATTTGTCATTTCAGAGGTATTAACAAAATCAATAAGCAAAGACAATGCATAGCTATTTTTTCCAGGACCTTCCAGGACCCTTGATAAATTCCAAAACCTTTCCAGTACTGGAAAAATATTGTTCTAATTTCAAAATATTTCCAGGAATTTCATGACCGTGGGAACCCTGTATTTAACTCATTTAACGCTGATCCCGAGTATACTTGTGAAAAATACTCGAGTATTTAAAGTGCCGATCCCGAGTATACTCGCGTAAAATACTGTATAGAGTAACGCCGGCACCCTTACCCTACGGTCCGTTGTTAAGTCCTGGCACGATTGGACTCGCCGATTCATCATCATCATCACGGATCCACGTGCACAAAATAGTAATCCCTTAACATGGAGGCCGACGGTAGATCTCATCTTTAATGTCCATTTTCTCCAAACAACACTTTTAAAGCCAAGGATGGCATTAGATTCTCGCTACAATAACGTAATAACAAAGGCAACGATCGGCCATTTTAGCAACGGCATGGGGTGACGATCGCTTCCGTTGAATGACGTCATGACGTCAAACCGGAAGTGTTTACGCTATGGACTTCTGGCCTTCAAAATAAGAGAATGGCAGCGTATGGAGCCTTCATGTCTGGAGCACTAAATGGGTTAACAGGGCCACTCACCAAGAAGCTCTTCTTTCACCACTTCTTCTGCCGTTGACTCCGTGGCCTCCTTGTCCTCCTCATCCTCCTCCTCCTCCTTCACACTCATCTGCTCCATCTGCACGGAGGCGTCTGCTGTGCACTCATCCCTCACCAAGACTATACCACAGAACTGAACCAGGGTCTAGGGGGAAAACACACGCACACGCACACACACACACACACACACACACACACACACATTCTACAGATTTTGCCCTAAAATCACACAAAGCGGTACACAGTATCTCTATTACAATGCCAAGTCTGAATGGTAGCCAATCACTCCCAGCACCTTAAATTTATAGAATATCGTCGTTGTCGTTTGGAAACCTTGCATGTCAAAAACCGTTGGTTTTGTATTTATCATCTATAAAATGTGCTAAAATAGTGAAAACAGCCGATCTACAAATGGCTACCGAATGGCTACCATTGCCTTCTAAAGTGTGTATGTATGTATTATCTCCTAATTTAGGGAGTCTTACTGGTTATAATTTAGTAGTATGCAGAAGCTAAATATTCTAATAATATTCAGATTTATCCAGTTTGCTTCTCTGTCACCCACCCACGTACACAGACAGACACACAAAGGCGTCCGTTACCTGCATGGCCTTGGTGTGCTGGCGGTTGGCGATGAACAGCTCGGCGGCCATGTTGGTGAGCTCGTCTGTGATGAGGTCAGGGTGTCTGCCCAGGGCCTCCTCCATCACGCCCAGTGCCGACGGCAGGTCATTGCTCTCATAGTAACTCCTGTGCGCATGTGTGCAGACCCAGCAAACGTTTTTAGGTATATTAGACATCTAATATACGTCTAAACTTATACTAGACGTCTAAGTTTATACGTATAAAAAATGGTCTACCAGAGGTATAGATATGCAAGTTTTTTAAGTTTATACCTGGGTCAAAAGTAGTGAAAAAATGCAGAGCATCAGAACAGAACTCAAGCACCAGAGGCATCAGTTTTTCACTACTTTTGCCGGCCGTTAAGTTCAGCTTTTCACTACTTTTGCCGGCCGTTAAGGTCTAAATATAGACGTCTATTAGACGTCTAAATTTAGACCCAGGTATAAACGTAGACGTCTATTAGACGTATATTAGACGTATATTAGACGTCTAGTCTAAATTTAGACGTCTAAAAAACGTGCATATCTATACCTCTGGTAGACCATTTTTTATACGTATAAACTTAGACGTCTAGTATAAGTTGTTTAGTGGGGACACACAGCGTGTCAACACCAGAACATCTCATTACTATTAGGGCTGTCACAATTATGACATTTTACATGACGATTAGTTGTCACCGAGTAATTGCAATTAACGATTTAATTGTGTTTTTGTCGTTGACAATTACATTTCTGTTTGGCTTTTAGGCTTTGAAGTTGCACATGGTAGATATGACACGTAACCTAAATATACAAAGACATCACATATTTGACAACTTTATAATTAAAAAAGAACAATAGCAGATCTACATGCTCACAACGCCACGCAACGCGAGGCGCTGTGAGCATGTAGATTTTCACAATAGAACCGTGTTATACAAAATGTAACGCCTCAACTCTTAGTGCTCGTCAGGGTGCGGGGGTACCCAGTTAAAATATCATTATTTTGGGGGTCGCCGCCTGAAAAGGTTGTGAACCACTGTTCTAAGACATGTATACTCTATGTCAGGGGTTTTCAAAGTGGGTGAGGGGGCACCCTGGGGTGCCGTGACGGCAGTCCAGGGGTACCGCGAGATCATTTGATAATATTTGGAATTTATTTGGACACTTGAAGAAATATTTAGTGTCATTTTAAACTTGAAGTACAAAGTTATTTTCAGTCAGTTCTCGCAACATAATCACTAAAATATCGTCACTGTCAGGCAGAAACCTCTGTCGCACAAAACTAGTGAAAACAGCCGATCTACAAGCACACTGTGTGTTTTCACTATTCACTATTATATGTGTTTTCACTATTCACTATTTTAGCACATTTTATAGATGATAAATACAAAACCAACGGTTTTTGACATACAAGGTTTCCACCCGACAATGACGATATTCTATAAATTTAAGGTGCTGGGAGTGAAAATTATAATGTAGGGGTGCCTCGGATTAAAAAAATATATATTTATAGGGTGCCCTGAGACAAAAAAGTTTGGGAACCCCTGCTCTACACCTCTGTGAAGTTGGCACCCCATATGATGAAAACATATAAAAATTGTGTAATTCTTTAGTGCTGAATTGTGCCCTAAATTTTATAATTTGAGCTGGTATCACTTCTTAGTTATTCTACAAAACACCACTGTTCTGCTCCTATGTTCTACCATTATCTCTATCGCATTCTGCTGGCCATACCACTGTAATGCTGCTAAATCTGCTAATTCATAACCATATAAATATGTATATATATAAATATATATAAAAACAAAATTGATGATTTCAACGGCACAAATTAGAGCACATCCAGCACTAAAGAATGAGACCCCTTTTTCCCGATTTGGAGACAAACAATTGGGGGTGCAAGGCTCAGCAAAACTATAACTTAGAATATCTCAAAAATGATACCAGCGCAAATTACAAAATTCACGGCACAATTCAGCACTAAATAATGACACCATTTTTATATATGTTTTCATCATATGGGGTGCCAACTTCACGCAGGTCTGCTCTACGTGTCCCTCCTCCTCCTCCTCACTTGGCCATGTCTTTGGACAGCTGGATGAAGTCCTGTCCGCTCTCCATGGGCAGCAGCGAGAGGATGCGGCGGTAGCCGTCCATGCACTGCTTGTGCTCTCCCAGCTGCATGTAGAGGTTGGAGCGCTCCCACAGGAAGCGCACGTTGGTGGGGTCGTACTTGATGGCTGTCGGGGCGGAGCAGGGATAGGGAAGGAGCTTGTTGAATTTGTATTGATAATGAGCACCTTATCGATCCTGCTTATTGAGCCGGGCTTTTATCGAGCCCACTATTGAGCGTTTTCTAATATTTGGTGGAAAGACGAGAGACAACAAATTCTGAACAGCCAGTTGTTGTGACTGAGTTTGTGGCTGACCATCATCTATGAAGATGACAATTGACAAAAGTAACAAATATTATCGTTAAATATCATTAAAACAATCATTCATTAGTGTGCAATAAGTGTTAAATTACTTTATATTATGAATAGTACTGTAATCATTTCTTGATCGCCTCTTGTCTTAGTAGTTTAAACATGACGTCATGGGCCGCTATGCTCGATAACAAGCTTGATAATCCCAAAGTTTATTGATACCGGGTACTCAATAAATTTGTTATCGAGTTTGTAGTGGACCCGAGCTCCATCCCTAATATAAGTAGGGATGGGACGATAATCGCTATTATTGTTTATCGTGATTAAAAAAATCACTCACAATAATCGTATCGTGGAGATTTAATTTACTGTGAAATCGTCCTCCCGTCATGCACTGGGATCATTTCAACTTTTATTTGCCGAGGTGCATATCCGGTACCACTTAAACCCTCTAGAATTGGTAAAACGGACCTGTAAATAACGTACTTGATACAGTATATATATTTCTTTTTACTCCGAATCTCTTTTTTTTTTTTATCGTGACATGACATTTTCCTATCGTCCCATCCCTAGGGTGGAGAGATTGAAATGAGACTGTGAGCAGTGGAGAAAAAACCCCACACTATTTGAGTAAGATCGAGTCCCATGCCAAGATTAGCCGATCTAGAAGCTCACAGCGCATTGTAGTTGTAAGCTTGTAGAGCTGCTATTTTCTGGCTTAAAGGAGTATCGGTAATTCACCCCAAAATGACTTATTTTCGATCAATTACACACCCCATGAAGCCTTGAATTCATGGAGATTTTTTATTTTAGTTTTTGTCATTCTTGAGCCAATAATTTGATGACCGGGCATAGACTTTAAAAAAATATGGACAGTGGAAAGCCATTGGTTTCTATGCTGCGCAAATAAGGCTTTTTTGGCCGTTGGATGGATGCCGCCATCATTTTTTTAATGGAACCAAAGGAATGCCATTGGCTGCCAACGGTCACGTGCAACCGCAGGGATACATGGGACATTGTCTTGAGCTTGCTGAAAATAAAGCACACCAAGAAGAACTATCACAAGCCTATGATCACAAGCCCCTCCTAAAAGCATACCCTGCTATAACATCAAATATATAACATAAATTGGACCATAATTTTCACAAAACGCATATCATGGTGATTCAAAGTTCGGGAGAAATTAATGGAATCCTATGGAGAACATGTTGCTTCTGGTGCCAGAACAGAGCAACTAGCGGCCAATCATAGGAACTTTCAGTTCCGTGTTTGTTTCATTTTAAATCGGGACAACTGGCCCCCTGAGACCGGGTCATCATCAGTCAATAGGAGGCTCAGTCGGAGACTCTGCAAGTCTTCTACCGGAGACTCCTCAACCGGTTATCAAATTATTGGCTTAAAATAATCTCCCTGAATTCAAGGCTCCATGGGATGACATTGATAGAGAATAAGGGATTTTTGGGGGGTAAACTACTAACTCATTTACCGCATCTCCCGATACTCCCGAGAAAATCCCTATGTTCCTCTCTGCCGGTCCCGATAATCCTGATACTTTAATATGCTTTAATCGCTATAAAACATTAAAAAGTGAAATGTGACCGGAAATTTCCGGTCTGCGTAGGATATGGTTTCCATATCCAGTCGGGGCGGGACCATGGAAGCGTTAGCTTCTGTGTAAACAGTAGGAGACGGAGCTCAGCGCTGGAAAGGTATTTTTTTCAATCAGATTTTTTTATTTGAAAGCTGTGATCGGGTCCACACACGCCTGGTACATGATCCGTGCACAGATGGTGTGCGATGTGCACGCACGTCCCCACGTTAAAAGGTAAGGACGACCGGCAGTTAACCCCTTACAGTCTATGTGTAAAAGACAGTAAATGAGTTACTGTAAGTGTTAGGGATGCCCCGATCAGGGTTTTTTTGCTCCCGATCCGATACCGATCAAATATTATTGCTTCCGATTCGATCCCGATCTTTCCCGATCCGATCTTTTGGCAAGGCATTAAGAAGAAAAAAAAATTCTATTCATTCTATCACTTGGTTCTCAACCTTTTCAGGCCGTGACCCCCAAAATAATCATATTTTAACTGGGGACCCCCGACCCTGAAGAGTTGAGGAAGTATATTTTGTATAACACGGTTCTATTGTGAAAATAGCAGATCTACATGCTCACAACGCCTCACAACGCCTCGCAACGCGAGGAGTTGTGAGCATGTAGATCGGCTATTTTCACAATTTCTGGCTTTAATATTTGACAATTTGGCCAATGTTTAATTTGTCATTTTAGAGGTATTAAAAAGTCCTTAATTTTTCACTTTCGAAATGTGCAGATACCCTCTATACACTTAAACTTTATGTTGATTTGTTTACTGTTGAGAGAGAAAACAATGTTGCACATTAAGTTAATCATCTGGGGACCCCCCCAAAATAATTTGAGGACCCCCCTGGGGGTCCCGACCCACAGGTTGAGAACCACTGAGCTAGTTGACAGTGCAGAGAGACATAATTGCCTTCCTTTGATCCATTAGCAAGGGGCCAATTACTACTTATTGGCATCAGCTGCCAGCTGTACACAGAGTCTGACACAATCACCTTCCATCTGCAGTGCTCTGTCTGTCTCATTTCTCCAAAAGCCCTTGAATATGATTGAAAATGATTAAGGATTACTGTGATTATGGTAAGCTTACATTTCATATCGCATTCACCTTACCTGTAACTTTCAGTACTCCCAGAAAATATTTTTTTTTTTTTTCCGATTTTTTTTCCCCGATCTCCGATCTTATAAAAACGGCCATATCGGCGGCCGATCCGATCACGTGATCGGGATCGGGCAACACTAGTAAGTGTGCATGATGTGCCTGTGACCTACCCTTGCCGTAGCACACCACAGCCTGGCGCGTGTTGCCCTGCTCCAGAGACATCTCCGCCAGCTTGATCCACTCCTCGCAGTCGGAGGGGTTGAGGTGAGCGGCGATCAGCCCGAACTGCAGCGCCTTGTCCACGTCCTCGTTGTCCTCGTAGATCATGGCCAGCGTGGAGAAGGGCTCGTAGGCCAGAGGAGCTGCAGAAAGGATAGGTTAGGGGAGATAATCTATAGCAGCTGATTTGGTAGCCTTTTATCTGATCATGTTAGATTTTATCTAGGCCAGGGGTCAGCGGCGGCGGGCCGTATACGCAGACTACGCACTCTGCGTAGGGCCCCGCCGACCAAAAAGGCCCCCCACCGCCCCCTCCTCAGCAGAAAAGAACTAGTGCTGCATGGTTAATCGTTTTCAAACCGAAATCGCGATGTGAAATCCCGGTGATTAGCGAATCGCAAAGGCCACGGTTTCTCTGCGAAGTAGACTTCCCAAGCAATATGGAGACGTTTTAATTTTTAAAATCCCTTCATAATTGACTTAAGCAATGATCAAATCAAACTGTGGTGACTTTCTTTGCTTCCGCGCATCTCCACACCGCTGAAAGAGAAAGTGAATGTGATGTTTTGGCACAGTGGCCACTGTGCAGGAGCGTGGGAACAGCATGGGAACTAGGGGTACTGCAGGTGTTACAGCACCCCTATGGGGAAGTTTTCATTTTTTATTTAAATAAGAAAAGAACAAATCAAACATAGCAAAAATACATTGCCTGTTGTTGTCGTTTTGTATTTATTCATTTATATATACTTTTTTATATATATATATTAGGGCTGGGGATCGATTAAAATATTTAATCGAATTAATCGCACGATTGTCCATAATTAATCACGATTAATCGCAAATTAATCGCATATTTTTTATCTGTTCTAAAACTACCTTAAACAGATATATAATACTCATATCAACATGGGAGGTAGACAAATACCTAGTTTATTCAAATTCTATATGAGAAATAGGCTTACTGTCCAGAATATTCGAGAAAATGTTTCCATTAGGACAGATTTAAATTAACTTTTATATATTTAATCACTTTAACCACATCATCCCTATTCTGGGGGGAACATTCACCAAAAACAGCTGATCTACAAGCTCACAATAAGATGCGTTGTGAGCTTTTAATCTTTTATTTTGTGAAGAGTTTGTGTATGGAAAAATTACTCAAGTACAGTGCAGCGTTTTACAAAGCATAGAGGCTCTAGGTTTAACTGAAGTAATATTGATAGGCTACATTTTAAATATTATCAAAGTATTCTGGGGCAAAATGTGCGTTTCCATTAGGACAAATTAGAAATAAATTAACTTTTTACTTGGCATTTAATCACTTTAACCACAGCATCCCTATTCTGGGTGGAACATTCACCAAAAATAGCCGATCTACAAGCTCACATAAGATGCGTTGTGAGCTTGTAATCTATTTTGTGAAGAGTTTGTGTATGGAAAAATTACTCAAGTACAGTGCAGCCTTTTACAAAGCATAGAGGCTCTAGGTTTAACTGAAGTAATATTGATAGGCTACATTTGAAACATTATCAAAGTATTCTGAGGCACCGCACCCTGGACTGGTGTTACGATTATGGCACCCCTATTTCACTTTGATAAACCCTGTTATTATGTAGACACTGTGATGGCTCGTTGGTAGCCTTAGATTAACAATACATTAACATTAACGTGACGACGCCACAAATTGCGGTGGTATTGCTTGGAGATTACAGGCTATAGCTCGCTGAAGATGTGTGGCACAAGGCATTATGCCCATCCAGTTCCCTGGCCCCTGCGATCATGTTGTGTGCACTGTCAGTGATCAGCAGTTTGCTGACTTTATTTTCAATGATACACTCTCCGGCTACACGCATGGTGGAGGCTTTGGGGCAGACAAGTTCCAGGGCTAGTAGGCTAGTAGGCTACGTCTGAAGCTAACGTGAAGCTAACGTCTTCATAACAGTCAGCCCATGCAACAGAAGCCTCCACTCCCCGTCAAAATAATGCGCTGTGTTCTCGAGAGAACTGTGATTACTGAGTGAAGTCCAATAGTCTCCAATGAGTGCAACCGTGGTTGTCTGTCTGTGTCTGCCCCTGCCTGTGTTCCAAAACCTCCACCGCTCTGACTGTGACTGTCTGTGTGACTCTCTTGTTTACTACTGCGCGTCTCTGAGGCTGCATTCACTTCCTGACTACGGGGTGCACCGAGGCTCAAAACTCACTGCACCGGGGGGCAAAAATCACCGCGTTAATCGCACGTTAAAAATATTATCGCCGATAAAAGGATTTTGCGTTAATTAGTTAATATCGCGTTAACTTCCCCACCCTTAATATATATATAAAAATATATAGCCTTCCTGCGCCCGCAGGAAGGCCCCATAGCAGAATCATGCTTAGGGCCCCCATGGGCCCAGAAACGGCTCTGCCGGGGGTGTCCAAAGTGTGGCCCGGGGGCAAATTGCTGCCAGAGGTTGCTTGTTATATGGCCCACCGCTTCAATCATAAATTGATTATAAACGTCCCCCCAGCACTCTCAAACGAGAATATTTTCCCAGAGTAAAAATGTCCAAGATTCCTTGTTCCCAGTTGTCTCATTCTGAATGGGTCAAAAATGTAATACATTTGTTTACCTTGCACGTCTGGTTACATTTGTGAATGTGAAATAAAGCTATTATTGTCTCCACCAGCCGAAGGCTGAGGGAGAGTACGTTTTCCCCTCCGTCCGTCCGTCCGTCCGTCCGTCCGTCCGTCCGTCCGTCCGTCCGTCCGTCCGTCCGTCCGTGCGTGCGTGCGTGCGTCCGTGCGTCCTCGCAGTTTGTGAGCAGCTAATCTCAGTCACCGTTGGCCCGATCGCTGCCAAACTGAGCACACACACTCCCTGGATGCCAATCTAGAACCTCTGCCCCACATTTTTTAAATCAGCCTCATGGTGGCGCTATAACAGGCCGATTTGTGTGGTCTGGTGGAGACCTGTGCTCGGAAGAGCACTGCTTCTAGTTTTACTTGTTATTTGTGTTTTGTTCAGAGCACACACCTGGCAAAAGACCGTTGATATTAAATATTGATGATGATAGTTAAAGGAGGACTTCACTTGCCAGGTTAAAACCAGACTGCACTCAACACCACCCCCTGGTGGTAGAACGAAGTGTGTGATAGAGTCTGGTTTATTAACCAGGCAAGGACTTCACCACTTTTCAACCTGTCTTCATATACTGTAGGTCCTCACTAATGTTCATGATAAAATAGCACATTTCTTTCCCTACTCAGTCTGGGTCTCATAGGAGAGCTGTGGGTGGGTCAAATCCATCCACCAGTGACATCATCAATGGGGAATCCAAGCTAATAGAAACTGCAGGCTTTCTATTCCTGAAAAGTTGCAATGTTAAAGTGGAAGCCATTGTTCTCGCGATAATAAAAATCTAAATATGTTTTTCAAAAATACTGAAAAAAAGAAAACTGTCAAACACGCACGCGCACGCACGCACACACACACACACTCACACACGCACACGCGCACGCGCACGCACACGCACACACACACAGAGTTCCTTACCCTGCCTGATAATCTCCATGCACATCAGGATGGCATCGTCCTTGTCTCCTCGGGCATAGCGGATGTTGGCTTCACCCATCAGGCCCCGCAGAGCCCGGGGCAGCTTGCTGCGGTGACGACGCTCCTGGACACAAACACACACACACTCATTGCGTGAGTTTAAAGAAAATAGCCGATCTACAAGTTCACAACGCCTCGCGCTGCAAGCTTGTACATCGGCTATTTTTGGCTACAGTTCTCAGAACATGGCCACTAGGGTTCAAGTTGTTAATATAAAAAGGATCGGGAGATTTGGAGGACCCCTTCTGGTAACTCTGAGGACCCCCTAGGGGTCCCGGACGCCCTGTTGAAGACCCCTGATCTAGATGTTATTTAGGGCGGAGTTGTCCTTTAACCTCGCCAACAGCATCCACTCTGCTCCTCACCTTCTGCATCTTCCTGTTCTCGCGGTTCAGCTCCATCTCCAGGGCGAACACGTCCCCCACGCTCGGCTTCTCAGCTCCCTCCTCCTTCTCAGACACCTCCTCCTTGATTGATTGATTGAATATTGTATTAGTCACAATGAACAACACCATAATGTACAGAAGTCACTTTTAACATATGGGTGACTAACCGGTCATTTTGACCAATTTTGAGATCGCAAAGTGCAATAACTCTCCCCGTGAAGGTCTCAGAAATTTCCCCTTCCATGACTTTTCCTAAATATTCAAGACATATGATCTCGTTCTTTTCCCTTCTGAAACGTTTCCTAAGTGTGAAATAATATACATTTATACCACTCTGACTGCATTTACCAGTCAAATTGACAGGTAAAATTCTCTCCCTTTCTGCCCAGGAGAGCAACACCTCCTCCCCTGCTGCCAGCGGGGGTTCTATTAGAAGACAATAGAACCCCCGCTGGCAGCAGGGGAGGAGGTGTGAAGTCCTACTTACTCTTTGGCCCAAAAGGGGGAGATAATTACAGGTCATTTCGACAGATAAATGCAGTCAGAGAAGAAGTGATTGTTTTCAGTCACCCGAGTGTTAAAGGGGCCCCACCATGCTTTTCAAAATATATATTTTATATAAATATTGGTCCATAATACGGTTTTATACAGGTTGTAGCCTAAACAACCACTTGGATATTTAAATTTCATGTTCTGTCTGTCTCTAATTCCAAGCCATTTCAGATTCTCTAGGGGGCCCAATAGGAAATAAGCCCCTCTGTGACATAAACAAGGGCCCGATTTTAAAAAAGTACCGTTCAGACTCGCCCATTCAGAAAATCACTGAAATGAAAGGCAAGGCTTAAGTGTTTTTAAGTGTTTGGTCAGGTATGCGGGCACTGTGGGGGTTCAGGGCAGGTTTGCATTGACTATTTTGAAAGCCAGTCCCATTTTTAGTTGTTTTAGTCAATACCTCCTCCTCCTCATCTGTGTCCTCCTTCTTCTTCTTCTTTCTCCTGCTTCTCCCACTCTGCCTCTTGGGCCTGCACGCCACCTCCTTCTCCTTATAGTCCTCGTCCTTTTCGTCGTCAACGTAGCTCATGGAGTCCGACTCGTTGTCCCCCTCCTCTTCCGAAGAAGACGGCTGGTGGTGCATTCTGTCTTCCAACATGGAGGCGAAGGCCAGCTGGACCACAGGGCTGACTCCCTCCTCCACGTTGCCTAGGGTAGAAAAGAGAAAAAATAAAAATAATGATAGAGAAGAGATGGAAAGAATAGAGAAGAGATGGAAAGAATAGAGAAGCGAAGCGTAAAGAATATCAGAGGGAAGAGAAAGGGAGAAGAGAAGTTACAATTTAGTCATTTGGTTGGCCAAAGATTTAATCAGATGTTGTGGAAGTGAGTGAAATGAGACGAGCAGACGGAGTATGGGAGTCTCTGATCTTTACTTCCAAAACAATTCAAGTTCAAGCACAGGTACAAGCACTTCCTCATGAAACCTCGTATCTCCTCCCATCACCCCACAACCAGTGTCCATTCTGAGGTGAGACACCTCCATCTAGTGTTCACCACACAGGCCCCCCCAGAACGCTCAGAATTGGCATTACATGGAACACATTAAACATTTTACCAACCCCCCAAAACAATACTACACCCAGTGTCAATAGTCTTTTTTAGGAGGTCTGACAACCCGGCCAAAACTACTGTACTTCACAGGCAACGTGGAAAGGGCAGGGGTCAGGGCAGGGGGGCGTCCCCGCCTCCGACGCGGAAGGGTAGGGGCCTCCATGGATGGAGAGCATGAGACAGGGGCAGACTTGGGTGGCCGGCCGCGACGTGGGGGCTGAGCCAACTCCACCGGCTCGTCTGGGATCACGTGAGCAGGCTTGAGCCGATCGACTGATATCTGCTCCTTATTCCCCCCCATGTCCACCACAAAAGTCTTTGGGCCTGCCTCCAGGACCCGGAAGGGCCCGTCGTAGGGAGCCTGCAGCGGAGAGCGGTGAGCATCATGGCGGATGAATACATAGCTGGCAGCCATCAGGTCCTTCGGAATGTAAGATTGGGGAAGGCAGTGATGTGTGGGTACTGGAGCAAAGGCTCTCGCTGCATCCTGGCAGGCAGACCGATGAGCTGTAGAGGACCACGGGGTCGAGGAACCCGGGAGGAACTCCCCAGGGACCCTCAGCGGCTGACCAAAGACGAGCTCTGCTGAAGAGGCCTGCAGGTCTTCTTTTGGGGCCGAACGCAGCCCCAACAGGACCCACGGCAGACGGTCGATCCAATTGCTGTCAGTGAGAGTGGCCCGGAGAGCAGCCTTCATAGAGCGGTGAAAACGCTCACACATCCCATTAGCTTTTGGGTTATAGGCCGTGGTACGGTGGAGTTTCACACATAGTCTCTCAGCCACCACGCTCCACAGCTCGGAAGTGAACTGAGATCCCCGGTCCGACGTCAGGTCCAACGGCGTGCCGAACCGGGTCACCCAGCTGGAGATGAGCGCCCGAGCCACCTCCGCAGTCGTTGTAGATGACAGGGGAACCACCTCCGGCCACCTGGTGGTCCTGTCCACCATGGTGAGGAGGTGCGTGAAACCCTGGGACGGGGGAAGTGGGCCAACTAGGTCCACATGGACATGGTCGAACCGCCTCTCAGGGATGAGGAACGGCTCCAGGGGGGCCTTGGTGTGACGGTGTATCTTGGCCCGCTGACACGCCACGCAGGAGGCCGCCCAGGCCCTGACGTCCTTCCTAAGGCCTGGCCAAACGAACTTGGCCCCCACCAGCTTCACAGACGCCTTTACCCCCGGGTGTGAAAGGGAGTGTATGGCATCAAACACCCGGCGGCGCCAGTCCGTTGGAACCATGGGGCGTGGCTGGCCAGTGGAGACGTCGCAGAGGAGGGTGGCGCCGCTGTCGTGGAACGCCACATCCTCCAGTCGTAGCCCGGTCACAGCTGTCCTGTACGCCTGAAGGTCTGTGTCGGTGAGCTGGTCAGCTGCCATAACTGCATAATCAATGCCCAAGTGCACAGGGCTGACGTGTGCCCGGCGGGAGAGGCAGTCCGCCACCTGATTGTTTTTGCCGGCCACATGCTGAATGTCTGTAGTGAACTCCGATATAGCAGAAAGTTGACGCTGTTGACGCCCTGACCACGGCTCTGTGGTCTTGGCCATGGCAAAAGTCAAGGGCTTGTGGTCAACAAACACAGTGAACTCCCGGCCCTCCAACAGGAACCTGAAATGACGTATGGCGAGGAAAAGGGCCAGGAGCTCCCTGTCGAACGTGCTGTACTTCCTCTCGTTGTCCCGCAGCTTCTTACTGAAGAAGGCCAGAGGCTGCCAGGCGCCCGACACCCACTGCTCACACACCGCCCCCACTGCATAATCGGAGGCATCAGTTGTAAGTGCTATGGGAGCCGCAGGAGACGGGTGTGCCAGCATGGCAGCGCTGGCAAGGGCCGCCTTGGAGTCCTCGAATGCCCTGATCCGCTCCGGGGACCAGTCGACATCGTCGTTGTCTTTCTTCCCTTTCAGCGCCTCATACAGGGGGCTCATCAAGTGAGCCGCGTGGGATATGAACCGATTATAGAAATTAACCATCCCTAAGAACTCCTGGAGAGGCTTGGTGGTGAGGGGGCGGGGAAAATCAGCAATCGCCTCCACTTTGGCAGGCAGAGGAACAGCCCCCTGGGGAGAGACATGGTGGCCTAAGAAATCAATGGCCAGCAGGCCAAACTGACATTTGGCCGGGTTCACAATAAGTCCATGCTCGTTGAGCCTCTGGAACAGTTGTCGCAGATGCCCCAGATGTTCTTCTGCAGATGTGCTGGCCACTAGGATGTCATCGAGGTAGACGAACAAAAAGGACATTCCACGCAGCACAGAATCCATGAGCCGCTGGAAAGTCTGCGCTGCCCCTTTAAGGCCGAATGGCATCCGCAAGAACTCAAACAGTCCAAACGGGGTGATGACAGCAGTCTTGGGCACGTCGAGCGGGTGGACCGGCACCTGGTGATAACCACGCACCAAATCGATCTTAGAGAAGATGGTGGCCCCTGCCAGGTGGACGGAGAAGTCCTGGATATGTGGAACCGGGTAGCGGTCATGTGTGGTGATATTATTTAGTCGACGAAAATCACCACACGGACGCCACTTCCCGTCCGCCTTGGGGACCATGTGGAGAGGGGAGGCCCAGGGACTGTTGGAACGGCGCACAATGCCGAGCCGCTCCATCGTGGCGAACTCCTCCCTGGCTATTGCCAGTTTAGCAGCATCCAAGCGGCGCGCCCGTGCAAAAACTGGCGGCCCCACCGTGGGGATATAATGTTCCACGCCATGCTTGGCGACAGCGGCAGAGAAGGTGGGGACTGTCAGAGCAGGGAACTCGGCAAGTAGACGCTGGTACAAATCCCCTGTGGCGAGCATATTGGCCAGGGCAGGCGGCCCGGGCCCCCCCAGTGTGCACGGGTATGTGCCAAATGACACAGAGTCAATGAGCCGCCGGTTTGCAACGTCAACTAAAAGTCTATGAGCACACAAAAAATCGGCCCCCAGTATTGGCACGGACACGGAAGCAACAATAAAGTCCCAGCTAAACTGATGCCCATTGAAACACACAGTCACATACCTAGTACAAAATGTACGGATGGCAGTTCCATTAGCCGCATCCAGCGGTGGTCCATGTGCGCTTCCCAACGTGTCCGCGGCAGATGCAGGTAGGATGCTCCTCTGCGCGCCCGAATCCACCAGCAGGCGCCGACCAGAAAACGTGTCCTCAATAAACAGCAGCTCATTGATGACGCCAGCGCTCATAGCCGCTAACGAGCGCCGGCTCTGGCGTTTCCCTGGTTACCAAAACAGCATGGTGGAACACAGCGCTTTGCTTTGGTGCCAAAACGGCGATGATAATAACACAGTCCGCTGTCATCATCCCTCCGCGTCTGTTCCCTGCGCTCCGACACAGCAGCCACCGCTGGATCCGAGACAGCAGCCGCAACGTACTGGCGAGAGGCCAGCAGTATCCTGTCCGCTTCCTCCGCTAATCCACGGAAATCCTTGGTGCGCACGAGAGGAGAGATGGCCAGAGCCGTGCGCACTGGAGTCGGGAGTTGCCGCAGGAACAGTTGTATAAAGAGAAACGTAGTGTCACCTGAACCCAAAAGTGCCAGCATGTTCTCCATTAGTTCAGTAGGTTTACTGTCTCCCAATCCGTTGAGTGACAGCAGGCGATCTGCGCGCTCCTCATCGGATAGCTGGAACAGACGCAGCAGCTGCACTTTGAGAGCGTTGTATTTTCCGTCTGCTGGCGGCTCCCTCAGGAAACCCATGACGCGGCGGGTGGTTGAGGAATCCAACGCGGCGACGACATGGTAATACTTGGTGTCATCCACCGTGATTCCTCGGAGGTGAAACTGTGCTTCAATATGTTGAAACCACGGGGCAGGATCATGTTGCCAAAACTCAGGCAACTTGATTGTCGCCGCATACACGGCCGGAGCCACGACAGGAGCAACGTTCTCTCCGTTCATGTTCTTAAACTAAGCGTCAAGGTCACCACTGTGGAAGTGAGTGAAATGAGACGAGCAGACGGAGTATGGGAGTCTCTGATCTTTACTTCCAAAACAATTCAAGTTCAAGCACAGGTACAAGCACTTCCTCATGAAACCTCGTATCTCCTCCCATCACCCCACAACCAGTGTCCATTCTGAGGTGAGACACCTCCATCTAGTGTTCACCACAATGTATTGTAATGACTGACACACACACACACACACACACACACACACACACACACACACACACACACACACACACACACACACACACACAAACATAAATGTGGGGGTTATTAACATTTATTAAAATGTAGTAAAAAGATACCACTCAACCACTAATGATACCACACCTGTGAGGTTAGTTCAGGCACTCAAGAGGTTAATAGGAGATTTTCAGCCTAGAACAGGTGTTTTCAAACTTTTTTGACTCAGGGCACCCCAGTAAATAACTTTTTCATACATGGCACCCCTGAATTACACTGTTAATTTTTAGAATCTTACATTAGCAACGTAAATATGCACATCCTGAGATACGGTAGGCTAGGTCACGGAGCAATATCCATTTCCATCAGAAGTTCATTCAGAACTCACTGAAAATAACTTTATACTTGGTGTCAAACCACTTGAGTTGAAACCCAGTTTCCCTATTCTGGGGGGAAGGTTCACCAAACAGGTGAAGATTTGGCCATAGATGGAAAAGTAACTCATCAAGTACAGTGCAAATAAACACACATAAACACACAATCCTCCAAAGCCAGGGGGACTGGTTAGTGCTTACCTGTTATCCCCAGGCTTTGGCCAGAGGTCGTGGGTTGAGCATCAGCCTCCTCCCCATCCTGCCCATCCTGCCCATCCTGCCCATCCTCATTACCTGAAGACTGTCTCTTTGATTCCTGCCACCAGAGAGAGAGAGAGAGAGAGAGAGAGAGAGAGAGAGAGAGAGAGAGAGAGAGAGAGAGAGAGAGAGAGAGAGAGAGAGAGAGAGAGACTTTAATTCAGTAAGTCACTATTAACTGATGCATATCACTGTTATCATTGTGTCTCATTGTTTGTTGCTCACTTGTTTTCATTATTGCTATATTGCTTGTTATTCATTATAGGATGTATGCTATTCACTTGTGACTTGTTTTATGTAGATTAAAACATATTTTATTGTGCCTATAAAGCATTTTGAAATAGAAAGAGAGAGAGAGAGAGAGAGAGAGAGAGAGACAGACAGACAGACAGACAGACAGACAGACAGACAGACAGACAGACGCAAACTGGAGAATTAATCACACAATGTTATGTGAAATATGACTTTAATTCAGTAAGTCACTATTAACTGCTGCATATCACTGTTATTGTCTCACTGATTGTTACTCGCTTGTTTTCATAATTACTACATTGCTTGTTATCCATTAGGATGTATGCTATTCTCTTGTGACTTGTTTTATGTAGGTTAAAACATGTTTTATTGTGCCTATAAAGCATTTTGAAATAGAAAAGAAATGAGAGAGAGAGAGAGAGAGATGTTCGAGGACAGTGGGACTGAAATGAGTCAAATTACACTGTCTAATTAAGTGTGCCTGCCATGCAATGCAAATGGCAAAACACTTATAGTACAGTGTATCACACTCAGTGATGTCATTACGTGCGCATCCCGCATCAAAAACTCATTCAAGTCGCCCAGGGACTCATTCATGTCATGGTCCTGGGGTCCCGGGGATGCGCCTCCATTGGAGTCCATGTTAAAATAATTTACTTCTTCTACTTAAGTTGCTATATTAGTTTAGATAGTTTAATTTGTTTTTTAATGTATTGTGTAAGATAAACACTGTAAAGATTTATTATCAGTTAAACCTGGAACAGCTAAAAACTATTTTCACTAGTGGTTCTCAAAGTGGGCTCCTGGGTCCTTGAGGGAGTTCCAGGGGGTCCCCAGATAAATGATAGTTAGGAACCAAATAGAACTTTATGGGTCTGTAACTCGGTGAACAAATGGAACCAAATGGACCTGTTCCATTTGTACTCTAGTATTTTAACATTTAATATAAATTGGGGTCCCAGTGATATAAATATAATTAAATGGGTGTCTGTAGCTTAGTGTATTTAGAAATCCTAGTTCTAAGTTCAAACATTAGCCAAATTGTAAAATAAATATAAGAAATAGGCAAACATTTTGAAAATAGCCGATCTACAAGCTCACAGCGCTCGAAAACATTGTATTGAGGACTCATAAAACTTTTCTGGGACCCATTTGAATGACCACCTGTGGGTCCCGGGACCCATTACATTGAAAACCTAGTAACATCACTGCACACTGTACCTCAGGGGTCTTCAACAGGGGGTCCGCGACCCCTAGGGGGTCCACGGAGGTACTGCAGGGGGTCCGCGAAATTATTGGTAAAAAAAAAAAAAAAAGATTTCAAAAAATGTTTTTTTTTTTTTTTTTTTTCACATTTATGTTAAAAAATAAATCATGATTCTATCCATTTTGAATAGCTTGAATACATGATTACTATGCAATTGACAGATTGTTCTCAGTTAATAAGTAGTATGTTTAGAAATGGTAGTGGTACGGCCCACCCTGCTCGCTGTAACTTGTACATGTTTAAAATAAAAAATATGTCGTAGCCCCGACCCCCCCACCCTACGAGGTGGTAGGGGGTCCCTGCTCCATCTCCCCATCAGTTTGGGGGTCCCTGGCCTGAAAACGTTGAAGACCCCTGCTGTACCTTCTTCATGTTACCATCATACTTAGCACGGAAACATACTGTATCTGACTGTCATGTTGACCATGGTCATACTGTACTTCACGGTATGTCATCACACTGACTGTACTGTACTGTACCTTATGGTATCACACTGCAGTGGTTCTCAAAATCTTCCATGTCAAGGACCCCCACATTGACACTTATTAGCCTGCAGACCCCCATTTGAAAAGATATGCCAGGGACCCCCATAAGAGAAGATTTTTTACGGTTCTAGCTGTGCTAATTCAACCGTTTTAATTTCAATGCCCCCCACTTTGACATGCATGGCTATGGACCCCCATTTAATGTCATATTTCTATCTCTGAGACCCCAATTGACTGTAGGCTGTAATAGCCTATGGTAAAATCTATACGTTAGTTTAACTCTGAAAGTGTACAAATGGAACAGAGTTACAAGAGACCCATAGGGTAAATTTGGTTCCTATCATTTAGCTAGGGAGTGGGGGGTCCGGGGACCCCCCGGAATACACAGTACCTTCGTCTCTCGTTCTTCTCTCCTTTTGTCGAACTCCTCAAACGTGATCCTTCCCTCCAGATAGTCTATGAGTTCAGCGCTGAACCCAGACATGATGATGATCAGATCCCAGTCTCCTCACGAGAGATCGATGTTCACTTCTAACTCTGAATTCATAGAATGAATCTAACTATGTGGGCTACCAATACAACGAATAGACGTAGCCTTCAAGGCAGTGCACGCAGCTAGCAACAGCCTACCTTAGAAACGGATAAGAATCGTGCATAATAATGCATATAAACTATGATTATAAAGACTGCTGATTTGTAAAGCCCACTCGTTTGACAACAACGACGTCGGAACCACTTTGAAGAAGAACTACAACCAGAACCATGTGACCACCAACGACTTCCGGGTTAGATGAAGTGATGGTGTTTTGCTGACATCTAGTGGTGACTGGCGACAAGGTCCTACATAATAATGTGTAGAGCAGGGGTCTTCAACGTTTTCAGGCCAATACCCAGGGGGCAAACCAGCCTTTTTTTAGGAAACCTGCATTTGCCCCGACATAAAAGGTTGTCCACCAGAAATATTATCTATGACCCAGTAGGATCACAACCTATATGGACAACCCGGTCAATTTGTATGGCAAAGTTCCAATATGGCCGCCTCAATATTAGCCCCTATTAGTTTTAATGGGGGGTGAATAGGGAAATCTTTTAAACTGAGGGATATTTCCACGAAACTTCACAGGTTGATCAATGGTATACATATGAACATTTTTTGTATTGCAAGTTTCCATGAAATCCAATATGGCCGCCACAATATGGCCGCCATAATGTAAGGACCCAGAAAATAGGTTTTGCCTCTAACTTCTGAACCAGATGAGCTAGAAACGCAAACTTGGTGTGTATTTCATGGTGTCTGACCATGGGAGACTCAATGGAATAGCTAATTGTATTATTGGGTGTGTCTGGACCTTTATTGTGCATATTTGCAAGATGGTGGATTCCCAAAATAGAGCTTTAACATAATTTATACCATGATTGTTGACTGCTTTTGCAAATACAAGCAATATGAATCCATTTGCTAAGATTTATGGCACAGAAGGGACTTATACCTGTATTATTCTTGAGTTTGCATGTTGTCAAAATGGCTGTAAACGAGATATTATATTTCCTGTCCGATTCTACTGTATGTAGTTGTAGCAATGACTTCAGATAAAATCAGAGACCAAAACAATGTATCTTAGAAATTATTAATAAAAAAAAAGAGAGAGATTATCTCAATGAAATGAATGCAACTGCCTTTTTGGGTCTTTCACACATAGACATGCACATGCTTTCCAACAACTTCAGCTTCAGGGAAATTATAATGAACACATGATTAAAACAGGCTGCATTATAATGCAAATAATTGCTAGTCACTATCACTGTCATGTGTACCTATCCTGCTGCATCTTGTCTCCAGTCCTTGGCAACGACACCCCAAGTAGCATGCAATTCCCTTCTTCGCACATGAAGTTCAATCACCCGAGAGAGACTTGGAGTAGAACCGCTGCTCCTTCACTTGGAAAGGAGTCAGCTTAGGTGGTTCGGGCATCTAGTACGGATGCCCCCCGAGCGCCTTCCTAGGAAGGTCCTCGATGCACGTCCCACTGGGAGGAGACCCCGTGGCAGACCTAAGACCAGATGGAAGGATTATATCTCCAGACTGGCCTGGGAACGCCTCGGTATACTCCCAGAGGGAGTGGAGGAAGTTACGCAGGATAAGAAAATCTGGAAGTCTCAGTTGGAACCGTTACCCCCGCGACCCGATTCCGGATAAGCGGTTGAAGATGGATGGATGGATGGATGGCACATGAACAGTTTTTCTGGCAGCCTTTGATACAGCTACATGATATTGCCTTGTCCATTGATATAGGCCAGGCTGGCTCTGTAGATGGACAGGGGACTGCCTTCCCATCACTGAGAGACCATCCATATTCAGTGAAGCAAGGGATGTCTGGCTTTGCGATGTGTGCAGTTTTATCTATTATGGCTGCAAGAGCAGCTCTTTTCAGGTGCAGGCCAAAGGCATTTTCTGTAGGTGGCAGCAGCTTCAACAGGGTTGATCGGTTATTTAGGAACTTGTACACTCTCAGCTTTGCCAGGTCAAAGTCCTCCGAATGGTCAGCTTTTGATGCATATACAGCTATTGTGAGGTCTCTTGCCTGATTCTTGACATCCTCTGAGAGGGAATAAGAGGAATTTTCACCAAACTCCTTAAGTGCAGGGAGATCTAGACCCATGCTGGTCTTGAACCATGCCTTCTTTCCAGTGAAAAAGGGATAGCTGGTGGTATCTCTGCCACTCAGGCTGTGAATAAAGGGCAGGGCACGACACTGTGCGAGTCCAAGGGCTGAGACCATGTGATGGATAGGAAGATATGCATCCTGCTCTGTTCTCACCCACAGCTCTGGAATGTCTAGGAGGTGGGTGGCAGCATGATATAGATGCCTATATCATGCTGCCGCCATGGGAAGGCAGTCCCCTGTCCATCTACAGAGCCAGCCTGGCCTATATCAATGGACAAGGCAATATCATGTAGCTGTATCAAAGGCTGCCAGAAAAACTGTTCATGTGCGAAGAAGGGAATTGCATGCTACTTGGGGTGTCGTTGCCAAGGACTGGAGACAAGATGCAGCAGGATAGGTACACATGACAGTGATAGTGACTAGCAATTATTTGCATTATAATGCAGCCTGTTTTAATCATGTGTTCATTATAATTTCCCTGAAGCTGAAGTTGTTGGAAAGCATGTGCATGTCTATGTGTGAAAGACCCAAAAAGGCAGTTGCATTCATTTCATTGAGATAATCTCTCTCTTTTTTTATTAATTTTTTAAATAAAAAAATAATTTCTAAGATACATTGTTTTGGTCTCTGATTTTATCTGAAGTCATTGCTACAACTACATACAGTAGAATCGGACAGGAAATATAATATCTCGTTTACAGCCATTTTGACAACATGCAAACTCAAGAATAATACAGGTATAAGTCCCTTCTGTGCCATAAATCTTAGCAAATGGATTCATATTGCTTGTATTTGCAAAAGCAGTCAACAATCATGGTATACATTATGTTAAAGCTCTATTTTGGGAGTCCACCATCTTGCAAATATGCACAATAAAGGTCCAGACACACCCAATAATAAAATTAGCTATTCCATTGAGTCTCCCATGGTCAGACACCATGAAATAGACACCAAGTTTGTGTTTCTAGCTCATCTGGTTCAGAGGTTAGAGGCAAAACCTATTTTCTGGGTCCTTACATTATGGCGGCCATATTGTGGTGGCCATATTGGTTTTCATGGAAACTTGCAATACAAAAAATGTTCATATGTATACCATTGATCAACCTGTGAAGTTTCGTGGAAATATCCCTCAGTTTAAAATTTTTCCCTATTCACTCCCCATTAAAACTAATGGGGGCTAATATTGATTAGGGTGGATCTTAAATGACCTTTTTCTGATTTTCTTGAGTCTCACCCCCCAATTATGTTCCAATGTACAAAAAACTGCTTTGGTTAAAATTTGGTTGAATTTCAAGCATATTTAGAGGTAGCTCAATCAAGTCAAAGATTGTACATTTTATTGGTCAAAATCGAATTGCACTGCAGGCACATTTAAGTTATACATTACACATTATTCTTATACTAAGCACAGAAATGATATTTTTTAAGCTTACAAATCTAAACACAAATCTGATTACATGTTTGTCATATGTCAAACCAGAATTAATGTATTGTAGGTAATAGCAAAGCAAAGAATGACAATTTGCAATTTTTCATTTAACGTGCACAATGACATGTCTTTATTGCACACTCTTCAATCATACTCACAACACACAACAAGCACACAGCCCCACTTCCTTGTTTACCCCCAAAACCCCCGAAAGTCACTGCAGTATAGCAATTCAGTAGTTACTGATCAATTAAAGTTTGTTTACGGCTATCGGGATACTTGTGCCGATAGTCCTGCACAATTTGCAGCAAGTATTGGAGTTGGGACTCATCTTTAGTAATGAGACCACAATATTCTTGTATTAGGTCAACCCCACACTCTGCATGATCATTAACAACATTCATCGCCTTCACTACAGCCAGAGCTTCTTGGTAGTCCTCCCTGGGCTCCCACTCAAAGCACCTTGGAAAAAATCTTCAATGTTCTTCCTTGCAATTGTTCCAAGGTCAACAGTAATTCTCTTCATATGCCCCTGTTCACCATAAGTGATTGGAAAACTTTTGAGAAGCAGCTTTAGACACCTCAGCATTTATTGATGAACCGGATACCTCGCTGCTCGAGGTATCCGGTTCAGAGCTCCAGGAGCTACCCATCATGCCCGTTGGATGGCAAAGGTTATTTATTGTATGAAGATCTGGATGTTTCATGGCCAATTCAAACTGACCTTCAGGGAAGAAAAAGCATGCATGGATTTGTGCATTTTTGCAGTTTGCAATTATGTGAAGGCATGGATGATGGCACCTGTTGCTGTCAGCGCTCCACTAAATTACTTGGCAGCTGTTAAAATCGTTGCTGGAATATTCATCAATAAATGCTGAGGTGTCTAAAGCTGCTTCTCAAAAGTGTTCCAATCACTTATGGTATTTTGCTCCAGAGATTGTCGGACTTGCATTGTTTGACAGTCAAGTGAGCGCGCAAACGAAGAGGCTGATGGTGAGAGCCATGAAAGATGGAAATGAAGATCATGAATTGAGAATTACTGTTGACCTTGGAACAATTGCAAGGAAGAACATTGACGTGCTTTTCAAAATGATGGATCTCCCAGATGACTTCCTTGACGTTGATCCCGATGAGTGGGAGCCCAGGGTAGACTACCAAGAAGCTCTGGCTGTAGTGAAGGCAATGAATGTTGTCAATGATCATGCAGAGCGTGGGGTTGACCTAATACAAGAATATTGTGGTCTCATTACTAAAGATGAGTCCCAACTCCAATACTTGCTGCAAATTGTGCAGAACCATCGGCACAAGTATCCCGATAGCCGTAAACAAACTTTAATTGATCAGTAACTACTGAATTGCTATACTGCAGTGACTTTCGGGGTTTTTGGGGGTAAACAAGGAAGTGGGGCTGTGTACTTGTTGTGTGTTGTGAGTATGATTGAAGAGTGTGCAATAAAGACATGTCATTGTGCACGTTAAATGAAAAATAGCAATTGTCATTCTTTGCTTTGCTATTTCCTACAATACATTAATTCTGGTTTGACATATGACAAACATGTAATCAGATTTGTGTTTAGATTTGTAAGCTTAAAAAATATAATTTCTGTGCTTAGTATAAGAATAATGTGTAATGTATAACTTAAATGTGCCTGCAGTGCAATTCGATTTTGACCAATAAAATGTACAATCTTTGAATTGATTGAGCTACCTCTAAATATGCTTGAAATTCAACCAAATTTTAACCAAAGCATTTTTTTGTACATTGGAACATAATTGGGGGGTGAGACTCAAGAAAATCTAAAAAAGGTAATTTAAGATCCACCCTAAGGCGGCCATATTGGAACTTTGCCGTACAAATTGACCGGGTTGTCCATATAGGTTGTGATCCTACTGGGTCATAGATAATATTTCTGGTGGACAACCTTTTATGTCGGGGCAAATGCAGCACACCTTCCTTTGCCCCCTGGGTACAAGGAAAGGACCCCTTAGTTGAGAGAGAGATGAAGCAGGGACCCCCACAACCTGTTCATAGATTCCATTTAGTTTCATAGTTTTTGACAGCACAATCATCAGTGTATTTTGAATTCATGACAATTTGTGTTTTCAGATAGGCTATTTAACCCTCTGAACCATCTATGTATTATAAACTTGACCTTTCACTCTGTACTTGGTCCCTCCCAATTATTCCCCTCTACACCAAATCTCTTTGCCAAAAATAGCAGATCTACAAGCTGCACAACGCCTCGCTCTACGAGGCGTTGTGAGCTTGTAGATCGGCTATTTTTGGCCAAAGTTCTCAGAATATAGACATTAAGGTTCAAGTGGTTAAAAAGGAGAAAAAGGTTTTTACCACACAAAGATTTGGAGGACCCCCTTTAGTAACTCTGAGGACCCCCTAGCGGTCCCGGACCTCTTGTTGAAGACCCCTGATGGTGTATAGAGGCATGGAAATAGTCAAATTGAATTAATTGTGTAGATGAGTGCAAAATACGGTGTCAAATCTAAAGAAATTCAGTTGTATACACATCAAAGATATCGTAAAACAGGGAGGCTCTCTCCATTCCGACATGTCGCCACTCCGAAATTGACTTCTTATTGTCGGAGTGGCGACACTCCCATGGGCCTAAGGTTTAGGTGATGATACTAATTAAGGCTCTGTTTGATTTATTGTACAGTGGTTCTTTAATTTCAAGGACCCCCATAAACTCTGTACAAATGGAATCAACTGGACCCTTGCAGGTCCATTTGCTTCCATTTGTACACTCTTAAGCCCGTATCATAGTCAGGTCCGCGGTGGAAGGCTTTACACCGCGGTGTAGTCTTTTCGAGTCTTTTTGAGTCATGAAACTACAACGTTACATCATTCCTCACGGTGGAGAGCTTTCCACCGTGAGTCCCAACACATCTCTCTGTTTTTACTATCAGACAGGTAGGCTCTACACCCCGTTCACTGATTGGTCGACCTGAACCGGTCTAGACGGGGTAAAGGATTTCACTGTGGGCCGTGACTATGATGGCCTGCACTTATTTTCTGACTTGAGGTGGAAAGCTTTCCACCTCAAATTTGCGGTGGATAGGTCTCCACCGTAGACTCTGATACGAGCTTTAGAGTGACATTTGGAACCCACTCAAGGACACTTTGAGACCCACTGGTGTAGCATGTTTCCAGTGAGCCAACATGCACAATAGCAGCACCCTGACTCTGTTTGACCAGAATGGAACAGAGCCTTCATTAGTATCTTCCGTAACACCTGTGAAGGAAGTCGAAAGACACCCGGAAGTAGAACAAAATGGCGTATGTGCATATATCCTATTAAGTAGGCCTACATATTACTGGGCTACCGTGCCTGAGTAAAGTAGGCTACTGCACTTAATTTTGGCTTTTATCCTGCAGGATTTCTGGCCTTTGACATTTCACAAAAAGATCATACAGCAACATACATTGCATAGGTGCACGCTTACACTTCTGTAAATCATAAATGTTGCATTTATTTAGCGCCTTAATTAATCCAATTCCTACAGCGGAGGAAATCATGCAAGTCACCAACCTGCTCATCAGGAGTGTTCTTGCTCAAGGACATCTGAGGGGGTCGGACATGGGGTCGAACCGGGAACCTTCAGTTTCCATTTCTACTGGACCAACAACTACCTTCTGAGCCTTATTAATAATCTAACTATATCATTTTAATATATCAGTCAGAGGGACCAAACCAGTAGCCTATTTTTACTTTAATACTTAAAGTAAATATGGCTGCGGTGGCTTAGGACAGTGGTTCTCAACCTGTGGGTCGGGACCCCCAGAGGGGTCCCCAAATTATTTTGGGGGGTCCCCAGATCATGAACTTAAAGTGCAACATTGTTTTCTCACTCAACAGTAAACAAATCAACATAAAGTCTAAGTGTATAGACTAGGGTAGCACATGTTTAAAGTGACAATTATTTACCTAAACCCCATATACTTCATTGACCAGGGTGCCCCGGGGGTCTGAACTTGGACCCCTCCCTTCATTTCTTCTGTACAGCAAATGTTTTTGCCGTAAATAGTCATGCAGATCCGGAAATAGGCATGCAGATCTGTTATTTTCTAAGTCCCAAATGTTTGCCGATGATAGATAGATAGATAGATAGATAGATAGATAGATAGATAGATAGATACCTTTATTATCCCACAGGGGAAATTCAGTTGCCCAGAGGCAGCACAGCAGTTAAGGTTACAAGTTACAGACTTAAGAAAAAGAGTACTGTAGTATACAGTCCAAAGAGCACGGACAAAAAAAAAAGATAAATAAAACATAAAGTGTCGAAAGCTATTGCAAAAAGAGCCCAGCATAGGGACAGGGTGGTTACACCAGGACTTTTACTTGTAATGGACTATTAAAAGAAATCACAATGCTGTGTTGGTCATTTCATGTTATTTACCATCACAATTAAAGAATCTAACTGAGTAGTCTACTTCTTTCACCTCATCTGGTTGTATAGGTATTAATGCTGATAAAAATTTGAGTGCTCTTTCCCATAAGAGAAACATTTCCAACTAGTCACGTTTAGAAATTTGTGCTAGACCTCCTTTCTGGTTGTTAAACACAAGTTAAGTAGTAGTCTACACATCAAAGTTTCAACTATCAACAGTAGTTTTATGAACTGTTTTCACACAAATAAGTATACATTTTTTATGTTGTTGTTGAACTAAAGCTCAGCGCCTAGATGGCCAAAATGCAAAACCTCCTATCTGCAAATTTCATGATTTTTGGATTTCACTTGAAACGAGCACAGGTCTCCACCAGGCCACACAAATCGGCCTGTTATAGCGCCACCATGAGGCTGATTTAAAAAATGTGGGGCAGAGGTTCTGAATTAGCATCCAGGGAGTGTGTGTGCTCAGTTTGGCAGCGATCGGGCCAACGGCGCCGGAGATTAGCTGGTAACAACCAGGCCACACAAATCGGCCTGTTATAGCGCCACCATGAGGCTGATTTGAAAAATGTGGGGCAGAGGTTCTAGATTGGCATCCAGGGAGTGTGTGTGCTCAGTTTGGCAGCGATCGGGCCAACGGTGACTGAGATTAGCTGTTCACAAACTGCGAGGACGCACGGACGCACGCACGCACGCACGCACGGACGCACGGACGCACGGACGGACGGACGGACGGACGGACGGACGGAGGGGAAAACATACTCTCCCTCAGCCTTCGGCTGGTGGAGACAATGAAGACAACAGGCTATGCTGCACATGGTCAGTCTGTCTGCAAGATCGTTCTGCCCCTCATTTTGCCAAAAAAAATCATGTGACTAGAAATAGTAGATAGGTTTTAATGTTGAACACACATTTTCTTTTTCATTTTCCCAACAAAGTGAATTCTTCAGATAGGAGGTTTTGCGTTTTGTCCATACAGCTATAGAATATGCTTCAATTACTTGTTCACACTAGGCTTATCTAGAAACCTTGTCACGAAAATCCAGAACCTAATAGTAAACCACTGATTTTAATTAGTTTGAGCTAGGCTCAGTGCTATATATTTTATACATTGTGACAAAATAGGACATTTCATGCATAATGTATAATTTGGTACTTTACTATTTTAATGCCAATACTTGTACTGAAGTACATTTGGAATACCAGACTTTGATTTAACAGAGTCTTAATATATTAAAGTATTGATGCTTTTAAGTAAAACAAATTGAGTAGCCTACTTCTTCCACCACTATAGGCCTAATGCTGATATACAAAGAAGAAGGTAGACTGGTCAGGAAAAAAATAGAAAGTGGGCAGGGTGGTGTTGGAGGAGGACGTGACCTGCAGTACCTCTGCTCATTTCTTCTCAGTCTTCATGATAGGTCTGTGTACTGTTCTGTTGTGGCTCTCCAATATTTTCACCAATCTCTCCTCATCATTCCCGGGAGAAGCTGCTGCCACTCCGTCTACTTGATGTCTGGACAATAAAAGCAGAGGTCAGGTGAGTACAGGGGCGTCACAAGAGGGGGGAAAGTGGGACTGAGTTACTAGGGGCCCAAGGTGGAAGGGCCTTAATTATTTATACTTTAGTATTTGAAAAATAGTAGATATAGGTGCCGCGCTGCGAGCTTGTAGATCTGCTATTTTTGAAAAGTCTTAAAAATGTGTGCAAATCCTTGAATACGCCTACTGTATGTATTTTTTAACGAATATTTGTAACTCAAATTTTGCTTCTGGGGGGTCCCTGGAACTAAATATTTTGAGATGGGGGTCTGTGGCCAAATACATATCATTTTGGGGGTCCTTCACGTGAAAGAGTTTGAGCACCACTGACATAGAAACATGAATCCTTGTACCCAGGGCCCAGAATTTGGTGCGACACGCCTGGGTGAGTATCAGTAGGATCAAAGTTACAGATATTGCCAAGTGCATGTACAGGAATTTGTCTTGTCAGTGGTGGGATCCATAACAGCGGTCAGCGTATTGTCAACAAATAGAACATAATGACATGGAATCAACAGAGAGATTAATTCATTCAATGAGTCGTCATCTTTGCCTTTTTATTTGATATTGTGAGTTCAGTTTTGGTCTCTGCATGACAGTTGAGGACCTTTTCAGGAATACAAATGCATCTGATAAAGTTGTATTTCAAATGTATGATCTTAAAGCAAGAGTTCTTTTGAGTCATTTTGTGTCTCTTTGCTTCTCGTGTGCAGCATATTTTCATTTTGTGCACAGCAACCAGTCGTACGTTTGCATCCCTATCAGTGTGTGGGTAAATAATGTACTGCCAACCCCCCCTTGCACATTTTCTGTTTTTGTCCATGGGTGTGTGAGATGTTGTTTTTGTGCCTTATCATTGGGAACAATTTCACATGGTCAGTTGGCATGCACAAAGGCTACGTCAGTGGCTCCATTGTGACCGGTTTGACCACTGGTCCAATTTGTCACACTATCCATTTCTCTATCAGTTCAAGTGGGTTCAATACGCTTCATTGGCATGATTGTCGAATGGAACTGAGGCCATGGCTACACGAAGCTGGATATTTCTGAAGCTAGACATTTTTTTGTGCTGTTGGGGCTTGCAGCCACATGAAGCTGGATATTTCGGCTGCGAAGCTGGATATTTTTTAAACCGGATAAATAAGTGAAGACATTGAAAAATATCCAATTCACTGGATCCGTGTAGACAGGGAACCCGGATATCTCTGAAGACTTTACTGTGTGTGTGCTTGTTAGACCTAGATATCTCTGTCGTGTGGACCTAGATATTTTTCTATGTGGATATCTGAAAAACCGGGATATATGAAATATCCAGCTCTGTGTGGACCTAGATATTTTTCTATGTGGATATCTGAAAAACCAGGATATATGAAATATCCAGCTCCGTGTAGCCATGACCTGAATCCACTTGCTCTCTCTCACACTTCCTCTCCCTCCCTCTCTCTCTCTCTCTCTCTCTCTCTCTCTCTCTCTCTCTTTCTCTCTCTCTCTCTCTCTTTCTCTCTCTCTCTCTCTCTCTCTCTCTCTCTCTCTCTCTCTCTCTCTCTCTCTCTCTCTCAGTTCAGTTCAGTTCAGTTCAGTTCATTATGCATTTGAAGAAATGCATGCTTTATCAATATTGCCAAAGCATCTCTAATGAGTAAAAGAGCTGAAGGCAAGTTAAAAACCAAGTCTGAACTGATAATGAACCTCTTTTTAATGGCTTTTCTGAAGGTTTCCCTGCACCCAAACATTGACAACGTACTTTTCAAACTCCCATGGCTTCTCCATAACTGTATGTATCCTTCATAACTGTAGGAAACCTGCCTCTATCTCATTATGAATGCAACTCCCGGCTGTTCGTCGACCATGCCGAGAGGTTACGGTTCCGAGCCAGACTTCAAATGGCCATACATTGCCGCTGAGATCATCATCGCCCTGCTGGCCATTGTAGGGAACTTCCTGGTTTGTCTGGCTGTGAGCCAGAACCACAAACTTCGCACGGTTACCAATTATTTCCTGGTAAGAACCATGATTTGTCAAATAGTTGATTCCTCATATACTGTTGGTCTCCTCCATCTTGGCTCACTAACACAACTACAGTAGGCCTACTGGCCAGCAGTGAGAGCTAATATGGTCAAGTTACCACACACTGTCTTTGCTATCGTTTGAGGTCTTGTAAAAATGAGAATTTTCTTTGCCAACCAGAAGTGAATGCTTTAAAATGATTTATCCCCCGCCCTTTCCTTGCATATTCAATTCAGAAATTTGTGTGGCCTGCTCTAATTATATCACTTGGCAGCAAAGACCTATAGTTTCTATCACAATGTTTAGTGCTATCTGGCATATCACAGATTCTTAAAATGTATGCTATCAGGCACATGAACACATAGACATGAAAGGGGGCTTGAGCCCCTGCCCTTTTACCCGTCTGTAAAAAGTGCCCTCTCTAGACCATGAATGCAGTTTTTACTATGGTTATAGAAATGCAAATGCATTTCTATAACTATGGTTATAGAAATGCAAATGCCATACCTGAAGGCAGCATTCAAGAGAATTGCCTTGTCCAAATTCTCCTGAACTTAAACGCAGCATCTTATGTTGAAAGAATTGCCCTGTCTGTGTAGAAATCCATGCGGTATGCCACATTGCCTTTTTCATGCTTAGTTTAGTGTGGTATCAATCACCGAAAATAGCCGACCTCCAAGCTCACAACGCGTCACGCTGCTGTGAGCTTGCTATTTTCGATATTTTCACCAAAAGGACCTTTTAGAAATGTCAGCCCCTGCCTCCCTAACATTCTCTGCACCAGGGGCGTCAATTGGGTATGGCAGGGGTATGCAGCTGCCATACCCTGGGTCCAGGGGGGGGGGGAAATAAAAGTTACTTTTAAATATAAATCCATGAATGTCTCTCTGTCTATCTGTGCTGGTTATTATGTTGTTAAATTACAATAAAATGGTCACTTTAACAAGGTATTATGATTATATTCCCCAGACTTGTATTCTCCCCATCTTGACAAGATGGTATATTCCCAGGTTCCGCAGGTCAGCTGCACAGGTGCAATTCATTATTGTTAATTGTGGCACGTTTACTAACATGATAAGTTTAGCTGCACTTGAACAACCATTCTAGGCTGCCATATCCAGCCCAAGAAACCATAGAAACCTGTGTAAAAAAACTGAAAAAAATAGTTTTTTTCAGACATTGTGAAAATAGCCGATCTACATGCTCACAACGCCTCGCAGCGCGAGGCGTTGTGAGCATGTAGATCTGCTATTTTCACAATAGAACCGTGTTATACAAAATGTAATGCCTATTTTCCATGAGGACTCCCATCTTTGCCATACCCTAGCTTTTGCTGAACTGACGCCACTGCTCTGCACGTCCCTGTATGCTGTCAAGGTATCACTGTCTGTAGCAGACATCCTGGTGGGCCTGCTGGCTATCCCCTCTGCCGTGCTGACAGACCTGGGCCTTCCCCGTCATGACCTGCCCCTGTGTCTTCTACTGCTCAGTGTTCTGATGGTGTTGACACAGGTAGGAAGTGATGACCAGGGGCATCAATTGGGTATGGCAGGGGTATGCAGCTGCCATACCCTGGGTCCAGGGGGAAAACAAAAGTTACTTTTAAATATAAATCCATGAATGTCTCTTTGTCTATCTGTTATTATGTTATTAAACTTCAGTAAAATAACTACATAATGCAACATTTAACAAAATGGTCACTTTAACAAGGTATTATAATTATATTCTCCACACTTGTATTCTCCCCAGTTTGACAAAATGGTATATTCCCAGGTTCCGCAGGTCAGCTGCACAGGTGCAATGCATTATTGTTAATTGTGGCACGTTTACTAACATGCCAAGTTTAGCTGCACTTGAACAACCGTTCCAGGCTGCCATATCCAGCCCAAGAAACCGTAGAAACCTGTGTAAAAAACGGACAAAACTCGTTTTCTTTAGACATTGTGAAAATAGCCGATCTACATGCTCGTGTGAGCATGTAGATCTGCTATTTTCACAATAGAACCATGTTATCCAAAATGTAATGCCTCTTTTCCATGAGGAATCCCATCTTTGCCAAACCCTAGCTTTTGCTGAACTGACGCCACTGGTGATGACTGTTTTGAACAACTATTTACCTTACTCACAAAGCTTCCGTTTTATTGCGTCACAAAATGTATTGACACAACTCCAAAGACCCTGCCCGCTGCAATGTGTCGAAGGGTGTTGCAGTAGTCTATATGAGTCTGTTTGATTTGAAAATGTAGGCAAAATAGCAAATGCTCTGCCACTGTGACTTACAAAGTGCAAGTAAGAGGCAGTGGCACTGGCAGGAGCCTAAATGATAAATAGTTTGTTTATTTATGAATTTATGAGACATAGGAACAGGAAAGGGAGGGACAGATGTCCTGTGTTAGCTGACCTAAGTGTGCTGGAACTAGGAGGTTCTGTACAAACCAGTAAGACTCCCTAATCGGGAGATAAGCGACCGTCAGGCATACTCAAACTTTAGAAGGCAATCGTAGCCAATCAGGAGGGAATATGGGAAATGGGACAGATCCATGTTGATGACATGACTTTAGAGATACTGTGTACCGTGATTTTAGGCCAAAATCTGTGTCCAAAAATGTGTTTAGCAAAAATTGGCCTGATGGTGGTGCTAGAGGAGGGCTGAGAAAGATGTGAGAAATCAGGAGTGGAGGTTGTGATTTGCCATCCAAGGAGTGTGTGTGCAAAGTTTGGCATCTATAGGGTGTGCCAAATGTAGTTCTAAGAGCGGCCATTTCTTGGGTCAACGCAGCCTTACACAGGTGTTCTGATTAGACTATAGCATTAGTTCTATGCAATCAAACAATTGAAACACCTGTGTTTTGACCCAAGAAATGGCCGCTAAGGACTACAATTGCGTCACCGCTGGCACACACTATAGGGTCAAAGGTGGCAGAGATATGAGTAGGGGCAAAAGTGTGACGTGACGTGACGTGACGTGACGTGCCGCGACGTACAGACAGCCGGTCGAGCTTTTCATCGTAACTTGCGACTATGCGGTCGCAACAACTGTCTTTATACTGTATGTTTGCTGTTGCTGCCTTCACGCTGCCATTCTTGTCAATAAAGTATTATTCAACCTAAAGAACGCTCCCCTGAAATTTAGCGTAGGAACTAGTGACGTAGCCAGTTCGGGGGAGTGGTCCAGAGGTTGCGCACGCTCACGCGGTCGGGACCCCTACCCAGAATACTTGGGGGGTTTTGCCCCGTAGCTGTTCAGTTGCCACTGCGCTGCTGCCCCGCCACCTCCCCAGCTCCACCTATGGGTTCTGCGTCAGGCCCCGTGGGGGGTCTCGGATCAATTGACCGCAGATATAGGTTGAAGCCCACGATGTGCGGTGCACTCGGGATCGTGGGCCTGCGGGGATTTATCCGAGCGCAGAATCCAAGGCCATAGTCATGCTCTGCTTAGTCTGTATAGGATGCTGTAATAATGGACATGATGTTATCGTATCTATGCTTGGTGTACGCGGCTGCTTTATGCATAGGCTGCTGCTACAAGTGCTACATATGTCATGCTCTGCTTAGTCCGTTAGGATGCTGTAAGTATTCTCAGGCTGTTATTGCGCCTATGCTTAGTATATGCTGCTGCTTATGCTTATGCTGCTGCTGTATATACGGTATCATGCTGCTGTTTATATGTTTGCTGTTGCTGCCTTCACGCTGCCATTCTTGTCAATAAAGTATTATTCAACCTAAAGAACGCTCCCCTGAACTGTCTCTTGACAAAACTTTTTTTTTTCTTTTTCTCTCTTCTCCCAGAGCTCCATCCTGAGCCTGTTAGCCGTGGTAGCAGATCGCTACGTAGCCATCCTGCTGCCCTTCCAGTACCAGCGCATCATGAGCCCCAGGAACGCCAGGCTGGCCCTCCTCCTCACCTGGAGCCTGGCTATTATCTTTGGCTCTGTGCCCCTCATGGACTGGCACAAACAAACCCAAGACACCAAGTGAGGATTCATTAGCTGTGCATTCACATGTTAAAATCATTACATCAGGGGTCTTCAACAGGGGGCCCGGGACCCCTAGGGAGTCCTCCAGTGGCGTCAGTTCAGCAAAAGCTAAGGTATGGCAACATGACTGTTGACACCAGTCATGTTGCCATACCTTAGCAACAGGCACAATGAAAAGTACATTTTATTATTTCCCCCTGTAGCCAAGGTATGGCAGCTGCCATAGCTTGCCATACCCAATTGACGCCTCTGGAGTCCTCATATTTACTACAGGGGGTCCTCCAAATCTTTGTCCTTATTTATATGAACCACTTGAACCCTATTGGGTCCATAAGCCTGAGAACTTTGGCCAAAAGCTCACAACGCCTCGTGCTGCGAGGCGTTGTGAGCTTGTAAATTGGCTATTTTCGGCAAAGAGGTTTGCTGTAGAGGGGAAACAGAGCAGACTAAGTACATAGTGAAAGGTCATGTTTGTTAAAGTTATACCATGTAACTTTTTTTATAAAACAAATCTTAAAATTGTTAAATTGTTAAATCGCTAAAGTTTTAGAACACCCACTCCGTTATTTTCAGCTTCTAAAGCCTTCTCTTTATATGTTTTCTATGATCCTGGCCGGGGTCCGGTTTTCGCGGAGAAATAGCGTCATCTTCATCATATGTATACGTTGGCCAATCACATCGCGGATCATACACACATGATACACTACCGGCCAATCACAGCTTATCTGCCATGGTCTTCAGGAAGTAGCCTCGCTCAGCTACAGTGTTTACCATGGTGAAGGATTCTTAACCTCTTAATCCCCAAATCCTGGCCAGAAAATTACGTTCTACCATGCGTTCTACCCCTCCACGGATTTGTATCGGTCGCGGTGGTTTGCGGCGCCGCTCCGGTGGTCCGCGGCAGTGGTCCGCGACGACTCCGGGCGAAAAATGGCCGAAAAAAGCAATACCGCTACTGACCACTAGTTTAGCAACTTACACAGTATAGCTTTAAGTATTAACGGTCCAAGTGGTTAAATATCTGAAAACACAAATTGACATGATTCCAAAATGCACTGACGATTGTGCTGTCAAAAGATGATATGGAATCTATTAACAGGTTGTGGGGGGTCCCTGCTTCATCTCTCTCTCTCAACTAAGGGGTCCTTGGCCTGAAAACGTTGAAGACCCCTGCATTACATCATTGCAATAATCCATTACAACTTAATGAGTAGCATTATGACAGAGGGACAGAGGGTTGGAGACACTCGGCTGCGCCTCGTGTCTCCCTATGACTCTCAGCCAGTGTAAAATACCAGGTAACCACTCGCCTCTTGTGGCTTATTGCTACATTAACAACTCTATATCCTGTCCTCCCATGCAGCTACTGCATCTTCACGTGTGTGGTGGACATGGAATACATGGTCTACTTCAACTTCTTCGGTTGCCTTCTCGTTCCCCTCGTCGTCATGTTCATCATGTACGGCCACATCTTCCTCACAATCCGACGCCAGCTAAGACGCATTTCGGTGGCCAGAGGACCCGCGGCGGAAACCGTCCGGAGGAATGCCGGAGCTGTCGGCAAAGCTGGGCCAGGGAGCGGGAGGACCGAGGAATCCAGGGACGTAGAACTCACTGGGGGAGCATAGAAGTTGCATTTGATGCAGGCAGTGGCGTCAGTTCAGCAAAAGCTAAGGTATGGCAAAGATGGGAGTCCTCATGGAAAATATGCATTACATTTTGGATAACACGGTTCTATTGTGAAAATAGCAGATCTACATGCTCACAACGCCTCGCGCTGCGAGGAGTTGTGAGCATGTAGATCGGCTATTTTCACAATGTCTGAAAAAACACAGGTTTCTACTGTTTCTTGGGCTGGATATGGCAGCCTGGAACGGTTTTTCAAGTGCAGCTAAATTTAGCATGTTAGTAAACATGCCACAATCTATACTATAATTTTGCGAATGTCTGAGTGAGTGAGTGAGTGAGTGTCTGTCTGTCTGTCTGTCTGTCACAGCGTTTCTCCTCGGTGGCTGGAGCAATTGATCTGAAATCGCATCACCATCAGCATATGAACACACCTGACATAACTGTGAAGCCCGTTTGTCACTTTCACAAATCGTATGCTGTATATTAGCATTTTTATGGTGTATCTATATCTATTTAGCCTACAGTACCTTTTGTGACCGGGGGGGGGGGGGATGGGGGGGGGGGTAGCCATTAAACGAAACGGGTATTTCTTACATTGATGCTCCTACATATTATCATGCAGGCACCAGTTAAAGTTACTTTCCATCCCTCATATACAGTGCACATCCCATAACCCACACACTGCACATCATTTTGGAGCTCATATCTTTGAACGGGTAAGGGCTAGTTAACAATAATGCATTGCACCTGTGCAGCTGACCTGCGGAACCTGGGAATATACCATTCTGTGGTCTCTCCACCAAGTGTGGAGAATATCATTATAATACCTTGTTAAAGTGACCATTATGTTAAATTTAACATTTGTAATTATTTTACAGTTATTTAACAACATAATAACCAGCGCAGATAGACAAAGAGACATTCATGGATTTATATTTAAAAGTAACTTTTATTTTCCCCCCTGGACCCAGGTTATGGCAGCTGCATACCCCTGCCATACCCAATTGATGCCCCTGGATGCAGGGACAGCGAATGAGAGTGGTGCCGGAACAGCGGAGAGATCTGGGCCCGAATACGAGTCCGAGTCTGGGACCACTTCTAGGGTTAGGGTTGACGTCGTCGATGCTTTTGGAGTTGAAGCGAGGTCTAAAGTATGGACTGGAGCGGAAGCTGGAGCTGGTGTAGAGGAAGGAGCAAGAGTAGATGAGGAAGATGGGATGAGAATCAGACGCGTGAGCGGGACCGAAACTGAAGCTAGATTTGGAGATGTAGATGTGATGGGTACTAATATAGAGGGGATGGGTGCCAGGGTTTCAAATGGACTTGAATCAGTTTTAAATAGAGCTGGGGTAAGGACTGAGGTAGGGTCAGGGACTAGCATAGGGACTGAACCTGGTTGTTCACGTGGAACTGGACTCGCTTTAGAGAGTTCAAATAGGGCTCGGGCGAGGAACACCATTTTTTGGTCAAAACCGGGACTGACAACCGCGTCAGCTGGTTCTGGCGGCTCTGGTCCTACCGCCGTCTCCGTCGATGCCCGCCACAGGCCGGCTAGTGAGAACAAACCCGCCGTGTGTACCTGTCGCCGGGAGTTCCGCAAGGCCACGTCTCTGTTCCTGGTCCTGTTTCTCTTCATGGTGTGCTGGATGCCAATACATGTCATCAACTGTGTCTTGTTCCTCTGCCCACACTGCCCCATACCCATGCCACTCACCCTGACGGCTATTTTGCTGTCCCACGCCAATTCTGCACTCAACCCACTCCTGTACGCGTTCAGGATGAGGTCTTTCAGACAAACTCTCAGAGGGATGTGTCTGTGGACCGTAAGGTTGAAACTCCAGTAGAGTGCTGGCCTATTGTTTTGTTTTTGTCTTCTTATTATATTATTGGCATGTTATATATCGTCGTTGTCGGGTGGAAATGTCCAAGACCGTTCGTTTTGTATTTATCATTTAAAAAATGAACTAAACTAGTGAAAACAGCAGATCTACAAGCACACAACGCCTCGCACCGCGAGGCGATGTGTGCTTGCAGATCGGCCGTTTTCACTACTTTTGTGCGACAGCCTTGTATGATGAAGCAGGGCTTTACTTGGTGAAAAAACGTACAAATGTGAAACTTGGAGATACAAGGTTTCTGCCCGACAGTGACGATATATATTTGTATTATTGTGAAGCACTTTGTGACTCTGATATCTGTGAAAGGTGCTTTACAAACACTACCTTTAACTTACTTATTTACTGGAGAAAGTACTCGACCCCAGTACAGTCAACCTATTGACACCAGACAACATACACATTTTTCAGACAACCTATTCTAATATGGCTAAACTGTAACATTTGAATGGTGGAAATAAATACATCATCACTGGGGGTGTGGGTGATATTGTATGATTCTGGAGAGCGAGTTCGCACTTCACGAGTGGGTGGCTGAGAGGTCAGCAAAAGCCTGATCACCTTTTGTTAGGAACCTGGAAGTATCAGGAGACCCCTGCTGCCTTAGGATGGAAGGCAGCATTCTATAGCTCACATAGATGTAAGTGGATACCAAGCCATGTAAGGCTTTGAGCATTATCATTAAATATTAAAATCCATTCCGGTGGAGAAAGCCAAGGCCAGGAGGGGGCTAATGTGTGTTATATTTAGTTAACAGCCTTTCAGCATGTTGTACAAGAGGAAGGTGTAAAATGTCTTTCTGAGAGGGTGTAGACTAGAGAATAAGAATTGCAGTCCAGGAATCAGAAAAGATCCACTTTCAGATCCAGATCTTGTAATATTCTCCCCCACCCCCCATCTCTCTCTCTCTCTCTCTCTCTCTCTCTCTCTCTCTCTCTCTCTCTCTTTCACAATTCCTATAACTACACACTTAAACTATGAGGAACTATGAGATGTCCTACATAAAACAGGTACTATGTTTTAAGAGATGCTGCTGGGACTTTATACTGTATTGATCACTGAAGATAATAATGCATGGACTAATTATAATTACTTACATCAGCTCTACCACAGGTTTGCAGCATTTTAATTGGACGCGTGGTATGGCAAGTCAGTCAGGGTCCGGTATTGTGACCAGAGTAATTCAAGAAACATTAATTAAACATGAGACATACATTTTACATGCATTTATTAGAAGAGCAATGTTGTGTGTTTACGATGATGTTATGTGGAGTTTGACATTGAATAGGCTTCTATTGGATCAGGTGCTTGCTCAAATGAGTATAAATATTTCATTATTCAATCAAGCCGTTTTCTCAATAAACACCTTATCGTTCATCTGTATATGGCTGAATAACAAAAAAATACTTGAACTTGAACTTTGCATTAGAATGGGTCTTGTGTGTTTATCTGTACAGCTTCCACATTAGTAGCCAGTATTTCCTATCACTAGTAAGACACCTCAGGGAGACAGGCGACCTCGCCCTAAAGGGCGAGGTCGTGCCAATTCTTTGCCAGCTAGCCAGTGATATGGATCTACAAGCTCATAGTATGAGCTTGTAGATCTGCTATTTTTGAATAGCCAAGCAGTGTGCTTTATAGGCTATAGTATAACATCTAAAATAACACAGATGCCTTTCCAGGTCTAAATGGATGAAAATAAGTGTCACACACTTTATGTGGCCACAAGGGGGAGGCACTATCACAACAAATCCATAGCTTAGAACTGAGTCACATCAGTGACACTGGCCTTATGGACAACATACTGTCAAGCAAGAAAACAATGCATTCTAACTGCTAGCTTGTGCAGGAGACAGAAGATGTATATTCTATATCACACACACACGCACGCACGCACGCACACACACACGCACGCATGCATTAACATTGATGACATCAGGGATCTCCATATATATGGGCATAAAAGGGATACTGTTAGAGTGGTTCCCATGACATCACAACATACAATATCTGTTATGCCCATACTAGTGTGGTTGCTTAACCCTGGTAATTGACATTATCGAAACGAAGCGGATAAAAGCGCCAAACTTTTTTTGAGGCTTCTTTAGGACCTAATGATGGATTTTAGCCTTGGGCACCAAACTTGATTTTGAAGTTTACCCATAGAATTATCCATATCAAGTTGGGCTCCCATCGACTTTCTATACAGGAGGAAAATACCCAGAAGAAAATCTGCTGTAAGTAGGATGTGAGGGGTCTAACTAGGGGTTTGTCATGATTCTAAATCCATTGCAAGCATTTGTTTTGCACAAAAAACTTTCCTCGAGCTCGCGGTATCTCGCAGTGTGAGCGGTACCTGTTGTATCTACTCTTTTTTTAAATCATGAAATTCGTTGAATATATATTTTTGAAAGCGAACTAAAATATTTACTTGTAGTGGGAGCCAAATACAGTATTTAGAGATGGGAGGTCTGTGGCCAAATACACACACTTTTCTTTCTCCAGAAATTGTGGAATAGGCCTCAGGTCTTAAGGGGTTAATAGGGCACCCATGGGAGCAGTGAGGGCTTTAGCTCAGGGACACTTCAACACAGAAGCCAAATTCCCATCATCTTTCTTCTGCCTCCTTGCCTCCTTTCCTCCTCTCCTGCCCTCCAGCTGTGACCCAGAAATTGTTTGCGTCCCAAGCGAGTCATAATTCACTTCTCGAGGAGCCCAGAGAGGAGAGGAGAGGAGAGGAGAGGAGAGGAGAGGAGAGGAGAGGAGAGGAGAGGAGAGGAGACAGGAGAGGAGCAGAGGACGTGTTCCACCACTGCTTGTGAGTGGTAGTTTCCTCGTATTTGCCTCCCTGGCTCCCCATCTTCTGTTGAGAGGCAGGGGCTGACATTTCTAAATACCCAGGGGGCAAAGGAAGGTGTGCTGCATTTGCCCCGACATACAAAGTTGTCCACCAGAAATATTATCTATGACCTAGTAGGATCACAACCTATATGGACAACCCGGTCAATTTGTACAACAAAGTCCCAATATGGCCGCCTCAATATTACCCCCTATTAGTTTTAATGGGGGGTGAATAGGGAAAAATTTTAAACTGAGGGATATTTCCACGAAACTTCACAGGTTGATCAATGGTATACATATGAACATTTTTTGTATTGAAAGTTTCCATGAAATCCAATATGGCCGCCATAATGTAAGGACCCAGAAAATAGGTTTTGCCTCTAACTTCTGAACCAGATGAGCTAGAAACGCAAACTTGGTGTCTATTTCATGGTGTCTGACCATGGGAGACTCAATGGAATAGCTAATTTTATTATTGGGTGTGTCTGGACCTTTATTGTGCATATTTGCAAGATGGTGGACTCCCAAAATAGAGCTTTAACATAATTTCTACCATGATTGTTGACTGCTTTTGCAAATACAAGCAATATGAATCCATTTGCTAAGATTTATGGCACAGAAGGGACTTATACCTGTATTATTCTTGAGTTTGCATGTTGTCAAAATGGCTGTAAACGAGATATTATATTTCCTGTCCGATTCTACTGTATGTAGTTGTAGCAATGACTTCAGATAAAATCAGAGACCAAAACAATGTATCTTAGAAATTATTTTTTAATTTAAAAAAAAGAAAAAAAGAGAGAGATTATCTCAATGAAATGAATGCAACTACCTTTTTGGGTCTTTCACACATAGACATGCACATGCTTTCCAACAACTTCAGCTTCAGGGAAATTATAATGAACACATGATTAAAACAGGCTGCATTATAATGCAAATAATTGCTAGTCACTATCACTGTCATGTGTACCTATCCTGCTGCATCTTGTCTCCAGTCCTTGGCAACGACACCCCAAGTAGCATGCAATTCCCTTCTTCGCACATGAACAGTTTTTCTGGAAGCCTTTGATACAGCTACATGATATTGCCTTGTCCATTGATATAGGCCAGGCTGGCTCTGTAGATGGACAGGGGACTGCCTTCCCATCACTGAGAGACCATCCATATTCAGTCAAGCAAGGGATGTCTGGCTTCGCGATGTGTGCAGTTTTATCTATTATGGCTGCTAGAGCAGCTCTTTTCAGGTGCAGGCCAAAGGCATTAGCGAGTTTAAGCTCGCTACGGCAACGGCAGATGACAACGGTAATCGGAAATGATCCGCGCTCGATAGATCAACCTGCCGTCGCCGCGGCCGTCTCTACTACGGCAGAAGGTCCCTTCCCACGTAGCGCCTACTCCGTCTGCTGCATGTACGCGTCGCCATGGGAACCAAAGCGTTCAGTGAAAGGGGTGGGAACCCGTCACCGCCAAGGCTTTGCTTAACCATTTTGATCGCTACGGCGAGTAAGTCATAGCAGCCGTAGTCCGCCTGGCGTTGCCGTATTGAAAACAATCTAGCTTAAACTCGCTATTTTCTGTAGGTGGCAGCAGCTTCAACAGGGTTGATCGGTTATTTAGGAACTTGTACACTCTCAGCTTTGCCAGGTCAAAGTCCTCCGAATGGTCAGCTTTTGATGCATATACAGCTATTGTGAGGTCTCTAGCCTGATTCTTGACATCCTCTGAGAGGGAATAAGAGGAACTTTCACCAAACTTCTGAAGTGCAGGGAGATCTAGACCCATGCTGGTCTTGAACCATGCCTTCTTTCCAGTGAAAAAGGGATAGCTGGTGGTATCTCTGCCACTCAGGCTGTGAATAAAGGGCAGGGCAGAGTTTTTTGCTGTCTCTGAAAACAAAGCAAACCTTCTAAGATTCCTCTGTGAAGAATGGTGTCAAAATGAGACACTTAAGTCTGCTCTTGGTACAACCCATCTTTACCTGAGTGGAGGATTTAAAGAAGAGACAAGGAGTGTGGTGATCAAGGAGGGGTGTGTTGTTGATGTCCCTGCACTAGAGTCAACACAACAGGAGAACGACACAAGGGTAATTCTACACACCATCTACAGTGTCCAGGCTCACAAAGTTGACAGAGTTGTCATCCATGCTAATGACACAGACATCATCATCATGTGCCTATATCATGCTGCCACCCACCTCCTAGACCTTCCAGAGCTGTGGGTGAGAACAGAGCAGGATGTATATCTTCCTATCCATCACATGGTCTCAGCCCTTGGACTCGCACAGTGTCGTGCCCTGCCCTTTATTCACAGCCTGAGTGGCAGAGATACCACCAGCTATCCCCTTTTCACTGGAAAGAAGGCATGGTTCAAGACCAGCATGGGTCTAGATCTCCCTGCACTTCAGGAGTTTGGTGAAAATTCCTCTTATTCCCTCTCAGAGGATGTCAAGAATCAGGCTAGAGACCTCACAATAGCTCTATATGCATCAAAAGCTGACCATTCGGAGGACTTTGACCTGGCAAAGCTGAGAGTGTACAAGTTCCTAAATAACCGTTCAACCCTGTTGAAGCTGCTGCCACCTACAGAAAATGCCTTTGGCCTACACCTGAAAAGAGCTGCTCTAGCAGCCATAATAGATAAAACTGCACACATCGCGAAGCCAGACATCCCTTGCTTCCCTGAATATAGATGGTCTCTCAGTGATGGGAAGGCAGTCCCCTGTCCATCTACAGAGCCAGCCTGGCCTATATCAATGGACAAGGCAATATCATGTAGCTGTATCAAAGGCTGCCAGAAAAACTGTTCATGTGCGAAGAAGGGAATTGCATGCTACTTGGGGTGTCGTTGCCAAGGACTGGAGACAAGATGCAGCAGGATAGGTACACATGACAGTGATAGTGACTAGCAATTATTTGCATTATAATGCAGCCTGTTTTAATCATGTGTTCATTATAATTTCCCTGAAGCTGAAGTTGTTGGAAAGCATGTGCATGTCTATGTGTGAAAGACCCAAAAAGGCAGTTGCATTCATTTCATTGAGATAATCCCTCTCTTTTTTTCTTTTTTTTTAATTAAAAAATAATTTCTAAGATACATTGTTTTGGCCTCTGATTTTATCTGAAGTCATTGCTACAACTACATACAGTAGAATCGGACAGGAAATATAATATCTCGTTTACAGCCATTTTGACAACATGCAAACTCAAGAATAATACAGGTATAAGTCCCTTCTGTGCCATAAATCTTAGCAAATGGATTCATATTGCTTGTATTTGCAAAAGCAGTCAACAATCATGGTAGAAATTATGTTAAAGCTCTATTTTGGGAGTCCACCATCTTGCAAATATGCACAATATAGGTCCAGACACACCCAATAATAAAATTAGCTATTCCATTGAGTCTCCCATGGTCAGACACCATGAAATAGACACCAAGTTTGCGTTTCTAGCTCATCTGGTTCAGAAGTTAGAGGCAAAACCTATTTTCTGGGTCCTTACATTATGGCGGCCATATTGTGGCGGCCATATTGGATTTCATGGAAACTTTCAATACAAAAAATGTTCATATGTATACCATTGATCAACCTGTGAAGTTTCGTGGAAATATCCCTCAGTTTAAAATTTTGCCTTATTCACCCCCCATTAAAACTAGGGGCTAATATTGAGGCGGCCATATTGGGACTTTGTTGTACAAATTGACCGGGTTGTCCATATAGGTTGTGATCCTACTGGGTCATAGATAATATTTCTGGTGGACAACTTTGTATGTCGGGGCAAATGCAGGTTTCCTAAAAAAAGGCTGGTTTGCCCCCTGGGTAAAAAGGGCCTTTTGGTGAAAATATAAAAAAAATAGCCAACCTCCAAGCTCTATCTACCTACCTACCTACCTACCTACCTACCTACCGTACCTACCTATACCTACCTACCTACAGTACCTACTGTACCTACTAACTACTGTACCTACCTACCTACCTACCTACCTACCTACCTACCTACCTACCTACAGTACCTAACTACCTACTGTACCTACCTAACTACCTACGCATCTATCTTATCTATCTTATCGCATCTATTCAACGAATTTCCATCTATCCATCTGTCTATCAGCGTACAGAGGACCAAAAGTGAAACAAGCCCTTGGGGCTTTACAGGTATTTTAATCCTCGGTGATGCCTCTTGACCCTATGCCAGGGGGAGTGCCGCCGCCGCGCCCTCTACTGTGTGGCGTCACCGAACGAGATCAATCACTCGCACTCAATCCCTATACGTCCTCACTGCTTTCCTCTGGGGAAGGTCCACGGCACCACCAAATGATGACGCCAGCCAGGGACGTGCTGGCCATTGAAAAAGCGGGACAACTCCCGAACGGCCGGTTCATTCCCGGCCGGTCCAGGCCGGCCATTAGGAAAAAAGAAAAAAAAAAGTCTTCGTTTCATTGTGGGGGCTGGGCGGCCAACAAAGTAAATCGTCACTGTCGGGCAGAAACCTTGTATCTCCAAGTTTCAAATGTATACATTTTTTCATAAAAGCAAAGCCCTGCTTCATCATACAAGGCTGTTGCACAAAAGTAGTGAAAACAGCAGATCTACAAGCACACAACGCCTCGCACTCTCTCTTTCACAATTCCTATAACTACAGTACACACTTAAACTATGAGGAACTATGAGATGTCCTACATAAAACAGGTACTATGTTTTAAGAGATGCTGCTGGGACTTTATACTGTATTGTTCACTGAAGATAATAATGCATGGACTAATTATAATTACTTACATCAGCTCTACCACAGGTTTGCAGCATTTTAATTGGACGCGTGGTATGGCAAGTCAGTCAGGGTCTGATATTGTGACCAGAGTCATTCAAGAAACATTAATTAAACATGAGACATACATTTTACATGCATTTATTAGAAGAGCAATGTTGTGTGTTTACGATGATGTTATGTGGAGTTTGACATTGAATAGGCTTCTATTGGATCAGGTGCTTGCTCAAATGAGTATAAATATTTCATTATTCAATCAAGCCGTTTTCTCAATAAACACATTATCGTTCATCTGTATATGGCTGAATAACAAAAAAATACTTGAACTTGAACTTTGCATTAGAATGGGTCTTGTGTGTTTATCTGTACAGCTTCCACATTAGTAGCCAGTATTTCCTATCACTAGTAAGACACCTCAGGGAGACAGGCGACCTCGCCCTAAAGGGCGAGGTCGTGCCAATTCTTTGCCATCTAGCCAGTGATATGGATCTACAAGCTCATAGTATGAGCTTGTAGATCTGCTATTTTTGAATAGCCAAGCAGTGTGCTTTATAGGCTATAGTATAACATCTAAAATAACACAGATGCCTTTCCAGGTCTAAATGGATGAAAATAAGTGTCACACACTTTATGTGGCCACAAGGGGGAGGCACTATCACAACAAATCCATAGCTTAGAACTGAGTCACATCAGTGACACTGGCCTTATGGACAACATACTGTCAAGCAAGAAAACAATGCATTCTAACTGCTAGCTTGTGCAGGAGACAGAAGATGTATATTCTATATCACACACACACACACGCACGCACGCACGCACACACACACGCACGCATGCATTAACATTGATGACATCAGGGATCTCCATATATATGGGCATAAAAGGGATACTGTTAGAGTGGTTCCCATGACATCACAACATACAATATCTGTTATGCCCATACTAGTGTGGTTGCTTAACCCTGGTAATTGACATTATCGAAACGAAGCGGATAAAAGCGCCAAACTTTTTTTGAGGTTTCTTTAGGACCTAATGATGGATTTTAGCCTTGGGCACCAAACTTGATTTTGAAGTTTACCCATAGAATTATCCATATCAAGTTGGGCTCCCATCGACTTTCTATACAGGAGGAAAATACCCAGAAGAAAATCTGCTGTAAGTAGGATGTGAGGGGTCTAACTAGGGGTTTGTCATGATTCTAAATCCATTGCAAGCATTTGTTTTGCACAAAAAACTTTCCTCGAGCTCGCGGTATCTCGCAGTGTGAGCGGTACCTGTTGTATCTACTCTTTTTTTAAATCATGAAATTCGTTGAATATATATTTTTGAAAGCGAACTAAAATATTTACTTGTAGTGGGAGCCAAATACAGTATTTAGAGATGGGAGGTCTGTGGCCAAATACACACACTTTTCTTTCTCCAGAAATTGTGGAATAGGCCTCAGGTCTTAAGGGGTTAATAGGGCACCCATGGGAGCAGTGAGGGCTTTAGCTCAGGGACACTTCAACACAGAAGCCAAATTCCCATCATCTTTCTTCTGCCTCCTTGCCTCCTTTCCTCCTCTCCTGCCCTCCAGCTGTGACCCAGAAATTGTTTGCGTCCCAAGCGAGTCATAATTCACTTCTCGAGGAGCCCAGAGAGGAGAGGAGAGGAGAGGAGAGGAGAGGAGAGGAGACAGGAGAGGAGCAGAGGACGTGTTCCACCACTGCTTGTGAGTGGTAGTTTCCTCGTATTTGCCTCCCTGGCTCCCCATCTTCTGTTGAGAGGCAGGGGCTGACATTTCTAAAAGGGCCTTTTGGTGAAAATATAAAAAAAATAGCCAACCTCCAAGCTCTATCTACCTACCTACCTACCTACCTACCTACCTACCGTACCTACCTATACCTACCTACCTACAGTACCTACTACATACCTACTGTACCTACTACCTACTGTACCTACCTACCTACCTACCTACCTACCTACAGTACCTAACTACCTACTGTACCTACCTAACTACCTACGCATCTATCTTATCTATCTTATCGCATCTATTCAACGAATTTCCATCTATCCATCTGTCTATCAGCGTACAGAGGACCAAAAGTGAAACAAGCCCTTGGGGCTTTACAGGTATTTTAATCCTCGGTGATGCCTCTTGACCCTATGCCAGGGGGAGTGCCGCCGCCGCGCCCTCTACTGTGTGGCGTCACCGAACGAGATCAATCACTCGCACTCAATCCCTATACGTCCTCACTGCTTTCCTCTGGGGAAGGTCCACGGCACCACCAAATGATGACGCCAGCCAGGGACGTGCTGGCCATTGAAAAAGCGGGACAACTCCCGAACGGCCGGTTCATTCCCGGCCGGTCCAGGCCGGCCATTAGGGGAAAAAAAAAAAAAAGTCTTCGTTTCATTGTGGGGGCTGGGCGGCCAACAAAGTAAATCGTCACTGTCGGGCAGAAACCTTGTATCTCCAAGTTTCAAATGTATACATTTTTTCATAAAAGCAAAGCCCTGCTTCATCATACAATGCTGTTGCACAAAAGTAGTGAAAACAGCAGATCTACAAGCACACAACGCCTCGCACCGCGAGGCGTTGTGTGCTTGTAGATCGGCTGTTTTCACTAATTTAAATCATTTTTAAAATGATAAATACAAAACAAACGGTTTTGGACATACAAGGTTTCCACCCGACAACGACAAAATATAACTCATGTACAGTAATTGGCCCACTGGCTTGTCACTTGTCATGATCTGAAATGGCAAATCTTTGAGTAGCAGCAGCGCTATAGAGAGATCTCTCTCTATGGCGTGCAATGAGGGCCTCTGCAACTCTTTTTCCCGGGCTGAATCAGGGGCCCAGCACGTCCCTGCCAGCAGTGGATGCCAGATGGAACTGGAATTGGAATTCAGCGACTGACTGGGCGCGCCTGAAGGGGCAGGGGTGTCGCACCAAATTCTGGGCCCTGGGTACAAGGATTCCCTGCGGGTGCCCCCATGAATGTTCTTCATAGGGGGAGGGGGTTTAACCCATTAAGAATGGAGCGCGTTATTTTGTGCTTTAACTATTGGGTCTTTGAATATTTCAAATGCTTCTAAGGTTTTTTGAAAAACCTATGTTTCCCATCTCAAAATATTTAGTTCCAGGGACCCCCCAGAAGCAAAATTTGAGTTACAAACGTTCGCTTAAAAAATAAATGTATTCAAAGATTTGCACACATTTTCACGACTTTTCAAAAATAGCAGATCTACAAGCTCGCAGCGCGGCACTCGGTGCTGTGCTGTGAGCTTGTATATCTGCTATTTTTCAATAACTAAAGTATAACATAATTAAGGCCCCTCCACCTTGGGCCCTAGTAACTCAGTCCCAATCCCACAAGCTATTCTGAGCTTGCAGATCAGCTATTTTCAAATGGCTGTAATGACTGAAGTGTTTCATGTATGTTTTGTAATAAAACCCAAAAAGTAAATAGCAACTAAAGTTTTCAAATAATTGTAGCGGAGTAAAAAGTACAACATTTTCCTCTGAGATGTAGTGGAGTATACATTGGAAATGCTCCAATACAATTACCTCAAAATTCTACATAGGCTAAGTGCAGTGGCGTGCCCTTTGAAAATTGACAGTGAAGTTACAATTTATTAGGTTATTACCTCAAGAAAGAAAAGAGAAAAAGACCATTACTGCATCAAAGGTAATCAACAAACTATATCGAAACTGGTAAAACATTGGCCAAGTTGTAAAATAATATAAGAAAGAGGAAAACATTTAGAAAATAGCCACACACACTACGGTATATCTAGGAGTGCCCTGGGATCTTTTGGCCAAGAAAAGTGTGCCCTGCAGGGATGTGCAGAGAATGTTAGAGAGGCAGGGGCTGACATTTCTAAAAGGGCTTTTTGGTGAAAATATTGAAAATAGCAGACCTCCAAGCTGCGTTGCGACGCGTTGTGAGCTTGGAGGTCGGCTATTTTTGATGCTTGATTTCTACACAGAGAGGGCGATTATTTCAACATAAGATGCTGCATTCAAGTTCAGGAGAGTTGGGACAAGGCAATTCTCTTGAACGCTGCCTTCAGGTATGGCATGGAAAGAGGGCATTTGATTTTTCTTTCACCAGAGTAAAAACTGCATTCATGGTCTGGAGAGGGCACTTTTTACAGACGGGTAAAAGGGCAGGGGCTCAAGCCCCCTTTCATGTCTATGTGTGCATGTGCCTGGATGGTGCCCTGGCAGGAAAAAAGGTTGGGAAGCACTGTTTTACACCACTGGCCCCAGAATGTCTCTCTGCCCACGTAATTATATCTATACTGTACCTCATATAGCATCATGCAGCGAGCATGCATTGGTGTTCATCATCTCGCCATAGGGTTGGGGTGGGATTCTGTGGGATTATTGCAGGCATGAGACATGATATGTGGAACGGTGCGGTGGAGTTATGTGACATGTATCGAGGGGTCTCTGTGCGCGCTGGCGGTCTGAGCCACCGTGTCGCCCGTCGGATTTTCATGTGTCTTCATCTGTAACAGGTGGGGAGCACAGGGCTACACACGCCCTGAATGGCCAGTGGTTCTCAAAGTGGAGTCCGGGGACCCCCAGGGGTCCTGGGCGGGACGCCTGGGGGTTAATTTATTGATAATTAAGCCCCTTTTCGACTGCAGCTTTAACACCACACTACACCACACCACACCACATAAAAATATCTACATTTTCCTATACACAAAAGTACCCCTATCGGTAAGAAACAAATTGTCCATTTTAACTGTGATTATAATAGAGTATACATTTATATTACAACTATTCTACTTATAACACACTATAATGGATTATAACTGTGATTATAATACACTGTAAAGTATTAATGCATTACTATGATAACTATAATACACTAGAGATTAGATTATAATAGTGGTTATAACACAATAGAAACTATTATCATGAATTGCAACTATATCCTGGTGGTCTAAATGAAAAGTCAGTCAGTGATCATTATGAAGTGTTTGGCCTAGCTCAGACCTACTCTAGATTGGATACTTTTTAGTAACACGTTTAGTACCACTTTCACACCACTCTACCCAAGTCATTGTAGTGGGAAACCTGGCACAAGTGGGCGGTGTGGAGTGGTGCTGGGCCATATCAGTGGAAAAGGGGCTTTAGAAACCAAGTGGATCCATAAAGGCCTGTAACTCTGAGAGTGTACAAATGGAACCAAACGGACCCTTTCAGGTCAGTTTGGTTCCATACACTCTTTCAAGAGTATAGATCATTTATCAGGGAAGTTCAGTGTTGGACGGGGGAGGCGGAGGAGAGACTCAGATTTGATTTTGAAATGACAGACTGGGAATCATTTTTCAGTGAACATGGTGATGATGTAGATAGCCTTTGTCAGGTTATCACTGACTATATCTGCTTCTGCGAGAAGGTGTGTGTTCCTACTAAGAAGGTTCGCTGCTTCTCTAACAACAAGCCGTGGATGACAAAAGAAATCATTCACCTCCTTAAGAGGAAAAGGGATCTGTTCCATGCAGGTGACTCGGAGGGCGTGAGGGTGGTGGTGGAGGAGCTTAAAACAGTCAAGGCTCAGGCAAAAGGGAGCTACAAAGCTAAGCTGGAGAACTCTCTGAGGGAGAACAATACGAGACAAGTGTGGGATGGTTTTAGGAAGATCACGGGGTAGGCTCTGCCAACTCTACTGTGTCAGGCACGGAGGAGCTGGCAAACGAGATGAACCGTTTTTTTCAATCGGTTTGACGGTGATCCTGTTAATGTTCAACAAGCAGCGGCTGGGTCAAACGGTGCCTAAGAAGACCCGTCCCTCGGTCCTCAATGATTACAGACCAGTCGCCCTGACATCACAGGTCATGAAGGTCTTTGAACGGCTGGTTCTGAACCTACTGAGACCGGCGGTCAGTGATCACCTGGACCCCCTTCAGTTTGCCTACCAGGCTGATATTGGGGTTGATGACGCCATCACCTACATGCTCCATAAGTCTCTCACCCATCTGGAAGATCTGGGCAGCACAGTCAGAATTATGTTTTTTGACTTCTCCAGTGCTTTCAACACTATCCAACCGTCTCTGCTTGCGGAGAAGCTTACGCTGATGGGGGTGGACAAGGGCTTTGTGGCATGGATCACAGACTACCTTTCACAAAGACCACAGTCTGTGAGACTGCAGGGCTGTCGGTCCGATGTGCTGGTGAGCAACACGGGGGCCCCTCAAGGAACTGTGCTCTCACCCTTCCTGTTCACTCTCTGTACATCGGACTTCCGCTTCAACTCCAAGACCTGTCATCTGCAGAAGTTCTCAGATGATACCGTAGTGATCAGCAAGATCTCGGGTGACAACACGGCTGAGCACGATGGTGTGGTTAGGGACTTTGTGCAGTGGAGCGAGGACAACCATCTCAAGCTCAACGCAAGCAAGACTAAGGAGATGGTGGTGGATTTCCGCACCTCCAAGAGAGTCCCCCCGGTGCCAAGCACCATTAACGGTGAGGTGGTTGAGCTCGTGGATAACTACAAATTCCTCGGAGTACACCTGAATAGTTCACTGGACTGGTCGGACAACGCGCAGGCGATTCACAGCAAGGGGAAAAGCAGGCTGTTCCTCCTGAGAAGACTGAGATCGTTTGGGGTGTGCAATAGGATGCTACAGATGTTGTTAAACAATGTTTGCTTTGTTTAACAATGACAGTGAGATACTTGTTTGCACTAACTAGCATTGACTGCTATGGTCTCTTTTGCAAGACACTTTATGTATATATACTTATATATTATTCGCCCCCTCTATTGATGCACCTTCTCTTTATTGTCTCCACCAGCCGAAGGCTGAGGGAGAGTATGTTTTCCCCTCCGTCCGTCCGTCCGTCCGTCCGTCCGTCCGTGCGTGCGTCCGTCCGTGCGTCCGTCCGTGCGTCCTCGCAGTTTGTGAGCAGACTACAGAAAATATAGGATCTGAAAGTATTTAATTTCCGAACCCAGACAAATTAAATGAAGAAAAAGTATTTCAAATACATGTATTCAAAATACTACAGAACTGCATCACCATCACTGATACGCACGCACGCACAGACTGTTGATGTTCCGTGCATATGCCCCGTTTATATCTGTGTATATTTTTCGCTGTCACGTTAGCCATTGGTTTAGATAATTGACGACGTATGTTCTTTGTGTTTACATAGTGTAAGTGCAGTTTAAACGTACCCGTAAAACACTGTCAACACTGACATAACAGGGGGGGGGGGGGGGGGGGCACACAGTAGAAATGTTAAGCATTCAGGGGCACACACATACTATAAGTGTGTCTGGACTTATTATGCACATTCTGGGAGGTGCGCTTGATTTATTTCAGCTCTAACAACCAGGTGTTATTGAAGCAATAAGCCAAAAGAGGCATGGGGTTACCTGGTATTTTATAACGGCTGAGACTGGTGAGACTCCAACCCTCTCAGCCGTTATAAAATACAGGTAACCACATACCTTGTGTGGCTTATTGCTTTTCTAAAACGGTTACATTATGGCAACATGGAAAATCATAGACATGTACTAATTAAAACTGTTCTATTTCACTAATAATTCACTACAAGGTCTGCAAGAAAGTAGTTCCCGGCAACAAGAAAGTAGTTCCCAGCAACAAGAAAGTAGTTCCCAGCGTCTTTGCCAACAACACAGGTGCAGATAATTGGCGCACTGTGAAACACTGTGGAAAGAAATAACGCACCTGGGTTTGATATAAACTGATTCAAGGTGTGGATTATAGTCTCATATACCACAGCAATTAAAGGGAATCCAGCCAATCAGAATCAAGGAATGGAACTAGCCGTTTTAGAATGTGTCTTTGTGTGGTGTTTTATTATATTTCTTTATTTTTAAGTTTAAGTATGTTTTTGTTTGTTTGCTCTTTGTTTTGAACCTATACAACACTTTGGTTGACTTGTTTTTGATTTGAGTTGAGTTTATTTATTTAGTGCCAGAATCTTTTCCAATTTGGCTGGATATATGTGCCAGCCTTTTTTGACCATTTTGCTACAACTCTGCAGAGCCACAGCGAATCCAAAAATAGTAAGATATTCATTCTGAATGAAGATTAGAATGCCTACTTTCACCTGCAAGATTATGCAATAAAAGGCAAAACCCGGTGATTTTCGGGATAGGCACCACGGACATGAAAATAACCACCCGGAAATCTTTGGGATAGGCACCAAATGAGTTACGGGATATGACGTTGGGGAGATCGCTACCTTGATTTATTTTAGAAATCAGGCGTGGTGGTTTTAAGAGAGCTATTATTGTAGGAAACGTAACAAAGCAGCATGCGTGATTGGGTGACTGCGCTGCTAAGCCTTCACAATTTACAATTTAGGCATTCAGCGGACGCTCTTCAATCCAGAGCGATTTACAACGAGCAAGGACAGCACAAGGTAATACACCGAACGCATAGCAATAGTAATCTAGGATTGCTATGCAAGGTGAACGCGGAGCAAAATGGCAACTACTGTATACAGGGGCGTCAATTGGGTATGGCAGGGGTATGTCCAGGGGGGAAAATAAAAGTTACTTTCAAATATAAATCCATGAATGTCTCTTTGTCTATCTGTCCTGGTTATTATGTTGTTAAATTACAGTAAAATAACTACAAATGCAAAATTTAACAAAATGATCATTTTAACAAGGTATTATAATTATATTCTCCACACTTGTATTCGCCCCATCTTGACAAAATGGTATATTCCCAGGTTCCGCAGGTCAGCTGCACAGGTGAAATGCATTATTGTTAATTGTGGCACGTTTACTAACATGCCAAGTTTAGCTGCACTTGAACAACCGTTACAGGCTGCCATATCCAGCCCAAGAAACTGTAGAAACGGGGGAATAAAATGTATTTCTTAAAATAAATGTATCATGCCTGTTGCTAAGGTATGGCAACATGACTGGTGTCTTGCACACGCGTGAAGTCATGTTGCCACACCTTAGCTTTTTCTGAACTGACGCCACTGACTGTATAGCGCCGTTCAGTAGCTGGAGCTACAAGAGCTCCCCGTGCCCTTAAGCCCTCGTATAGGGCAACATTCTGGACCCTCGCCCATAAAAACAAACGCCATTTACAGCTGAATAGACATGGATAATGTCGGACTCAGCAGGAATGTCGCCAGCATCACTTGATAAACATCAATGACTTCCTCATCAGCAAAATCTGGCGCTTTCCTCAACAAAGTAGCTTTAAAAATAAAAGCTCGAATTATGTTAGCAAGCCACGATTGAAATGCTCTCTAATCGAGGAGGTCAAGTGCCTTGGACTGGTTTCTCTCTCGTCTTTTGGCTTAATTGCTGCCTTTCGTTTAGCACAGGGTGGCATTAATGTAGGTGCACACGGACAAATGTGTCTGATAAATATATTGTAAACAACAACACCTTCTTATTCCCCTATGAGATACATTAATCCATCACACAGAAATAAGACAGGAGAGTGATTCAGAGTGAGAATGGAACAGAAATAATGGTTGGTTCGTGCTCTCTCTGACAAATTATGTTTTGACATGAGTTTATGTATGGTCATTTGGTCAGTCAATGGATGACGTTTCAACAGTTCATAGGATATGTTTCTTGTCCACAAATGACAAGACAAAGAGTCCATATACAGGGTTCCTGGGGGGAGAGATGTCCTTGCTGGTGTCTGGATGACACCAGATGTCCCAGGCTGAGCCTTAGAATACCAAAACAATTCTCATTGTTTTAGTTACAGGCTCCATGGCAGTAGATAAGGCCTCAGTTCTACCAGACAGAAATCTGGCCTTGTAAATGCTGTACATGACATGGCACAGTCACGGACTGTGCCTTAGGGTCCGGTGGTCATCAATATGTATTGATACAAAGATGATATGAACCATAACAAAATACCTATCAGGGTCCGTGGCAAAGACTTGTCTGTGGAAAATGTAAGATTTATAAAGTTCTTATTTTGATCATGATAAGACTCAATTACAGAATGTCAAGTCTCCAGGTTTTATTCAGAATATTCGTCACTGTCTGGTCAAAACCTCTTAACTCCATTTTTGAGGTTTTTGGCATAAATCATGGCTATTGAACACCCTTTACATCTGAGTCTTGGTCAAAATAATATTGAACCAATGGAAAGTAGAACAAAGTCGGACAAAACCTCCTAACTCCACACTTTTATGCCAAACCAGCTCTCCACCTGATTGGCCCTCTCTTTTTTTTTACATAAATATGTGCTATTGAACACCCTTTACGTCTGTGTGTTGGTTAAAATAATATTGAACCAATGAAAAGTAGTAAAAAGCACTTCGGTCAAAACTCCACTTGAGCTCATTTTCCCAAAAATTTACATTTTGGAGTTAGGAGGTTTCGGCCAGACAGCAGAGATATGTATGACACTTATTTGCTACGACGACACTATGGAATATTAGGAGTCCGACTAGTTCTCAAATGTTTTATTTGCACGGAGCCCCTTAACTCCGAGGGTTACAGACCTGTTATGGTCATTCAGGGCTAGCTCTTTATGTGTTTCAGTTATATTAAATACCAGGCACGTGCACACATAGACATCAAAGGGGGCTTGAGCCCCTGCCCTTTTATCCCTCTGTAAAAAGTGCCCTCTCCAGACCATGAATGCAGTTTTTACTATGGTGAAGGAAATGCAAATGCCCTCTTTCCATGCCATAACTGAAGGCAGCATTCAAGAGAACTGCCTTGTCCAAACTTAAATGCAACTTACCGTATGTTGAAAGAATTGCTATCGAAAATAGCCGACCTCCAAGCTCACAACGCGTCGCATGCGGCACGTTGTGAGCTCGGAGGTCTGCTATTTTCAATAGGCCTAGCTATTTTCACCAAAAGGCCCTTTTAGAAATTTCAGCCCCTGCCTCTCAAACATTCTCTGCACGTCCCTGTTAAATACATGGAATTTTGACAAAAATTTCCACCACACGCCAGCATGGTGATGAGCCCTGGTTTTGCGACGCGGTGTAGCCACTACCAGCCAGTGTGTTTACTTTGAACGCTATAACACACAGTCAGGCATGCACACACGCCTGCTGTGCATTCCTCGCATGCTAACAAACGATCAGCAGTAATGAAAGCCCAGGCTCCGTTATTAAGACCCCCTGGACAGGACAGGACAGAAATAACACATGGCTTCATAACCGGGTAATAATCTTCATAACAATGCAACCGGGTGTCCCAACTATAGTGTTGATTTAGACCAGGGGTGCCCTCAAGGTAGATTGTGATACAGTTTACAGTTTAGGCATTTAGCAGACGCTTTTAATCCAAAGCGATTTACAATAAGCATAATGAATGGGTGAATGTAAAGCACAATCTATGTAAAGCGCCTTGGAAAAAATTGCTATATAAAAGCACCATTTACACACACACACACACACACACGCGCACGCGCACGCGCACGCACACGCACACGCACACGCACACGCACGCACGCACGCACACACACACACACACACACACACACACACACACACACACACACACACACACACACACACACACACACACTCTATTAAATATATCTTCATCAGAGAGTCTCTCTCACTCTATCTCATTCTATTCATAACTGAAGTTCATCGGACAATTGTGCATTCCACAACATCACATGCACCTGAGCTATGGGATCATGACCTTACCATACATGGACGGCGCAGGCGCGCACACAAGCGAGTACACATCAAATGACACACATTCATAGTTGCCAGTTGTGGAAAAAATACTTCTGTTACAAATATAAGTTCGGAATAAATGCTTGAGCAAAAGTACAAAAGCATGGCATCAAAATGTACTTACCAAACATTGGAAAGTAGGCCACTCATTATGTAGACTGTGCCATTTCATACGTTTTCAAACGTATGAAATGTATACAAAATCTTTTGAAAATAGCAGGTCTACAAGCACAAATAATTGTAGTGGGCAGTGTAAAAGTACAATATTTGCCTTTTTGAGATGTGTTGGAGTAGAAGCAAAGGTACTTGAGTAAATATAGTTTACACCAGTGGTTCTCAACCTTTTCAGGCCACGTCCCCCAAAATAATCATATTTGAACTGGGGACCCCTCCACCCTATACGAGCACTAAGAGTTGAGACATTACATTTTGTATAACACGGTTCTATTGTGAAAATAGACGATCTACATGCTCACAACGCCTCGCAACGATCATCTATTTTCACAATTTCTGCCTCTAATATTTGACAATTTGACCAATGTGTAATTTGTCATTTTAGAGGTATTCAAAAGTCCTCAAATTGTCACTTTAGAAATGTGCAGATACCATCTATACACTTCCAACTTTATGCTGGTTTGTTTACTGTTGAGTGAGAAAGTGTTGTATATTTTGAGACGAATAGACCATATTCACGGCCCGCCCACGCACGCGCACTCAGCGAATTTCTCAGCAACTTCCTGGTGCTGACGTCAGCTCTGGAGGGTAAAATCACACAGAAATTGCTGGACTTAAAGCCAACAAATCAATATTTCGAACGGTAAAGTAAATTATAACGCTTTGTGCCTTTTACTATCTTGTGTTCTTGATCATGCTAGCCGTATTTTATACATTACTATTGCGTAGCGTGAATTCGGTCAATTAGACTGAGGATGAATGCGCGGAACTGTGAATATTTCTAAGTCTTTTCTGGAGAAGAAGTTGTTGAGAAGACAGGCAGTGGAGGTTCTTGTAGATTTATTGAAGAACATGAGTTCCCAGGATGGAGCCCTTTGGCCCAAGCAGCCTTCTGGCTTGACTTGGGTTTGCTCATATGACAACAGCAACAAGACAGCTTTTATACCATACATACATATAGAAGAACAGAGACGGTCACTAAAGGCTCGCTGGAGGAGTTCCTCTCAGACAACCTAAATAGATCAAACATCTTCTTCATCAACAGACTCCATTGTCTTAAGAAAGCCTCGCATGGTAAGTAAGTTTACCAAACAGCACTGTTAAACAAAAGAGGTGTTATCTCAGCCTCTCTAGCAGAAGACCAATGAATATCACTTTGGTTCTCGTAGACGCACTGTCTCCATACATTCATTACAGTGACATAAGAAATATTGGGTAATTAAATAGAGACAAATTCACATCAAAAGCAATATTGCACATTAAGTAGTCCCCCCAGGAATCCGCTGAGAAAAAGTCTTGATTCCGCGGAGACCAATCCTGATTCTGCGGAATTCTGCGGAGAACATTTCTTGATTCCGTGGACATTAAAAAAACAACCTAAAATGACAAATGAAAAATTATATAGTTCTAACAATCAAGTAAAACCCTTCATGAAATAGCTACAATTAATTGTTATTAGAGGTTAGAATAATCGAATAATAATTTTTGAGAATAAAAATCTAATATTAAATTCATTATTTTTTAATTGCTATTGTTTTTAATAATTACTTTCTGTTGCAAAGACTATATTGTCATCTAAACCATGCCCATAGTAACCACATTAGAGGATAGCCTACCTACTTCCTAGTATGGGTGTAATATTTATGTATTCTCTTCTGCATTAGCATTGTTATTGCCAGGACCATAGAGGCATAGAGAAGAACTATAGTTCAGGACACAGTTTCTGTCAGGAACGAATGTGTGACCAGACGGGACCATCCAGCATCAGTGCTAGCAGGAGGGAAGCTAAGCTATTCCCTCAGACTCTGTATGAGGTGGCCACTGGCCAAACCGGCATGTACAAATCGTTTTATAATAGTAGTAATAACTACTCCCGCCGCTCTGCTGCCACTCGCGACTGTTATTCCACGGCCGTCAGAAAAGTCCGCGAATGGCCGAGAAATCCGCGGGTGGTCGCGAGTTCCGCGATAAATTCCGTGATCGCGGAATCGCGGATTCCTGGGGGGAGCGGGGGACTAATTAAGTTAATCATCTGGGGACCCAAATAATTTGGGGACCCCCCTGGGGGTCCCGACCCACAGGTTGAGAACCACTGCTTTACACCACTGCATTCCGCAGCGACCAGCTCGCATTCAGTTCGATCCTGCTGTGTGATTTACTGCTATTACGGACTGTGGCCCTCATACTGTACATGTCTGGCTTCAGCGGTTTTCTCTGACACTCAAATAATGGACGACGTACAGTAGCTAACCGTAGATGTCAGGTTCCACATCCATGAGTTGAATCAAAGAGCTCAATGCTCTCGGCTGGCTAGAAAACAAAGTGCTTCTAAATCGGATTAGTTTGAATAGTTTTGCCCTGACCAGAGCGAGACCGCAAGCTTTTTTTTATCAGCCTCCACCGAGCAACGATTCTAGCAGGGAGGGAGGGAGATAGGTAGGTAGGTAGGTAGGTAGGTAGGTAGGTAGGTACAGAAAGTAGGTAGGTAGGTAGGTAGGTAGGTAGGTAGGTAGGTAGGTAGGTAGGTACAGAAAGTAGGTAGGTAGGTAGGTAGGTAGGTAGGTAGGTAGGTAGGTAGGTACAGAAAGTAGGTAGGTAGGTAGGTAGGTAGGTAGGTAGGTAGGTAGGTACAGAAAGTAGGTAGGTAGGTAGGTAGGTAGGTAGGTAGGTAGGTAGGTAGGTACAGAAAGTAGGTAGGTACAGAAAGTAGGTAGGTAGGTAGGTAGGTAGGTAGGTAGGTAGGTAGGTAGGTACAGAAAGTAGGTAGGTACAGAAAGTAGGTAGGTAGGTAGGTAGGTAGGTAGGTAGGTAGGTAGGTACAGAAAGTAGGTAGGTACAGAAAGTAGGTAGGTAGGTAGGTAGGTAGGTACAGAAAGTAGGTAGGTAGGTAGGTAGGTAGGTAGGTAGGTAGGTAGGTAGGTAGACGCGAGCTTGTACTGTAGATGCTTTATTTTCAAATAGCCTAGTATACAGTGTTAAAACCTAGCCTATAGTTGCTCCTTTTTTAGGCTTGTTTTCATAGACCTACATGGTCACATTTGTTTCTCTTGCAAAATGTGTCAACACTGATCACCTACATTCCACCTGCAGTCCACTATAGTATAGGGCGGAAGTGAACAGATATGGAATGAAGCAGCAGAAAAGGTTGATTCCATGTGGTACTGATGTTGGAAGTGGAACCATAGGAGAGATAACAACAGGTCAATCAAAATAACAATTTGTCTACGTTCTGCAAAACAAGGGTTCATATTCTAGATTGTAATCAGAGAAAAGAAAAAGTGAGTGTTAAAATATTTTCATTTGCTTCGTTCTATTGTTTTATCGTGTTTACCGTGCTAAAATGTGGGGCATAGGTATTTGCGTACGCATGGGGGCATGTGTACAAGTTGCTAAATATGTCTTTTTAGACACAATAAACCAGCAGTTTCAGTATTGCTATTTACAGTAACACTTCTAGCACCCATAAGTCACATCCAACCATGAAAGGTTGCGTTGTATCTTGGTAATGGGCTCATTCTGTGTAAAATTACATATTTAGTACCTGTACGCATGCCCCCAACCACTGAAATAAAAATCTCTAAAACAATAGAAAGAAGTAAATTAATTCATTTTAACACTAATCTTTTATATTCTTTCATTACAATCTAAAATATGAACCCTTGTTGTAAAAAACTAAAGTTGTCCTTTAACAATAATTGAGAGCGGAAAATGAAACCAAATTTGGTTTCATTTTACACTCTCATTTTACACAATTGTGTTTCATTTGACACTCTTCCCTTATAGATATTAAAGATCCATAAGTTTGTATAGATCTTAAAGATAAGGGGCCATTTGGTTACCAACGCTCCATCATTTCTGCCTTGCGTAGCCAGACGAATCTGCAATTGCAAGAAAAATCGCCCTTATTGGCTGGCTAGGCAAGGCCACCATCATTTAGCTGGGGACCTCATGGAACCCCCTCAAGGACTGTTTTAACCCATTACGACCTGAGGCCGATTCATGCCTTCCAAATGTTTCTAATTCAAAATTATTCAAGATTTTTCGGAAATGTTCAAAATAGCAGATGTTTTAATGACTTTGCCGATCTACGTACATTCCCACTTTGTCACACTGTCAAGACATACACACATGCACACGCACACGCACACACACATACACACACACACACACACACACACACACACACACACACACACACACACAGGTCTGAGAGACAAGCAGCTGTCATGCAGCTCTTCTGTTGCACTCCGTACTCCATCTGCTTGTCTGTCTGTCTGTCTGTTCGCCATGAAGCTTATCAGTGTTAGACGCTTGTTCAACAACACCAACACCACACACACACACACACACACACACACACACACACACACACACACACACACACACACACACACACACACACACACACACACACACACACAGTCACACACACACACACACACACACACACAGAGAGAGAACAGTATAAGGTGTGGGATTGATATATCCCGTAGAGAAATGTGATTGGTGGATAAGAGACAGTTCTGAGTGCATGTTACGAAGATAGGATATCGTCGCTGTCGGGTGGAAACCCTGTATGTCCAAAACCGTTCTTTTTGTATTTATCTTTTTAAAAAATGATATAAAATAGATAAAAAATAAACGATCTACAAGCACAGGCGTTGTGTGCTTGTAGATCTGCTATTTTCACTGGTTTTGTGCGACAGTCTTGCACCATGAAGCAGGGGCTTTAATTTACGTGAAAGAAAGCGTACATTTGAAACTTGGAGATACGAGGTTTCTGCCCGACCGTGACAATACGGTTCTCTGTCCGATGGAATCCAAAAGTGTTACTTTTCAGGGTTCTCATTCGCGAAAATAGCAGATCTACAAGCTCGAAAACTGCTGCTTTTGATGTTTTTTTGTGTGTGACGCAGTAGTGTATGATCAAGTGTAGGGCGTTGATCTGCGAGAGAGATTAAACGAGAGAGAGAGAGAGAGAGAGAGAGAGAGAGAGAGAGAGAGAGAGAGAGAGAGAGAGTACATAAGGTTCTACCACTATCAGCTCTGGAACACTTGTTGCTGCTACTGGCAGCTTCACACACATTCTCTCTCGGGCATGTGCACACATAGACATCAAAGAGGGCTTGAGCCCCTGCCCTTTTATCCCTCTGTAAAAAGTGCCCTCTCCAGACCATGAATGTGTTTTTTACTATGGTGAAAGAAATGCAAATGCCCTCTTTCCATGCCATACCTGAAGGCAGCATCCAAGAGAATCGCCTTGTCCAAACTCTCCTGAACTTGAATGCAGCATCTCACGTTGAAAGAATTGTCCTCTCTGTGTAGAAATCAAGCTTCTACCACTTTTTGTGGTCACATGTTCAGATACTGGATTCTGATTGGCTTAAAACAGTGGTAAATCAGTCAACAACCTGGAGTTGGCTCATGGACACCGCCCACTGTTGTGTTACAGTTGTAACATTGCAAGTTACAACTGTGTTTTCTTTCATTTATATGGTAGAAGTGGTAGAAAAGCCATTTACCATGAGAGGGAGTGGGTTGTTGGCTGATTTACCGCTGTTTCAGGGTTGTGGCACGAGGCGAAGCTGAGTGCCAATCAACCCTGAAACAGTGGTACAACAGTGGCCGACATCTAAAATAGCCGACCTCCAAGCTCACAACGCGTCGCAGCGCGACGCGTTGTGAGCTTGAAGGTCTGCTATTTTCGAAATTTTCACCGAGGCCCTTTTAGAAATTTCAGCCCCTGCCTCTCTAACATTCTCTGCACGTCCCTATTCTCTCTCCTACTCCCCCTCTCTCTCTCTCTCTCTCTCTCTCAGTAGTTCGGTGCAGCACCATGTAAGGTCGAAGAGCTGCTCCCCGAGCCACAGAAAGAAAACAGGAAAAAAGAAAAAGAAAAGGAATCTTTTTACACAGCATTCTTTTTTTAAATGGTTGTATTTTTAGCTGCAGAGCCTCCGCTGCGATGATATAAAGCCTGCTTTTAGCTGTAACGCTGCTCAGCAGAATCTAAGTTAGCTCCATCAAACTGAGAACATTCGAAGCAAAATGTTTGGGATGTATATAGGGCCCTAGAGCAGGGGTTTCCCAAAGTGGGTGCCGTGGCACCCTAGGGTGCATAGATGCCAGTCCAGCAGCATGAGACAGTTTGGGGCTCTCCCCAGAGAGGCAGAGCTGGAAAAGTGGCATTTGCATATGCCACTTTGGCAACAGCATAATTATGCCACTTTGGCAACAGCATATGCCACTTTGGCATCAACATATGCCACTTTGGCAACAGCATATGCCACTTTGGCATCAACATATGCCACTTTGGCAACAGCATATGCCACTTTGGCATCAACATATGCCACTTTGGCAACAGCATATGCCACTTTGGCATCAACATATGCCACTTTGGCAACAGCATATGCCACTTTGGCATCATCATATGCCACTTTGGCAACGGCATATGCCATTTTGGCATCAAAATATGCCACTTTGGCAACGGCATATGCCACTTTGGCATCAACACATGCCACTTTGGCAACAGCATATGCCACTTTGGCATCAACATATGCCACTTTGGCAACGGCATATGCCACTTTGGCAACGGCATATGCCACTTTGGGAAATGGTACATGCCTGGCAGATGCCAAATGCCACTTTTCCAGCTCGCCCTTTATGGTCCCCAGGTTGGCAGAGGGAGAATAGTGCCCACTTAGCAATTGGCACTGGGTGGAAAAAATGGGTTCAAAACATTGTGGGATAAAGAAAAAATAACAAAAAGTATATATAAAAGTGAAGCTGATGAATGGGGTTTCTCTCCTGCTTGGATGCAATTGGTGTCCTGACCTAAAAGAACATCTATTTACTAAAGAGCTGGCCAGATGGGGAGACACATGAGCTTTAAATTTAACAATTTCACTCGTGTGAAATTGCTGTATTCATGCTGACAGAAGTTTTCTAGCTCAGCACAACTAGCATGTTGTTATGAGTTATGTTGGCATTTGTTTACGTGTTTGTGATGTTGAGATCAGTTCTCACTCAAAATTACATTAAGCTAATCATCTGGGGACCCCACCAAATAATTTGGGGACCCCCCTCGGGGTCCCGACCAACAGGTTGAGAACCACTGTAGTAAGTTAACCGTGCAATAAGCGGGATAACAACTCGTTCAGCTCGCTCAGCGGTTGATATGCCACCTCCGCTCCGCGTCGGTGGCATATCAACCCTGTCGGGCTCCTATCACTCGATAATGACCGCTGAACGAGATGTTATCCCTTACGTGGCTCACTGTCAGAGCTAGCAAGATTAACAGCATGTTTACACACAGATTCGCCTTATAAGCCAGGCGTACTGTTGTACTTAACGGTCTGTGGCGCAAAAATAGTTTGTTATACTTTTTTGGACATTTCTTCCTGTCTTTTTTCTTTGCCTGACCTTATCCTTCCACAGTGGGACACGCACGCACGCACACACGCACACACACACACACACACACACACACACACACACACACACACACACACACACACACACAGTCACGCACACAGAGAGAGAGGGGGAGAGCTGGGGGAGAGCTGTATTTGCCAAATTACATTGGATTGCCCCCACATTCTACAGCAACTAACTCACATTAAAGGAGTAGTTCACCCCCAAAATGACTTTTTTTCTATTAATTACTCATGCCATGGAGACTTGAGTTCAATAATATTTTTAGTTTTTTGTCACATTCCTAAGACAAAAATTTGATTCGAGTAAATTTACCCCCATTGATTCCGTATGGGGACCCGTTTCGAAACGGGTCCCCATCCGGAACAAATGGGGGTAAATTTATTGTTATCACATTTTTGTCTTAGGAATGTGACAAAAAACTAAAAATATTATTGAACTCTACTCTCCATGGCGTGACTAATCAATAGAAAAAAAGTAATGTTGGGGGTGAACTACCCCTTTAAGTCCAATAATGTAATATTCTTGTCTGCCTTCAGCTGCAGCAACTTTCTCTGAGTTCTGAACACAAGTAACCCCTCTACGCCACTTTAAAGGAGCATAGTTCACCCCTCTACTTATCTTCAATCAATTACACACCCCATGAAGCCTTTAGTTTTTTGGGCGAATTCTAAGCCAATCATTTTATGACTCAAGAGACTCTTTTGAGTCTCCTAGCGGAAACGCAGCCGGCAGGATATATTTATATCAACAACATTTTCCAGAAAACTCCTAGGATTTATAACAGTGTTTAAAAAAAGAAGATCTAAGCTTGCAGCGAGCTTGTACATCTCCAAAAAAAAAACGAACTGTCGAGAACGAGAATGATCCAGGGCAAAAAGAAACTCTAGCCCATCCCTACTCTAGCCGATCTAGCCCTAACCTGGACATGAACACTGTGAAGTTGTTTACACAAAGTTAGGTAGCAACAACTGGAAAGAAATGCTGTTGGTGTATAACAGGGATGTCAAACTCAAATACACAGTGGGCCAAAATAAAGAAGGTACAAGGCGAGGTCCAGACTGGTTATGTTTACTTAAAACGTGAACAGGATGTGTTCTATGATGGACCCTTGCGTTGGACGTATCTTTTACACAGCCTGATTGGCCTTGAGCTGTTGTTTAAACATGTGCCACCAAAGTAGTTCAGTTGAAGAGCTGACACATAAACCTTTCACACCCAGCTAACACCTCTGAGGATGGGTAAGGGCTAACACCAAGCTCAGCAAGTGCATGGACTACATCATCAGCAGCCTTCATGAACGATTTGAAGCAAACATTTACATTTTTGTATATGTTGAACCGGGACCTAACGTCTATTTTATTGCACGAACATTAATCATGAAATGAATTAAGTAAAACATACTGTAAATAAAATCAGTTGCAATATTTTCTTATGGCTTATAAGTAATTTCAAGTGAAAACGTTTTTACAACGGGCAAAACAGCAACAAAAAAAATCTCCTTCAAAAATCTAATCAAATAATAGCAAGATAAATGCAACAATGAAACTGCGTGAATTATAAACTGAAAATGCATTATTAAAGCTCAGTTTGCTGATCCTCGCCATTCATTGCTTTCATATAGTAAAATAAATCAAATCAGTTGCATTCATTTCTATGCCCTTGGCTTTACATCAGTGAACATGTAGCCTACACTGCCTCCCACCTGGCTTGAACACCCTTGTTTTCAGAGTCCACCTTTGGTTTAGCCATTTTTGGGGAGAGGGGGTAGCTGAAAGTTGACCACAGGCGATACGCTACCGCTGCTGATAAATAGTAGACGCGGGCTTGTGCTCACAAGCCCTCCATACGCACCAATGCACTCGCAGTGCATTGTGGGACTTAGTAGTATATTATGGTGGTGCGTGCAATATACCAGCGGGCCAGTTCTAATAGTAATAACATATCGTCACTGTCTGGCCAAAACCTCTTTACTGTGATTTTTACTTAGATTTTTTTTTTCATGAATCAGGGCTATTGAACACCCTTTGAGTGTTGGTTAAAATAATATTGAACCAGTGGAAAGTAGTAAAAAGTGCTTGGGACAAAACCTCCGAGCTCCACACTTTCTGCCAATCCAGCTAACTCCACCCGATAGGCCCTCTCTTTTTTTCATAAATATGTGCTATATTGAACACCCTTTATGTCTCTGTGTTGGTTAAAATAATATTGAACCAATGAAAAGTAGTAAAAAGCCCTTCGGTCAAAACCTCCTAACTCCACTTGAGCTCATTTTGGAGTTTCGGGTTTCGGCCCGACAGCAGAGATATTCAAGTGCCTGATTTGACATAATATGGTGTATACAATATACCAAACGTTATGCAAATGTGATGCTTATTCTCTCTTTGATCTTTGGTTTTTTGCACCCTTTCTTTTCCTTAAAGGACAACTTTGTTTTTTTACAACAAGGGTTCATATTTTAGATAGTAATTAAAGAATATAAAAGTAGTTAAAATGTTTTTATTTACTCCTTTTGATCTTTTAGAGATTTTAATTATTTAGATTTCAGTGGCTGACGGCATGCGTACAAGTGGCTAAATATGTATTTTTACACAGAATAAGCCCATTCCCAAGATGCACCACAATCTTTCATGGGCAGATGTGACTTCTGGGGTAACTGTAAATAGCAATAAAGAAATTGCAGGCTTATTGTGGCTAAAAAGACATATTTAGCCACTTGTACACATGCCCCCATGCGTACGCATGCGCCACATGCTAAAACGATAGAACGAAGTAAATGAAAACATTTCAACACTCACTTTTTCTTTTCTCTAATTACAATCTAAAATATGAACCCTTGTTGTAAAAAAACAAAGTGGTCCTTTAAATCTTTCTAACCCCACTGCTGCTTTGTCTGAAGGAAGCCAGACCAAAATAAGTTTTACTCTCATGTACACCACATAAGTGTATATAATCAGATGATATACCTGCGACAGGCTGTAATAGTGCTTGTTACTTATAGGAGTGCTACTGTGTTGTGTTAATAATATATTACAATATTGTAGGTATTGTTTTATCATTCAGAGAGCTTAGACTAACAATGGAGCACTGCACAAAGTAAGCTGTAAGACTGGAATGGAATCAGTTCACTTGTTTGGCACACACACAGGCACGCATGTGCGCGTGTGCGCACACACACGCATGCACGCACGCACGCACGGACGCACGCATGCACGCGCGCACACACACACACACACACACACACACACACACACACACACATGCACAGTCTTCTCCCCTCAGATCGAGTCAGGTCGTTAGTGGTGGAAAAAGTACTTGCGTGTCTTACTTAAGTAAAAGTATCAATACTGCAATGTAGAAACACTCCGTTATGAGTAAAAGTAAAGGAATTAAAAATGTGCTAGATTAAAAGTACAAAAGTATTGCATCAAAATGTACTTAAATTAGAACAAGTAAAAGTACTACTCATTGTGCAGAGTGTCCCATTTCAAGTTTTCAAGTAACTAAAGTTTTCAAATACATTTAGTGGAGTCAAGGTATAATATTTGCCTCTGAGATGTGGTGGAGTAGAAGTAAAAGTATTGGAAACTGAAAGTACTCAAGCAGGTGCAAATAACCAGAAATTGTGCTCAAGTACAGTACTTGAGTACATGTATTTAGTTACTTTACATCTCTGAACCTCTGCAGTTCTCCCATTCCTCTCACTGTGATGATCGCCCTCCCTCTCTTCCTCCCTCGCCAGGGACGTGCAGAGAATGTTAGAGAGGCAGGGGCTGACATTTTTAAAAGGGCCTTTTGTGGAAATCTAGAAAAAAGCAGACCTCCAAGATCACAACACGTCACAGCGCAACACGTTTTGAGCTTGGAGGTGGGCTATTTTCTATACAGTAGTTTTTCTTTTTTAAATATTTTTTATCCAACGGTTTTTGCAACCCATTTTTCTCACCCGGTGACTACCTAAAGAACGTGTAGTCCTGTTTTCCGCTTTCCCCCTGCCGCGCCAGGGGACATTGGGGAGCACCCGGCTGGCTAGGGGGAGGTAGTATAGAAACCAGGACTACTGCATGTTTTTGTGTGAGGGCATATGCCCATGGAGACACGGGGAGAACATGCAAACTCACCACCTAGGGTGTGGGTGCTGATGACGCGGGTGGAGGAACACGCCCCCAGCGCCCACAGCTTCCCCCGGCGGGAATCGAACCCAGGTTCTATACAGTACTTGATACCAAACGAAACTAAGCATAACTAAGTCAATACTGGAGATGTGGTTTTACGGCATGGATTTCTACACAGAGAGGGCAATTCTCTCAACATAAGATGCTGCATTCAAGTTCAGGAGAGTTTGGACAAAGCAATTCTCTTGAATGCTGCCTTAAAGTATTGCATTTCTTTCACCATAGTAATTCATGGTCTAGAGCTGTGTTTCTCAAATGAGGGTATGCTACAGGGGGTACTTGAGAGAAAATGGAAAATAGAAACATTTATGTCACTGTTATGTGTAAAGGCCCATTCCCACTGGGCCAGATAACAGATAAAAAATGTATGTAAACGTGCTGCAGCTGCTCCATATAGCTTTAAACCAAATTAAGTAAGATTTTGTTTTACTGTTACTGAATAGAAAACAGGCTACTTACTTTTATTTTCAAGATATTGACATAAAAACTGGACTTTTGATGTCAATATTTTCGAGTCAAAATGTTGTTGTCGATTAAAGGGTGGATTCATATCATCAGGAAAAAGGGGTACTGAAACCCAAAAAGTTTGGGAACCACTGGTCTAGAGCAGGGGTTTTCAAAGTGGGTGACGGGGCACCCTGGGGTGCCGCGATGGCAGTCCAGGGGTGCCGCGAGATAAGTTATTTTCAGTCAGTTCTAACCAAAATGGCTATTATCTCAACGTTTTCCTCGCAACATAATCACTAAAATATCGTCACTGTCGGGCAGAAACCTCGTATCGCCAAGTTTCAAATGTGTACGTCTTTGGGTAAAGCAAAGCCCTGCTTCATCATACAAGACTGTCGCACAAAACTAGTGAAAACAGCCGATCTACAAGCACACAACGCCTCGCTGTGTGCTTGTAGATCTGCTGTTTTCACTAGTTTAGTATACATTTTATAGATGATAAATACAAAACAAACGGTTTTGGACATACAAGGAAAAAATGATAATGTAGGGGTAAAAAAAAATATTCACGGGGTGCCCTGAGACAAAAAAGTTTGGGAACCACTGGTCTAGAGAGGGCACTTTTTAACAGACGAGTTAAAGGGCAAGCCCCTTTGATGGCTATGTGTGCACGTGCCTGTACCCATGCTATTCTCCAACTCTCCTCCTCTCCTCTCTGTTTCTCCTCCTCTCTCCATCTGGTCAACAGAGGAGCCATTCAGTCTCAGACAGCATCAACTATCTGACATACATTCATCCTCCATCAAACGACTCTGCTCTCACTTGAAAGGTAAGTATAAGACCGCGATTATGTTTTTCCTTTTTAGCGTTACACATAGAACGGGTACACATTATTGTGTATCATTATTTTATGCTTTATCTATTGAAAAATAGCAGATATACAAGCTCACAGCGTGCCACGCTGGGAGCTTGTAGGTCTGCTATTTTTGAAAAATTGTGAAACTTTGAATTTTGACCCGATTCTATAAGTGTCTTTTGAATCCTTCTAAGCTTTTTTGAATGTTTCTATGTCAGCGATCTGGCTAGTCATCGTCAAAGAAAAGGTCCTTTTCACTTAACTGGAGCTCAGTTAAGTCTGTTCTCGAGAGACTACTATGTCAGTGGTTCTCAAACCTTTTCATGTGAAGGACCCCCAAAATGATGTATTTGGCCACGGACCCCATCTCAAAATATTTAGTTCCAGGGACCACCCAGAAGCAAAATTTGAGTTACAAATGTTTGCTTTGAAAATACATATATTCAAAGATTTGCACACATTTTCATGACTTTTCAAAAATAGCAGATCTACAAGCTATGAGCCTTGTATATCTGCTATTTTTCACTGGTTAAAGCATTCAATAATTCTAGGCCTGAATGGGTTAAAAGTCCAACGTTAATGCAACCCTGATGCACTTTTCGGAGTTGTATTGAAGCTCTGGATTTGATGTGTAAGAACTGACCCTGTGGTAATTTTATTGCTTAAGTTGGTGTGTTGGGTTAGGTCAGGGGTCTTCAACGTTTTCAGGCCAAGGACCCCTTAGTTGAGAGAGAGATGAAGCAGGGACCCCCACAACCTTTTCATAGATTAATAAGTGTATTCTGGATCCATGTCAATTTGTGTTTTTAGATATTTAACCACTTGAACCGTCAATACTTGACATTTCACTCTGTACTTAGTCTGCCCTTTTTCCCCATCTACGCCAAACCTCTTTGCCAAAAATAGCCAATCTACAAGCTCACAACGCCTCGCGCTGCGAGGCGTTGTGAGCTTGTAGATCGGCTATTTTTGGCTAACGTTCTCAGAATATGGACATTAGGGTTCAAGTATATGCATATAATAAAGGAGAAAAAAGTTTCTATCACACTCATTTTTGGAGGACCCCCTGTAGTAACTCTGAGACCCTTGGATTAGGTTGTTTATCACAGAGTTGGGGAGTTTGGTTAGGTTCTTAGTTGGGTTAGGTTCTTTGTTAAACGGTAGGGTTGTTTACAAGTAAGTTTAGTTGAGTTAAGTTTTTAATTTAGTAAGTTTAGTTCCTTTGAACGTCACCCAGTGAGGTTGTATAGTTCATATATGTCAGAGTGAATTATCTGGTTATAGAATATGTTGGAAGTGAAAGAGCCCAGACAATCTACAAGCTCACAACACCTCGCAGCGCGAGGCGTTGTGAGCTTGTAGATCGGCTATTTTTGGCTAACGTTCTCAGAATATGTACGCTAGGGTTCAAGTGGTTAATATAAAAAAGGAGAAAAAATAAAAGATTTGGAGGACCCCCTGTAGTAACTCTGAGGACCCCCTGTTGGAGACTTGAATTCAAGGATGTTTATTTTGTTGTTTTTGCCGTATTCCTAAGCAAATAATTTGAGGAGACTCTTTGTGTCTCCATATAGGGAACATAGCAGGCTCTTTGTGTCTCCATAGGGAACATAGCAGGCTCTTTGTGTCTCCATAGGGAACATAGCAGGCTCTTTGTGTCTCCATAGGGAACCACTGCTGGTCATCAAATTATTGGCTTAGGAATGTGACCAAAACAAAAAAAGATATACATGAATTCAAGTTTCCATGGGGTGAGTAATCGACAGAAAAAAGACAAAAATAATTGGGGTGAACTATCCCTTTAATGTAACTTAGTAGTAGGCCTATATAGATTATAGAGGTTTAATTAAACTACAATACCCATAACTCCCTGTAGCTGAACATCATCACCAGCAAAAGCTATAGTGAACTACAAAAGTAAGGACGTTTGTCAAACATCGTTGAGTATTTCTACGTCCATTTGACTGTGTTACTGTGTCTCTTTGCAAACAATGAGGTTGTGTGTGTGTGTGTGTGTGTGTGTGTGTGTGTGTGTGTGTGTGTGTGTGTGTGTGTGTGTGTGTGTGTGTGCGTGCGTGTGTGTGCATGTGGCATGTGTCTCCATTGGTGTTAAAAGGGACAGCTACTGGTGTTGACGCGCGGTGATTAGACACACCGTTATGGAATGACTGGTATGTCACCGTCTCATGACCACACACGCACACGCACACGCACACGCACACACACACACACACACACACACACACACACACACGCACACTGCTCTCTAGCTTACAACTCACAGACGGTATTGTAAACAGGTTTAAAACTCTGCTGTTTCACTTACATTTGTTCACTTGCAGTAATAATAATAATACATCAAAATGTGACCTCTGTGAAGTTGGCACCCCATGTGTTGAACACATGTATAAAAATGGTGTCATTCTTTAGTTCTGGATTTGTGCTGAATTGTGCCATAAATTTTATAATTTGAGCTGGTATAATCCTTTAGATATTCTACACACCACCACTGTTCTACTATTAAGTACTACTGCACCACCCTCTTTAGGTCACTAGAATGTACTGCTGCTAAATTCTGCTAATTCATAACCATATCAATATTTATATATAATACCGGTATATAAAAACAAAATTGATGATTTCAACGGCACAAATTAGAGCACATCCAGCACTAAAGAATGAGACCCTTTTTAGCGATTTGGAGCCAAAGAAAAAAATTGGGGTGCAAGGCTCAGCAATACTATAAATTAAAATATCTCAAACATTATACCAGCACAAATTATAAAAAGTATGGCACAATTCAGCACAAATCCAGCACTAAAGAATGACACAATTTTTATATATGTTTTCATCATATGGGGTGCCAACTTCACGGAGGTCAAAAAGCGCTGTCTAAATCAGCCCTATTACGGAGGCTTATGGAGACTCTTGTGGCGCGCTATGCGTTGCTCAGCACTCCATTGCAGGCCATACGGAGCCAGGCAACACTCAACCAGAGCTATGCTTTATTATCTATACATTATGATAAGAAGCTGTCGTCGTGTGTGTGTGCGCGCGTGCGTGCGTGCGTGCGTGCGTGCGTGCGTGCGTGCGTGTGTGTGTGTGTGTGTGTGTGTGTGGTGGGCCTGAAACCTCTGATGTCATTCCACTTAAAGCAGCACGAGGTAGTTTGGGGTCCTATTATCAGTGGCCCAGTGTTGATTTGACGGCAAGTATTGATTTAGCTTCAGCCATTAGTCTTTAGTGTCTTTGGTCTTCAACGGGGGGTCCGGGACCTCTAGGGGGTCCTCAGAGTTACTACAGGGGGGCCGCCAAATCTTTGTGTGATAGGATTATGTTTTTTACATTAACCATTTGAACCCTAGCATCCCTATTCTGAGTGGAACATTAGCCAAAAATAGCAGATCTACAAGCTAACAATGCCTCGCGCTGCGAGGCGTTGTTAGCTTGTAGATCGGCTATTTTTGGCAAAGAAGTTTGCAAAGTATTTGACGGTTCAAGTGGTTAAATGTCTGAAAATACACATCACTCCAACACGATGACAGTGCTGTCAAACGGGAGGCTCTCTCCATTCCGACATGTCGCCACTCCGAAATTGACTTCTTATTGTCGGAGTAGCTGTCTAAGAAATCTATGAACATTCAAATCTGCGACACAATTTTATACAATATGTAGTGGGGGTCCCTGCTTCATCTCTCTCTCAGCTAAGGGGTCCTTGGCTGAAAACGTTTAAGACCCCTGCTTTAGAATAGCATTTCATTTAGTTTTTGGTCATATTTTTATTTTTTTTTTCTCTAAATTTTTATCCCACGATTTTTGTAACCCATTTTTTCACCCGGTGCCAATTGCCTAAGCTGTGATCCTGGGCTCTACTCTCCCTCTGCCAACCTGGGGAGGGCCCCGAACTGAGCTCATGCTTCCTTCAATGCATGAGGAGTGAGCAGGCCGCTTCTTATCACCTGACAGGGGGAGCTTCCCCGGTTGGACGTAGCGCGTGGAAGGAACACGTTATTCCAACCAGTTCCATTCCCCTCCATCAGGCGCCCCGGCTGGCCAGGGGGAGGCTTTATAGAGACCAGGTTTTTGGTCATATTTTAGTCATCTGAAATATTTTAGTTCCTGTCAAGTTCTAGTTGACTACTGTACATGTCGTACGATTTTAGTCGACCAAACCTACAGTTGATTTTGGTCGACAGTTCAATTGTGATCATTTCGGGGGAACAAAGGTGCGAAAGGTTTGGAAACCCTTGATCTACAGCAGGGGTCTTCAACGTTTTCAGGCCAAGGACCCCTTAGTTGAGAGAGAGATGAAGCAGGGACCCCCACAACCTGTTCATAGATTCCATATAGTTTCATCGTTTGACAGCACAATCATCAGTGTATTTTGGATTCATGTCAATTTGTGTTTTCAGATATTTAACCACTTGAACCATCAATACTTAATAAACTTGACCTTTCACTCTGTATTTAGTCTGCTCTTTTCCCCCTCTACACCAAAGATCTTTGCCGAAAATAGCCGATCTACAAGCTCACAACGCCTCGTGAGCTTGCTAGATCTGCTATTTTTGGCTAAAGTTGAGAATATGGACGCTAGGGTTCAAATGGTTAATATAAAGAAGGAGAAAAAAATCTTATCACACAAAGATTTGGAGGACCCCCTGTAGTATCTCTGAGGACCCCCTAGGTCAACAAATCTCATCGCCCCCAAAATAGCCAAAGCTCATAACATGAGCAACGCTACTTGTTGATCTGCTATCTGTAACAAATGGTTGGCTATTTTTGTCGAATGATGTAATCGTGATCATGAGCAATTGGGATACCTTCTGCTCTGCGTATTAATAATACTATACAAACTAATACATTATTTGTAGTAAATTACTAATAATTATAAGGTATATCATTCATCAATCTATCCAACCATTCATTCATGTGCTATCTTTTAATCCTTTTCCCAGACGGAAATCCAAGTCCTCTTCGTAGAGAAGGGAACAGAAGCTAAAGTTAACTCAAGCCAAGCCAGCTGCCACCTCATCTTGTCTTTTTTCCAACGACCACCCAGGACAACACCTTATCAAACCAAGTCCTAATCCACTTGGATCCATATTCCATTCAACAGCCCACTAAATCCAGCGTAATCCCATTGACTCCCGGGCCACTTCATCTGCCAAAGCCGATCCCACTTACATCCCCCTGCGTCAGAGCACCCTAAAAAAGCACCCAAAAAAAAGAGGGCCCAGTTCAAGTGACGCGGAAACCCATCTTCCGCAACGTGCCTATCCATCCAGCCGCCTCTTGTACCTCGACCCATCACCACCACCCGACCCAAAGAACCAGTTGATCCGACCGCGTCCTGTAACCCAACTCCACCACCACAACCACCCCAACCCAAAGAACCTGTCGACCCAACCAACCACCTAGCGTCAGAGGTGTAAGTACATTACATTTACTGTACTTAAGTACACTTTTGAGGTTTTTGTACTTTACTTGAGTATTTCCAATTTCCAATAATTTTACTTCTACTCCACTACATTTCGGATCCAAATATTGTACTCCAGTAATTATTTGAAAACTATTAGTTATTAGTTTGCAGATATAAATAATAATGTTATAAAACATACACAAACCACTTCAGCCCCTATTTTATACCTTGGCTATTTGAAAATAGCCGATCTACAAGCTCACGATGCGATGTTAGCTTGTAGATCTGCTATTTTCAAACATTTTGTACTTTTACTTTTGGTACTTTAAGTCTATTTTGATGCCAATACTTTCATACTTTTACTCAAGTACATTTTGAATTCTGGACTTTTACTTGTAACAGAGTACATCTACATTGCGGTATTGATTCTTTTACTTAAGTAAAGAATGTGGGTACTTTTTCCACCTCTGCCTATAGCGTAACCCACCTCCAGCGCCGCCACCCCACCTCCCCGCGATCCCAAAGCCGGGGCCGAGCCCGCACCGCGCCGCCGCCGCCATGGAGCGCGTGCAGCACATGACCAAGAACGCCATCCGCCGCGCCTCCCAGATCGAGGTGAGCCCCCAGACCAAGAGGAACCTGCAGGAGCTGTTCGTCAACTTCACCCTCATCCTCATCTGCCTCCTGCTCATCTACATCATCGTCCTGCTCAGCAGCTGAGCGCGCTGAGCCCATATTCTCCTTTTGCACAAAGTAGTGCATTGCAAGATAGAGGGCGCCAGATCCCTTTTGGTCACACCCTACCACTACTTCCTGTTCATCCACAGAGCATTGATTCTAGTTGTTTTGAATGTTTTCTCCATTAGATTTCTTTTCACTTTTTTCAACTTTTATTACTTGGGATGGTAAAAAGATGAGGCAGACAAATAAAATGTATTTTGACAAGTAATACAAGTTGAAAAAACTGAAAAGAAAGCACTTTAATCTAATGGAGAAAACAACTAGAATCAATGCTCTGTGGATGAACAAGAAGTAGTGGTAGGGTGTGACTAAAAGGGATCTTTGTGCAAAAGGAGAATTAGGGATGGGACGAAAAGCGATATTATCGGGTATTGTGAGGTTTTTATTTCCTAGCTGCATATCGGGTTACACTTAAACCCTCTATAATTGGTAAAAGGTACTTATAATATACGTACTTGAACTTTTTTTTCACTCTCTATCAGATGTCTTTGCCAAAAAATAGCCGATCTACAAGCTCACAACGCGTCGCAACCGCGACGCGTTGCGAGCTTGTAGATCTGCTATTTTTTGGCAAATGTGTTACGCCCCAGGATAATGGATTTTGATTATCGCGATAATATCGTAAATCGCGATTTCTTTTGTCACAATAATCGCGATATGACATTTTCATATTGTCCCATTCCTAGCCCATGGGCGCCGTCGCTTGGCCGGAAAATAGGCGATCTACATAATCGTCATAATCTTTTCCATGTTGAGAAATGTTAATATAGTTACAAACACCTTCAAAAACTAGTGCCGCGACGCGTTGTGAGCTTGTAGATCGGCTATTTCCACTATCAATGTTCTTTTTTTAAATTGTCAAATGTCATGTAATTTCTTTGTATATTTATGTTATGTGTCATATCTGCCATGTGCAACTTCAAAGCCTACAAGCCAAACAGAAATGTAACTGTCAACGACAAAAACACAATTACTGTAAATTGTTAATCGCAATTATTTGATTGACGATTAGTCGTCATGTAAAATGTCATACTCGACAGCCCTACGCGTTGGCCCTCCACAAAGCATAGCAGATCTACAAGCTTGCAGATCTGATGTTTTTGGGTGCGTGATGGCGTAAACCAGCTTCAAATGAAAGGAGACACATTCAAGACACCAGAGTTGGAGATCAAACTCTGAATTATGGAACTTTGTCCTTATTGATATGCATTACCTTAGCCTCTCTAAAGGCCAGTTTGTTTGTGTTATTGCATGGTGTGATGATCACTCATAGGGAACCCGTTTTAACAAACAAACAAAACAATAGCAGAATATTGTAATTGCTAAACGTGTTTTTCTTTTACACTGAATAGCACTGCCGTGTTGTGCACAAAACAGCACTTAAATGCATTTTGGTTACCTTATCGAGCTTGGAGTGACTACACTACAGTATACCCAGTGAGTGATGCATGAATTTCTAGTGCCTTTTATTTTAACCATGTGAAACCTTAGCATCCCGTTTCTGGCGCAAACGTAAGCCGATCTACAAGCTCACTAGCTGTGATCTTGTAGATGGGTTATTTATTTTTGTTAAAGACATTTGTTATACTATAGAGCAGGGGTCTTCAACAGGGGGTCCAGGACCCCTAGGGGGTCCTCAGAGTTACCGCAGGGGGTCCTCCAAATCTTTGTGTGATAGAAACTTTTTTCTCCTTTTTTATATTAACCACTTGAACCAAAAATAGCAGATCTACAAGCTCACAACGCCTCGCAGCGCGAGGCGTTGTGAGCTTGTAGATCGGCTATTTTCAGCAAAGAGCTTTGGTGTAGAGGGGAAAAAGTGTATTAAGTATTGACGGTTCAAGTGGTTAAATATCTGAAAACACAAATTGACATGAATCCAAAATACACCGACAATCGTGCTGCCAAACGATTAAACTACTGTATATGGAATCTATGAGGTTGCGGGGGTCCCTGCTTCATCTCTCTCTCAACAAAGGGGTCCTTAGCCTGAAAACGTTGAAGACCCCTGCTATAGAGGGAAACCCCAGCGTACCTAGTATAGAGGCCTGGGGGTCAATGGGTTTAAGTGGTTGTTGAGTGTCTGCAGACATCTGGTGAATGTCAGCACCCATTTCGAAATGTTATCGTGCGATACAATGGCAGATTATCACTTGTTATCAGCCCATTGTATTGCAGCTAGTATGCAATGCTGTGCATGCTGAGTCTGTCAGTTGGTAGTTCAGCAGCGATTATTTCAGATGATAAAGGGCTCGTTCTACATAGTGTGGCCTTACCACCGTTATGTGATATGTCAGAGAGATATCCGAAACCCACGCTTAGATGAGTGGTCCTCAACCTTTTCTGGCCGCGACCCCCAAAATAATCATATTTTAACTGGGGACTCCTCCACCCTGAAGAGCACTAAGAGTTGAGGCATGACATTTTGTATAACACGGTTTGTGAAAATAGCAGATGCGAGGCGTTGCGAGGCGTTGTGAGCATGTAGATCGGCTATTTTCACAATTTCTGCCTCTAATATTTGACAATTTGGCCAATGTTTAATTTGACATTTTAGAGGTATAAAGAGATACCCTCTATACACTTAAACTTTATGTTGGTTTGTTTACTATTGAGAGAGAAAACAATGTTTCACATTAAGCCAATCATCTGGGGACGCCCCAAGATAATTTGAGGACTCCAGAACCACAGGTTGAGAACCACTGAGTTAAAGCAGTGATTCCCAAACTGTGGGTCAAAACCCATTTGTGAGTCACCACGAATACAAAATCGAATTCATTTTCCTACATGTAAAGAATGATATATATTTCAAAAGATTTTTTTTTTTTTTATATTTAAAAAATAATAAATGTATACATTTTAAAACAAAAAACTAATCCACAAAATCCCATGAATAAAATAAATATATAATAATTAAGAAGTTCGCTGCGAAGCGACACGTTGCAAGCTTGTCTGCTGTTTTCACTAGTTTGGGTCTCCGGCAAACATCTAATTTCTCTTTTGGGTCACAGGCTAAAAAGTTATAGGAACGACTGAGTTAAAGGGATATTTCACTGTCAATGAAGGTTTTGTTACCGCCGCGCTCAGAGTCCTCTGGTGCGATATCCTTTTCATCCTCTTCATAGATCATTTACAAAAGTAGTGGGTCGCACGAGTGACAAGAGTGAGTTGGTGCCGGCTACACGGAGCTGGATATTTCTGAAGCTAGACATTTCTTTGTGCGATTGGGGCTTGCAGCCACACAAAGCTGGATATTTCGGCCGCGAAACTGGATATTTTTGAAACCGGATAAATAAGTGAAGACATTGAAAAATATCCGATTCACTGGATCCATAGACATGGTACATGGATATCTCTGAAGACTTTACTGGGTGTGTGCTTGTCCCCCTTGTGGAGGTCTGGGGACTTTAGACCTAGATATCTTTGTTGTGTGGACCTAGATATTTTTCTATGTGGATATCTAAAAAAACTTGATATATGAAATATCCAGCTCCGTTTGACCTAGGCCTTATTATTTCTTGTGCGTCTTTAATATCCAGCCTTCGACAGTGGCAGAACTGACTCATTACTTGTTATATATAAATGTTTCACTTTTATATACCGGTACATGTTTGGGTTCATTTTTAATGTCTTACACAGGTTTTTGAGTGAACCTCAAGTTGTTTGATTCAGTATTTAGATTTGACTTAAAACATCCACTTGTTTTTTATTTTGTTTTAGTTTTTTTTTTTACTTATAAATGGCCTGGTACGGTGGTCATTAAAATGAGCCCCAACATGTTTGAAAATATCCTGTCTCCACTTTTTCATTGCAGAGACATTTAGGATAAAGATTATATGCTATAGATGCCACGTTGCTGCATTACTGTACCTTGTCGAGATGTAAAACTTGGACAATTGTCTCCCTCCACTGTAGCGCATAATACACTGTGAACATGAGTCCGTAACTGTTGAGAGAAGGGGAGACATGCATCACACAGCTAGAGCCGCGTTCTCGACAACAGCTTACAGCATCCGTGTTACTTCATGTTATGCTTGAAAAGAAAAATGTTTGAGAATGAACACTGTGTTGACCAAACAGGTTATTATGTGATATAATGATTCTAGGGTATATGGTTTTAATAATATAGGGCTAGGCTATATATGGGTCTGTTGTTGCACTGTTGTTTGGACTGAAACACAAATTGTGATTTTTAACGTGTGCACACGTGTGTGTGTGTGTGTGTGTAGTGAAGTCCTTGCTCCACTATGTGTAATAATGATTAAAGTATTTCAACTGTCAACTCAATTGCTTTTTTTCCCTTCCCCTCCATGTGTTTTTAACTGTTGCGACCGAAGGTCGCAGTATACCATGAGAAATGTCGTATATTTGGTAATGCCCATATATGGGCATGTTTTGACATAACATTGTTGACTATCATGCAGGGGTCTCCCATATACATCACTGGCCAGATGGCCAAGAATTGGCGCGACCTCGCCCTTTAGCACCCTGAGGTGTCTTACTAGTAATAATTACATTTCTATTGTAGGTGGCCCCATTTTTTTAATCACAATGTAATTTAACATTAAACAATAGTCGATTTAATCTGGATGTATTCATGAATGATGTTGTAAATATGACAGTTACGCACACACAGACACACACACTCAGAATACCATCATCCCATATAGAATCACCAACCCAGTAAATGTCACAATCATCGAATTTTTTTAATCGTTTCATAACATACAACAGAAGTACGATATATAAATATAAATACTATAGTTATTGTTATTATAATTATAATTATTATCCATGTGTCGTACATTTATCTCAAAGACAGACATCTTCAGTCGAGAAGTCGCACGGGGCTGCCGCCAAGTCACCTTAAAATGTCAATCACAAGCCAGTTCGTACACAATGAAAACCCACCGTGATTTCATAATTTCAATTGCTTATATTTTTTGTTTTGAATTAATTAGTTTTTGCCCTGTTCTGTAATCACAATGCAATGCAAAACTGACACTGGAAACACTGTGACGGAAGATTTTCCGTCTTGAATTGAGCTGAGCAGAAGGTGAGTCGGCTGCAGATCGGGTTGAGTGCTGTGGACCTGTTTGACCTTTTGAACCGGGGCCCAAAACCGATATATCGTATAACTGAAAAGAGACGGCAGATTTTTGCGGCTGATGCACACGCCCACAACACACACACACACGCAGGCTCGCTCGCTCGCACGCATAAACGCGCAACTCACAAACACACACACACACAACAGAGTTTCATGTAAGGTGGAATCGGAGCGAATCGAAGGTTACGTACAAGGTTTCCAACTGCCGGTCGCTCACATAACGTTTAAAGGGAAATAATATCACTCCGATTATCGTCTCTGTCGGGTGGAAACCTCATATATCAAAAACGGACACTTTTCAGTATTCAAATAAAATTAACTCATTGCATGCCAGGCCCGATAGTCCCGAGATTATTTCAATGTCTTTCCCCGCCAGGCCCGATAATCCCGATAAAAAAAAAAAAAAATAAAATAAAAAAAAATGTTTTTCAAAAAAAAAATTGGACCCCAAAAACTTTAGTAGGCATGATAGCAATCGCGAAATTGCATGTTTAACCCCCATAGCAACCCCATCTTTCAAACATGGCAGCCATCTTTGTTTACATTTTAGGAAAACATAATGGCTGCTATCTCATGAATGCCTGAACGGATTTCCATTCGGATTTTTTTGTTTGAAAGCTGTGAGCAATGTGCAGACACGTGGTGCATTATCTAGGCATGGGTGTGCATGATCCGTGCACTATGAATTACATGGAAGTCTATGGAGACAGAGGCAGGGGAGAGTACGAAGGTATTGTTAAATGGCGGGGAATGGGGCCACACCATAAAATTCTAAACTTTAAATTTTTTCATGTATTTTATTATTCCCAGTGTATTTTTCCACCCAAAGAAATACAATTCATTAACTTTAAGCCTTGGTTTTCAGTTCTGTGATTGTCCGAATGGTTCTCTCCTGAAAAGGGGACTGGTGTGATGTAAGATTAGCATGGTGCCATGGTATCTTTTCTGTATCGTATCAATTTTAGCCTAAAAACAGCGCCCCGCTGCCAACAAAGGGCATTTTGGTATTAATCTGAAATGGCTTGGAATTAGAGACATACTCAGGCTAAAACCTGTATAAAACCGTGTTATGGACCAATATTTATTATTTATATGAAATACATATTTTTAAAAGCATGGTGTGGCCACTTTAATGTAAAAAATTAAAGTCTTTCTGTGGACAAAGCATCTGAAGCCTGACTTATACATGGTCGTACAACAAAGTCTAAATAAATAAATGAATAAATAAATACATTTGAAGATAGCGTATATATTAAGCTCACAGCGCGTCGACCCTGTCGCTCTCCGAAAACAGCGGGAGCTTGTATTTTTTCTGGCTGTTTTTGGAGAGCGACGCTGTCGTACGAAGAAGTATAAATCAGGCGTAAGAGCTATAGGACACCTTAGCGGGGGAGACATCCTTATGCACTTCAGTACACTGTGGATTCCTTTTTTTTTCTTCATTAACCAGTATTCTCCATTAAAACACGAGTCATAATTTGAGAACAGATCTAACGGACTATATTGGTAGCAAACAATAATTTTTTGGTGTCCCACCAGCACGTTCTATCCTCACAAAGTCCTATTTCTGACCATTGTGTCTTTCTCAGTTTATGGGCAGATCTATGTAAGCAGGTCTCAGAATGGGCTGTCTGATTTTAGGTCCGATTGTGACGTCACAATCGGGACCTACTGCTACTGCTGTGCTGAGTGGGCAGGCCTGAGAAGGAGGCAGGAGGAGCTGGGAGAGGGTTGGGGAGGGATGGGCAGGCCTGCTGAGCAGGAGGTGGGGAGGAGTGTGGGGCCAAAACTGGCTCAATAGCGCAGTCCTCCCACTCAGGACAAGGTGGTACTGCAGATGAAAATGCTCTGAAAGCCAGGCCGAAATGACAGGGGCTCTGTATTCAGGAGTGGTAATTTAGCCTCAAACCTTTTGAAAAAAGTTTTTTGAGAAACAAACAATGTTATATCAATTATTTTTAAATGCATGGTGTAGAACCTTTAAAACAGTGATACAAATTAATAGATATTTTAATGGATTTGCTGATGAGCGCAAATGTGTGCAAGTTCATTATCATTTTTTTTTTTGCCTTCTGTTTTTGTTTCAAAGCCCTAGTAAGCTGGCAGCAACGTCTCGGTCAGGGACGTGCTGGGCCCCTGATTCAGCCCGGGAAAAAGAGTTGGAGAGGCCCTCATTGCGCGCTAGAGAGAGAGAGAGATCTCTCTCTATAGCGCTGCTGCTACTCAAAGATTTGCCATTTCAGATCATGACAAGTGACAAGCCAGTGGGCCAATTACATGAGTTATATTTCGTCGTTGTCGGATGGAAACCTTGTATGTCCAACCTTGTTTTGTATTTATCATTTTAAAAATGATTTAAACTAGTGAAAACAGCCGATCTACAAGCACACAACGCCTCGCGGTGCGAGGCGTTGTGTGCTTGTAGATCTGCTGTTTTCACTACTTTTGTGCAACGGCCTTGCATGATGAAGCAGGGCTTTGCTTTGCGAAAAAATGTACAAATTTGAAACTCGGAGATACAAGGTTTCTGCCCGACAGTGACGATTTACTTTGTTGGCCGCCCAGCCCCCAAAATGGAACGAATGCCGACATTTTATTTTATTATTTTTCCCTAATGGCCGGCCTGGACCGGCCGGGAATGAACCGGCCGTTCGGGAGTTGCCCCGCTTTTCCCAATGGCCAGCACGTCCCTGATCTCGGTGCACCTCCCAGCCAGAAACAGACATCCGTTTCATTGTGTTGTGGTTCCTCTTAAAATAAAAGTGCAGTAAAGTGATGTTTATCGTTAAAATAACTGTTATTTACTAAAGAGCTTGAGAGATTGTTAATGAACAAACACTCAATAGCAATATAAAGCTTAGGTTTCTTTTAACAAAAAATAAAAAAAAACGTGACTCTCTCTTTTAGCTTTATAAACTTAAAGCAAAACACATTAAAATATGTAGCTGAACATGATTGGACCAGGGTATTATTATTATTATCGCTGTGCCACAACTGACAACAAAAATAAATAAAGTTAAAAAACTGATTCGACAAAAGACAATATTGCACCTTTCCGGTGATGCACGGCTTGCATAATACTCTGTCATTTCCTTATGTACACGGTTGTTGTTCTCGTTCAGTTAACAAAAGACATAAACAAACGCAGTTCACAGTGCACGTATAAAGGGGATCACGGATCGGAGTGGTTCAGAGTTGATACTAGGGCATTAAGTCGACAAGTCGACTCAGTCGACATCATTACACAAGTCGACTCCCACCAGAGAAAGTCTATTGTCAAAATAGCAGATCTACATGCTAACAACGCCTCGCAAGCAGGTAGATCGGCTATTTTCACAATTTCTGCCTCTATATATTTGACAATTTAGACAATGTTGAATTTGCCATTTTAGAGGTATTACAAAGTCCTTATATTGGCACTTTAGAAATGTGAAGATACCCTCTATATACTTGAACTTTATGTTGGTTTGTTTACAGTTGAGTGAGAAAACAATGTTTCTCACTCAACGTGTGTTTCTCACTCAACACAACGCCTCGCGATGTGTGCTTGTAGATCGGCTGTTTGCACTAGTTTTGTGCGACAGTCTTGTATGATGAAGCAGGGCTTTGCTTTACCAAAATACGTACACATTTGAAACTTGGAGATACGAGGTTTCTGCCTGACAGTGACGATATTTTAGTGATTATGTTGCGAGGAAAACGTTGAGATAATGAACTTTGTACTTCAAATTTAAAATGATACTAAATATCAGTGTCCAAATAGATTCCAAATATTATCAAATGATCTCGCGGCACCCCTGGACTGCCGTCATGGCACCCCAGGGTGCCCCCTCACCCACTTTGAAAACCCCCGACCTAAAGTGCCATCATGACAATGTTCTGCTCTCCAGTACCCCCTGGCACGGAAACGTAACAAGCTGAGAAGAGGTCCCTACGCCCCCCCACGATACATGGTCCCAAGGAAGATAAGGAAGGAATGGAAACACGTGACCATCGGGCATGCGCCATGTCTGGCTATGAAGCTCACCATGGGTGCCAGAACTCGCACCGGAAGTGCGATAAAATACATGAAAGTGAGGCAACCGCAGTTTTCCCAATGACCCTGAACGCAACGGTGGGGGCTGATGGGCAATAGGCTTCCCACACTCCCGCGCCCCCACCGTTGCGCTCAGTGTAGTTGGGAAAACCTCGGTCGCGTCAGTGAATGGAATTGGAGCTCATGAACAAACCTGGAACAAAAACTATTTATGAACTACTGAGACCTTTGTCATATAATCTGTTCAGGAATATAAAAGAAGACATACCAAAGGTATTTTTACAATCACTTGCTTTTCGATGTGCACAGTACATAATGAAATAAAAATAATAACAATAAATAATAATCGTTTCTGTCTCCGAAGTATCGCGAGATTTGGTTCCCAGACAGGAAACGGTGGATAGTCTCACGATACTTGGCACGTTTAGAAACATACTTTTTGCTCTTTAGATACTGCTATAAAATGACACAGTACACACATCGAAAATGCCTTCTTTTATTTTCCTGAGCTGAGTATGTTATAAAGGTCTCACTTTTTCATAAATAGTGTTTGTTCATGAACTTCATGAGCTGCTGGGAGGCTGCTCCACAGTCTTCCACCCAACTTCCGGCTGCAGTTTGGCACCCATGGTGCGACGAATCTGCCGGTTGAAATTGCGAGATAGCGTGGATGTCTTTACCTCTCTATTTACCTTGCATGGTCCCAGGAAGTGGAGTCACCGTTCATTTCATTTGAAATGTCCATGTGTGTTGTTGACCAACTCACTTCCTGTAACCGCCATGGGAGGCGGAGCCCTGTGTTGATTCTATAATGGAAGACTAAAGTCAGGCGAAACCAAGCGACAGTGTCGTTGGTTTCAGTCCTGTGTTTAACGGTTGGTCTATTAGGCCTACTAGCAGTGGTTCTCAACCTTTTCAGGCCGGGAAAATAATCATATTTGAACTGGGCACTGCCCAAAATAATCATGTTTGAACTGGGGATACCCCACCACCCTGACAAGCACTTGGAATTGTAGGCATCATATTTAGTTTGACTCGGTTCGGTTCCACAGATAAATATTATGAAAATAGCCGATTTGCAAGCTCACAACGCCTCGCGAGATCGGTTATTTAAAAACAGTCTCTTTCTAATACAGTGTTATTTGAGAATTTGGCCAATGTTTGACCAGTTTTTATAGTATAGTTTGTTGATTACTTGGGCATGAAAAAGGCTTAAATTGTCACATCCCTGTCATCTGGGGAGACCCCCTAGGGGTCCCGACCCGCAGATTGAGAACCACTAGGTCTGTAGGAAGGAAGCAACATTTTCTCCAGCTTATCTCTGACACTCAACGTTTCAGCAAAAAGGTAACAAACACATAGCCTTGTTTTTTTTCAGACTGACAACCATGCATTATTTTGTGTGCGACAACTGTACAATTGTGTCAACTTTGTTTTCGCCGCCCCCTGGTGTTGGGGGGATGTGGCGTGTCGGGACTGGCTCGCGTAAACCTTCAAGTCGGCAATTGTTCCTTTGTGAGGACCGAGGGGTTCAAATCCGACTCCCGGCGGCGTCACATCTCTCCTTTCTGAATGAAAGCAGACTTGTGTGTGGTTTTCTTCTTCCCAGCATGCTCTAGGGCAATGTTTCTCAAAGTGGATTCCAGGGACTCTGTGGGTTCCTTTATGGGGGTCTAAATTGACCCATACAGGTCTGTAACTCTTACAGTGTACAAATGGAACCAAATGAACCCTCGCGGGTTCATTTGGTTCCATTTTGTACACTGTCAGAGTTAAGGGGAGACCTTGAAATTTGAAAGTTTGAGAAACACTGCTCTTAGGTAGACCTAGCCTCGGTACCCAGGCTTTCATCTTCATTCACGTTCGGCTCAAAAAGAAAAGCCTGGGATAAGCTGTCGACGTTTCAGGCATACCTGCAGGGAAGTGGGAGTCGAGCTTCCATTTCCCCAACCAACCAGAGTGCTGGGGGTGGGGGGGGTGTGTCACTCCAAATGTTGTGACGTCGGGGCTTCTGAACTGTGTGTGCTATGGAGAGAGGGGGGCGGGCACGCAGCTCGGCGAACCAACAGGGAGCCGGCGTTTGATTCCGGCGCTAAATTGCGTCCGCCCGCCTCTAGTCCTTAGAAAGCGGCCGGCTTCTTCAGGCTAGGTTGTGGCCTGTCAGGGTACCTCAAAATGAGCTGGTGCCATAGTGGTGCCAAAGTGGTACCACGACCAGCACTTTCAAGGTACAACGACTGTATGTACAGAATGTGAAGAGCTCTGTTAACGGTACGGGGACATCATACGAGGACAGTGTGTTTCTTTGAGCACAGCACCGCCTCGCCGGTAAACCGAGAAACAAAAGATCCCGGGAGCCGATAATTCCCCGATACTATATACTACATGTCCGTGCCAGAACTCTTGTCTGGTCCGTTGGCACCAAGAACCGAGCAAAAGTAGTGAAAGAATTGTCTGTTGATGTCTTATAAACATAATACAAAAAAGAAACACGGGGAGTGCTTCATTCGGGATCCTCTCGCTTTATTTGGCTTGTGTGATGTCTTGTTCCCCCCACCGCCCGCGCTCTCCGAGAACATCGAGACATCTGGAGGACTAAACCGGGCGTTCCCCGGGGTAGAGATTCCGAAAGAGTTGTTGTTTTTTTGCTTCAAACATTGTCGTAAACGGTCAAAAGCCTTGGGACGGAGAGCTAGAATCAGTCTCATCGTAATACCAGCCCGTCGCTGTGTGCTAGCACTGTGTACCGTGGAGTTTGGAAAACTACAAAATACATACAGACACAAACAAAAAAATAAACCCTTAAAGCTGATGTCGGCTTGGTTTCCACTGTTTCGAATTGACTTTTTCATTCAAAGTCCACGGTATGGATTTTCCCCCGCACAAAGTGTTCTGTAAATTTTTTAAACGGCTAGCACTTATTTACGATGGAGCCCTCTTAGCGTGTCTAGTTAGCTCTCTGTCCCGACATTTGGGCTTCATTTGACCATATAGCAATGTGTTTTGTTTTGTTCGGTTTTGTTTGTTTGTTAGTTTTTTTTTTGCCTGTCAGAAAGAGAAGGGCAGTGCATGCGGATCCTCCTCTCGTCCTCCCCCTGTACTGCTCGTCTTTCTTGGTTGTCCAGCGTGGCTGTCCAGCGACGGGACGACTGTCCTCAGGACGGCTGAATGATAAGACAAAAAACAAGAAACGACACAGTCATTTTCAGGCACGTGCACGCATAGACACCAAAGGGGGCTCGAGCCCCTGCCCTTTTACTCGTCAGTAAAATGTGCCCTCTCCAGACCATGAATGCAGTTTTCACTATGGTGAAAGAAATGCAAATGCCCTCTCTGAAGATAGCATTCAAGCGAATTAGCCAGTAGCTATGCCCCTCCCCTAAAAGCTTTTGTCCAATGCTAGCTTAGCAACCGGCAGCTTGCCAAGGCTGTTGCCAAGGCAAACCTTTGCAAGCAGGAAGTTATTCTAAGCTAGCATTGGACAAAAGCTTTTTGGGAAGGGCCAACCTGTTCTCACCCCCTCTGCTTCACCCTCCCGACGCATTCCCACTTCGCTTTCTGCTTCACCCGTGCGACGCTTTGGACGAGCATCTATGGTCGGACGAGCACAGAGTTTTAGGACGAGATGTGTTTACTGGAATATTTTACACTCACGGCCGTGACGCGGAATCGAACCCGGGTCTCTGGATTAGCGTCATCATGCTCTACCGACTGAACTAACGAGACGACTGGGAAATTCCTTTTTTTTGTGCTTTTATCTTTGACAACGTGGATGATAACGTAGTCCCTTCTTTGAGCCGTATTCGGACGCGGAAGCAGTCCCCTGGTCAAAATTTACTATTCTGTCCATAACGGCACATAATTCGGTAACGCCACTGAGTCGGCTCATGCGCCGTTTACACCGTTCGCCGCGGCGACTCGGTCGCTACCGCTCCCTCGGCGGCGTCTCTCGGCGTTCATCGGCGCCTGAGACGGTACGGCTCCGTCGTTTATAGTGGCGTGAGCGGTAGCGACGGGTGGCTGGTAAACCGGTAAGCCCTTCAGAGCGGTATCGAATCCCCCTTCGGGAACTACTTTTTTTTTCTTTCTTCTTAGACCACCCAATGCGTCCAACCCTTGACACAGTAGGCAATCCCAAAGCGTCTATCGTCCGACGCAGTACAGTACTTCACAACGCGTCGGTTGTATGACGCTTTAGGGGTGAGAATGTGTTGGAAGGGCATAGCTACTGGCTAATTGCCTTGTCAAAACTCTCCAGAACTTGAATGCAGCATCTGAGGTTGAAAGAATTGCCCTCTCTGTGTAGAAGTCCATGATGTATGCCACACCTCCAGTATTGACTTGATCATGCTTAGTTTATGTATGGTAACAAGTACTGAAAATAGCCGACCTCCAAGCTCTCAACGCCGTTGCGTTGAGAGGCGTTGAGAGCTTGGAGTTCTGCTATTTTCAATATTTTCACCAAAAGGCCCTTTCAGAAATCTCAGCTCCTGCCTCTCAAACATTCTCTGCACGTCCCTGGTCATTTTATACCAGCTTAACCTTTGTGGAGCGGTTTAGTGGCCTTGTGGTTAGAATTCACAGGGAACTGGTTGGACAAAATGTGGCCAAAACGTGGCCATATTTTCCCAAATATGGAGATGACTGACGTCTGACATTGTAGATGTCTGACGTCATAGACCACATGAGACTGACACAATATGTCCATATATGGGTGACAGATGGGCAGAGAAATTGGGAGATTTCAGCTTTGGAGCGCATCCTGGAGAGAATCTTGAAATAAATGTATTTATTCTACACATTTTTACAGCATTGGAAAACGTTAAGAATGTTTGTGAAAAAATATATTCTTCCATTTTCATACATTTTTTAAAAAGCTCTTGGGAGCCACTAGGGCGGCGCTAAAGAGCCACATGCGGCTTTAGAGCAGAGGGTTGCTGACCCCCGTGCCAGGGGAACAAATCCCTTTTATGCCCATGTATGGAGATCCCTGTTGACCACATCCCTGATGTCCACATCACTGTGGTGCGACCTCGCTTGTCGCCCTGAGGCGTCTTACTAGTTCAAAGATATAGCCAACATATACAGTAAATGGATAAAGTGGTTAAAATGAGTATGATGCTATGGTAGCCTAAAGCCTCCGGACCCCACTTTGAGAACCACTGGTGTAGACATTTAACCATTATGAACAAAGAAAAAAAAAAGAAAAAAAAAAGTCCTGTCACATAAATGTCTACAATGGCTCTTTCTCAACTTTCCAACTCAATAGTTGGTAAATGGATAAGTGTTTAAGCTGTGTTTGGCAGACTCACTGCAAGGCAAGCCCTTGGCAATGAAACGGTATCAAATGAAATCTACAGTACATCGTTCAGCGTGCCTGTCACTTCATCCAGATTAGCGGACAGTGTGGAGCGCGATGACTGGATTGACTTTAGACCCAAAATCCATTTTTCACATGAACCTGCGTGACCTGATCTGGATGCAATGCATTGACAGGGCGGCTGCCAAGCAGGGACGTGCTGGCCATTGGGAAAAGCGGGACAACTCCCGAACGGCCGGTTCATTCTCGGCCGGTCCAGGCCGGGCCATTAGGAATAAATTAAACTGTTTGCACAAAAGTAAAAATGTTACTGTTCGCACAAAAGTAGTGAAAACAGCAGATCTACAAGCACACAACGCCTCGCACAGCGAGGCGTTGTATGCTTGTAGATCGGCTGTTTTCACTAGTTTAAATCATTTTTTAAATGATAAATACAAAACAAACGGTTTTGGACATACAAGTTTTCCACCCAACAACAACGAAATATAGGCCTAATTCATGTAATTGGCCCACAGGCTTGTCACTTGTCATGATCTGAAATGGCAAATCTTTGAGTAGCAATGGGTTAAGAATACACAACACCAGGCAAAAGAAAACCACAACCACCTAACGTAGTGCAGCAGAGCTGTGTCACAAGACAGAATAACATGCTGCCAGGGACCATATGCAATGGAGAGTGCTCACTAAGAGGAGTAAAGTAAGTTACGACCGTCAACCGAAATGTAATGTGCCTAAAGCCTACACATACAAACATGGCAAGGAGTTACCTTTGTATTAAGGCAATACAAAGGTCTAAATACAAGTCATTTTAAAAGTATGCAGTGAAATGAAAAGAGTACGATTGGACCACACTTGGAATTGTAGGAGTTGAGGCATTACATTTAGCTTAACACTGTTCTGTATACGGTGTAAATATTGTGAAAATAGCCGATCTAAAAGCTGTAGTTCGTCACATTTTCAAAAAATGTGACTCTTTCGTAACCAGTATTTATAGTATAGTTTGTGATCTTACTTTCGATGCAGTATTGTTCTTTTTTCATATAATTAATTTTCTTTTTTTGTCTTCTTCAAAATCACCCACAGTTTAATAATAATAAAATGCTGCTGTAGACTATTATGTTATCCATATTCACTGCAATAATAACACCAGACCAAAAGTTGTTTCGTTTTTACAATATGCGTAAGCATTATGGTATGAAAACCAGCATTCTCGAACCTGTATCATACAAACCAAACCGCATGTAAATCACAACAGGAGGGAGTAGAAACTAAACGCACGATTGTCCACCCCTACCTCCTAATACACGGGCTAGAGTTGTTATTCTGCCCGAACCCGACCATACCCGAACCCGACCCGACCCGACATTTAGGGTAGGGTAGGGCCTAAAATGTATGCTATTTAGTCGGGCCGGGTAGGGCCTCGGGCTCAATGAAAAAAGAAAATATATATATTCTTTATTATTTTATTACTACCAGTAAGACTCCCTAATCGGGAGATAAGCGACCGTTGGTCGCTTATCTCCACAAATAGGCCAAAAGTTTGTTTTACCAATTATCAAGACATACGGGCAGTTGACAGTTTGCCATGGTTACTCATTGAAGTTGAATCTCCATATATGGAGATAACCTACGCATCACACTAAGTCTGACCTCACCAGCCCATATTTGGGCATGAGCAACTTATGTCTCCATATATGGAGATATGATGACATCACACAGTCCTCAGCCAATGATGTGGCGTGATGTCATACAATACACAAACGAGCCCTACAGTATAAAGGGGCAATTCTTGCCAGGAAAGAAGCATTTCTTCGACTCAGACCTTATCGCCAGGGTTGGCTTATAGCAGCTGTCGGTAGATAATGCCGGTCTTATATAAGGGTCATTTGTGTACAGTGTGATTTGTCATGGTTACTCATTGAAGTTGAATCTCCATATATGGAGATAACCTACGCATCACACTAAGTCTGACCTCACCAGCCCATATTTGGGCATGAGCAACTTATGTCTCCATATATGGAGATATGATGACATCACACAGTCCTCAGCCGATGATGTGGCGTGATGTCATACAATACACAAACGAGCCCTACAGTATAAAGGGGCAATTCTTGCCAGGAAAGAAGCATTTCTTCGACTCAGACCTTATCGCCAGGGTTGGCTTATAGCAGCTGTCGGTAGATAATGCCGGTCTTATATAAGGGTCATTTGTGTACGGTGTGATTTGCCATGGTTACTCATTGAAGTTGAATCTCCATATATGGAGATAACCTACGCATCACACTAAGTCTGACCTCACCAGCCCATATTTGGGCATGAGCAACTTATGTCTCCATATATGGAGATATGATGACATCACACAGTCCTCAGCCGATGATGTGGCGTGATGTCATACAATACACAAACGAGCCCAGATATGAGCAGGGCAAAGGTGTGACGTGTGACGTGTGACGTGACGGACGTGACGGACGGCCGGTGGAGGTTTTGATACTAAACTGCGACCTTACGGTCGCAATTACTCTTGGATAGAGTAATGAGAACCCGACCATACCCGAACCCGACCCGACATTTAGGGTAGGGTAGGGCCTAAAATGTATGCTAACTAGTAGGGCCCAGTTAGGGCCCAGTTAGGGCCCAGTTAGGGCCCAGTTAGGGCCGGGCCTTAATTTTCAGGCCTGTTGAGAAGTCTACTTTGGGCTGTGATGCAACGCCTGTCCTTTCTCAGGATGAGGAGACATAATGGGACTCGCCGGGGGATGGAGAGGAGGAGGAGGATGAGGAGGAAGATGAGGTGAGGAGCACGTGGAGGAGGAGGTGGTTTACTAACCGCATCCGCGTTGCGCCAAGACCTGCGCCGTGGGGACGCTGTCATCACCCACCAGTGTTGTTTTTGACAACAAATTTTGATTTAGTTTTAGTCATAGTCTTTTGAATAAAATCTCATTTAGTTTTAGTCATAATTTAGTCACCTGAAAAGTTTTAGTTTTAGTCTAATTTTAGTCGACTAAATATCATAAGATTTTAGTTGACTAAATCTACAGTTGATTTAGTCAACTAAAATGTATTTTGGCAGGCCTTGATGGCATCGTAATGACACTTGGTTGCGTGCTGAAAATAGCCGATCTACAAGCTGTGAGCTTGTAGATCGGCTATTTTCAGCACGCAACACCTGAGAGCAACCAAACATAAAATGACTCTTCTCCACTAGTCCCTCCCTAACATTTTAGTCTAGTTTTTATTTTGTTGACGAAATTGTCAATATATTTAGTCTTAGTTTTAGTCATCACAGTTTAGTTTTTATTTTGTTTTTATTTCGTTTTCGTCAGTGAAAAAAACGCAGTCGACAAACATTTTTCGTTATAGTTTTAGTCAACGAAATCAACACTGTCACCCGCTGTACTTTAATGTCATTAACTCATTCCCTGCCAGGCCCGATAGTCCCGAGATTATTCCAATGTCTTTCCCCGCCAGGCCCGATAGTCCCGAGAATTTAAAAAAAAAAAAAAAAAAAAAAAAAAAAAAAAAAAAAAAATTCAAAAAATTTTGACCCCAAAAAATGGAGTAGGCATGATAGCAATCGCGAAATTTCATGTTTAACCCCCATAGCAACCCCATCTTTCAAGCATGGCAGCCATTTTGGCAGCCATCTTTGTTAAACATAGTGGCTGTTATCTCAGGAATGCCTGAACGGATTTCCATTCGGATTTTTTTGTTTGAAAGCTGTGAGCAAGGTGGACACACGTGGTGCATTATCTAGGCATGGGTGTGCATGATCCGTGCACACCCAATTACATGGAAGTCTATGGAGACGAATGGCAGGTGGGAGTACGGAGGTATGTTAAAATGGCGGTCAATGTGTTAAACTGCTGTTTCAATGAAGTTATCTTGAGTATGAAGAACAAGACTTTTCCCTTCATCTTCATCCTTTTATATACATAATTATACTTATAGTAGTGTTAGGTACTATTTTTGTTTGCGTAATCTCTGGGTGTTCAAATAGTCTATGTACATAGTTTTACCGTAACCTAGAGTTATTCATTTTAAGAACCTATTTAGCCAGTAAAATCACATTCACACGGATAAAAGCGGGCTATGGGCTGCATCATCTTTCCTGGGGGCTACAGCATTGCATGCTTTGCACTTGAGCGAGCAGCACTGATATTCATTTTCACACATAGAATTTTGACCCGATTCTATAGTGTCTTTTTAATCCTTCTAAGATTTTTTGAAAAACCTGTGTTTCTATGTCAGCAATCTGGCCAGCCATCGTCAAAGAAAAGGTCCTTTTCACTTAACTGGAGCTCAGTTAGTCTGTTCTTGAGAGACTACTATGTCAGTGGTTCTCAAACCTTTTCATGTGAAGGACCCCCAAAATGATATTTATTTGGCCCGCATCTCAGAATATTTAGTTCCAGGGACCACCCAGAAGCAAACTTTTAGTTACAATCGTTCGCTTTGAAAATACATAGATTCAAAGATTTGCACACATTTTCTTGTATATCTGCTATTTTTCACTGGTTAAAGCATTCAATAATTCTATAGGCCTAAATGGGTTGAAACAGCAGTTTAATGACAGCATCGGGTGATGACAGCGCCCCCACGGGGCAGGTCTTAGCGCTACGCGGATGCGGTTAGTGAACCCGTGGGGCCAGATAGGGGTGAGGCCTGGCTTGCGCGAGGCAGGGGACTTCCCGGTCCTACCTCCTCTCTCTCCTCCTCTTCGCCTCCCTCTCGACCCGCCACGAATCGGACAGCCGACTGGCTAGGGAAGCTGCTGAAGCGATGACCTGAGTGGCTGCCTGTTTTTAACTGCATGCAGACGACATACACACACATACACACACACACACACACACACACACACACACATAGGTAGATGGGTATTTATGTTTTCTCTCCGTCCCTTAAAATATGAAAGTGTTTTTTGCAGGTCCTTCAGTCCGAGTGTGTCAAAAAGGCAACTGGGTTAAGGCAACGGAAGCTTGTGATTGGCTGCGCGGATAGGTGCCGAAATAACATTGGTTTCAATAGCAGCATCGCGAATATTAACATTTTTAGGTAAATATACAACATGACAACTGTTATAAAGTATTGTACAATGAAAACTAAAGTCTCTGTAATATTTACTTTAAAACGATGTAAAATAACGTGGTGTAAGATCATTAAAGTCCTATTTGTCACTTTAGACGCTCCTCTCGAGCCGCCATTGGATTCGCCCCATGAAGTGAACGTAGTAGGGTGGATCTTAAATTACCTTTTTTTGATTTTCTTGAGTCTCACCCCCAAATTATGTTCCAATGTACAAAAAACTGCTTTGGTTAAAATTTGGTTGAATTTCAAGCATATTTAGAGGTAGCTCAATCAAGTCAAAGATTGTACATTTTATTCGTCCAAATCGAATTGCACTGCAGGCACATTTAAGTTATACATTACACATTATTCTTATACTAAGCACAGAAATTATATTTTTTAAGCTTACAAATCTAAACACAAATCTGATTACATGTTTGTCATATGTCAAACCAGAATTAATGTATTGTAGGAAATAGCAAAGCAAAGAATGACAATTTGCAATTTTTCATTTAACGTGCACAATGACATGTCTTTATTGCACACTCTTCAATCATACTCACAACCCACAACAAGCACACAGCCCCACTTCCTTGTTTACCCCCAAAACCCCAGAAAGTCACTGCAGTATAGCAATTCAGTAGTTACTGATCAATTAAAGTTTGTTTACGGCTATCGGGATACTTGTGCCGATGGTTCTGCACAAATTGCAGCAAGTATTGGAGTTGGGACTCATCTTTAGTAATGAGACCACAATATTCTTGTATTAGGGCAACCCCACGCTCTGCATGATCATTGACAACATTCATCGCCTTCACTACAGCCAGAGCTTCTTGGTAGTCCACCCTGGGCTCCCACTCATCGGGATCAACGTCAAGGAAGTCATCTGGGAGATCCATCATTTTGAAAAGCACTTCAATGTTCTTCCTTGCAATTGTTCCAAGGTTAACAGTAATTATCTTCATATGCCCCTGTTCATGATCTTCATTTCCATCTTTCATGGCTCTCACCATCAGCCTCTTCGTTTGCGCGCTCACTTGACTGTCAAACAATGCAAGTCCGACGATCTCTGGAGCCAAATACCATAAGTGATTGGAAAACTTTTGAGAAGCAGCTTTAGACACTTCAGCATTTATTGATGAATATTCCAGCAACAATTTTAACATTTGCCAAGTCATTTAGTGGAGCGCTGACAGCAACAGGTGCCATCATCCATGCCTTCACATAATTGCAAACTGCAAAAATGCACAAATCCATATACGCTTTTTCTTCCCTGAAGTTCAGTTTGAATTGGCCATGAAACATCCAGATCTTCATACAATAAATAACCTTTGCCATCCAACGGGCATGATGGGTAGCTCCTGGAGCTCTGAACCGGATACCTCGAGCAGCGAGGTATCCGGTTCATCAATAAATGCTGAGGTGTCTAAAGCTGCTTCTCAAAGGTTTTCCAATCACTTATGGTGAACAGGGGCATATGAAGAGAATTACTGTTGACCTTGGAACAATTGCAAGGAAGAACATTGAAGATTTTTTCCAAGATGCTTTGAGTGGGAGCCCAGGGTGGACTACCAAGAAGCTCTGGCTGTAGTGAAGGCGATGAATGTTGTCAATGATCATGCAGAGCGTGGGGTTGCCCTAATACAAGAATATTGTGGTCTCATTGCTAAAGATGAGTCCCAACTCCAATACTTGCTGCAAATTGTGCAGGACTATCGGCACAAGTATCCCGATAGCCGTAAACAAACTTTAATTGATCAGTAACTACTGAATTGCTATACTGCAGTGACTTTCGGGGGTTTTGGGGGTAAACAAGGAAGTGGGGCTGTGTGCTTGTTGTGTGTTGTGAGTATGATTGAAGAGTGTGCAATAAAGACATGTCATTGTGCACGTTAAATGAAAAATTGCAAATTGTCATTCTTTGCTTTGCTATTTCCTACAATACATTAATTCTGGTTTGACATATGACAAACATGTAATCAGATTTGTGTTTAGATTTGTAAGCTTAAAAAATATAATTTCTGTGCTTAGTATAAGAATAATGTGTAATGTATAACTTAAATGTGCCTGCAGTGCAATTCGATTTTGACCAATAAAATGTACAATCTTTGACTTGATTGAGCTACCTCTAAATATGCTTGAAATTCAACCAAATTTTAACCAAAGTAGTTGTTTGTACATTGGAACATAATTTGGGGGTGAGACTCAAGAAAATCAAAAAAAGGTAATTTAAGATCCACGGTTGCACAACTCTCCATTCTAGGGCTCTGGTGTTGGCTAGACAGCACTCTCGCATCGCGTACCCCTTTTCCCCCCCCCTAGTTTAGTCGTTAGGCCAATTAACCCTCTCCACACATTTCTGTGTTGCCACTGATGTTGCCCCTCAACTGCCAGTGAGGAGCCCCCAACGGGATGAGAAGCCCATGCAGCCAAGCCTGATGCACCACGGTGGATTCTAACACCCTAAACTCAAACCACTATAGACCTTTTTCCAGAGCACTGCGGTGTTAGCCTGGCGTTGCTCATACTAATTCCTCACTGCGTATCGGATATTAGTCTGGACTCACAAGCAGAATTTTAATTCTTAAAGGGGTGGGTTAAAAAATGGCTCTGGACACGATTGGTTAGACCAGACCAATGCTGGGCCCTGATTGGTCCCCCAAATTTTGGGGGAGAGGGGCCAGACCCATATTCGCCAAGGGCAAGTTTTTTTGCCCAGGCGGATTGGTCTGGTTCCAGGCTACTGCCGTGTAGTTGCGGTGTCTCTGTGTGAAGCGGTGCCGCCTGACATCGCAGTTGTGATTGCCGCTTTAACACTTATGTTGCAATGATTTTTTCCGGCCAATGTCCCGCGTTGCCATGGTTACCATAGACTTCCATGTAATTGTGCAAGTGTGTAAAAAGTGCACGCCCATGCCTAGATGATGCACCACGTGTGTAGATGCTGTTCACAGCTTTCAAACAAAAAAATCTGCTTGGAAATCCGTGCAGGCATTCATGATTTATCAGCCATTATGTTTTCTTCAGATGTAAACAAACATGGCTGCCATGTTTGAAAGAATGGGTTGGTATGGGGGTTAAACATGCAATTTCGCGATCGCGATCATGCCTAATACATTTCTGGAGGTCCAAAAAATCTTTTTGAAATTTTTTTTTTTGAAAATTGTTTTTTTTTTTTTTTTTTTCAAAAACGGCCCAAACTCGGGAAACTCGGGGTTGGCACAGCACTAGTACCAATACAAACTCGGGAAACTCGGGGTTGGCACCATATGTGTTAATATGCTTTATAAAACATTAAAAAAGTAAAATCGCTGTTTTATCGGAGATTGGTGTCCAATCGCCCGACCGGAAGTGCTTCCGGTCGCATTTCCGGTCTGCGCCGGATCTGACTTCCGTATCCGATCGGGGGCAGGACCATGGCACAGCTACCGTTAGCTTCCGTGTAAACAGTTGCAGACGGAGCTCAGCGATGGAGAGGTCTTTTTTCAATCAGATTTTTTATTTGAAAGCTGTGATCGGTTCTACACACGCCTGGTACATGATCCGTGATATCGCACACCATCTGTGCACGCACGTTCCCATGTTAAAAGGTAAGGGCCCTTAAGTCGACGTTTAAAAGACAGCAAATTAGTTAAAAGAAATACCCTTGGCAAAATAATTGCTTTGAAGACATTTTACATTATACAGCAGGCTGGACAGCAGGAAGGAGGCTATTAGTACAGTAGTGCTCACACTGACGGACATCCTTCTTTCCCCTTCCTGCTGATAATCGGACGGCCTTCGTTCATTTTGCAATGAGAGGTGAGAGGGGAAGCGAGGCATGGGGAGGTGGGCCGGAATAATCTGTGTCAAAAAGATGGAGGTGAGGTCACTGAATTCCTGAACCTCCACCTCGTCTTCCTCCTCACCACTGACACCAGGGACTTGCAGAGAATGTTAGAGAGGCAGGGACTGACATTTCTAAAAGGGCATACAAGTAGGAGATGTCTGCGCGCTTCAGCCAGCAGGTAGAAGGACTCGTTGGTGCTCAACAAGGACAAACTATATCAAAAGGACATATTACCATATTACTTTGACTCTGAGGAAGACTAAACGTCGAAACGTCAGTCACCCTGTCGCTCTACAATAAATGAACGTGCAGACCATTTGAGTGCTCCATCATTTTTATTTGGGTAGTCATTTTTGAAGTGCCCAGGTAATTATGTCCTTTTGATTTCTAAAAGGGCCTTGGTGAAAATATTGAAAATAGCCAACCTCCAACTTCACAACGCGCCGCGGCTATTTTCGGTACTTTCATTCATGGTCTAGAGAGGGCACTTTTTACAGACGGATAAAAAAGGGCAGGGGCTCAAGCCCCCTTTGATGTCTATGTGTGCACGCGCCTGCTCCACACAACTCGTACATAAATGATTATCCACTTTCACACCTGGCTATTATAGTGCACTGTATGCGGTCTATACAGAAAGCGCCATTTATCACCTATAAGTTGTTGTCGCTCAAGCTATTTGCACTAATAACGCAGACGACAGGACGTTTGAGCAGTGAGCACCTCAATAGTTGATAGGTTTGAACAGTGCGGATATCATGTTGTATGCGAGCGCTTTAGACATGACATTCAAAGCTGTGTGTGTGTGTGTGTGAGCGCTGCTATGGGCATGATATTCAAAGCATATGTGAGCGCTATGGACATGATATTTAAATCGCTCCTCAGTTCAAAAGACGTTCTCTGTGGACAGACACCGCCAACACATACCCTAGTCATACATGTATCACCAGTAAGACTCCCTAATCGGGAGATAAGCGACCGTCAGGTCGCATACACAAACTTTAGAAGGCAATCGTAGCCAATCAGGAGGGAATATGGGAAATGGGACTGATCCATGTTGATGACATGACTTTAGAGGTACATGTGTACCGCTTTGCGTGATTTTAGGCCAAAATCTGTAGGAGCAGTGTCCAAAAGTGTGTTTTGTAAAAATCGGCCTGATGGTGGCGCTAGAAGAGGGCCATGTGAGAAATCAGGGCTGGACGTTGTGATTTGCCATCCAAGGAGTGTGTGTGCAAAGTTTGGCATGGATAGGGGCAACGGTGGCAGAGATAAGAGTAGGGGCAAAAGTGTGTCGTGACGTGACGTGACGTGACGTGACGTGACGTGACGGACAGACGGAGGGACTGACTGACTGACGGCCAGTGGAGCTTTTCATAGTAACTTGCAACCTTACGGTTGCAATAAACCACTAGCAGTACTGCGTCGTACCAGTAGTACACTATTTCACACGTTACATTTTAATGCTGGGATAAAAAAATAAGTCAAAACTCTTACATAGCTTTTCCAAAATTTCTCACCACCATTCCCAGGCCTACAGCAACCATACGGTGCAATAATGAGGCTCTAGTCTAAACTGTGTGTTATCGATGCACCAAGACAGACTCAGGGAAGGCATCACGTGACAAAAAGGACAGAACTAACAAGTATCACGTAGCAGTGCATTTTACCAAATTGTTTACCAAAACTATGTATTTCGTTGCTATCGGGCAGAAACCTCTCCATATTTTTTTTTTCTTCTAAAATGAACTTGATCACACTACAGAGTCGCACAAAAGCATCAGAAGTAGCAGATCCACAAGCACGAAACGCGACACATTTCGAGTTCTGATACTTTTTCTATTTTCCAAAACATTTGATTAATTCCAAACCTTTGACTATGATGCCAGGGCACAATACATTAAAGAACACAATATTCTGCTACTTATAGGTCAATGGTTGGTTCTAAAACACGATGTGATGTGCGCTGTGAGCTTGTATATCTGCTATTTTTCAATAATAGTTAAAGCACAACATAATGTGTTCCCAGTCTAAACGGGTTAAATGCGACACCCTGTCCTCAAGTGATGGACTCACCTTGATGAGGGGGTTGATGACGCCCACATTGGCGCTGGAGTTGAACACCTTGTTGAAACCCGTCTCCCTGTTCACCAACTCCAGCTGGTAGAACTTCTTATCGTCCTATAGGAGAGGAGATAGGGATGCTTTAAAGGCTGTGGGCCAATCAGGACGGACTGCTTTAAGGCTGAACAGAACCGTACGCAACTCGTGGAAAAGCCTCGGGTGCAGGGGTCAAGCGTTGCAATGCACTGACAAATGTGTCCGTGGCAAAGACTTGGCCTTGTCCGTGACAAATGTATGGATTTTTTCTTTTTTTACACACCATTATAATGTTCTCGTTTTTATCTTAAGACCCAATTACTGAACGTCAAGTCTCCAGTGTTTCGTCAGTACAGTATATGCATGACACTGATTTACTATGACACTATGGCACATTGTGAGTCCAGCTAGTAGGCCTACTACTAGTAGTTCTCAAAGGTTTTATTTGCAAGAGCCCCCTTAAAGGACACTTTTAGTTTTTTACAACAAGGGTTAATATTTTAGATTGTAATTAAAGAATATAAAAGATGAGTGTTAACATTATTTCATTTACTTCTTTCTATTGTTTTAGAGATTCTTATTTCAGTGGTTGGGGGCATGCGTGCAAGTGGCTAAATATGTAATTTTACACAGAATAAGCCCATTCCCAAGATACAACGCAACCTTTCATGGTTGGATGTGACTTATGGGGGCTAGAAGTGTTACTGTAAATAGCAATAAAGAAACTGCTGGCTTATTGTGTCTAAAAATACATATTTAGCCACTTGTACGCATGCCCCCATGCGTACGCATGCCCCACATTTTAGCACGGTAAACGCGATAAAACAATAGAACGAAGCAAATGAAAACATTTTAACACTCACTTTTTCTTTTCTCTATTTACAATCTAAAATATGAACCCTTGTTGTAAAAAAACAAAGTTGTCCTTTAAATCTGAAAGTATACAAATGGAACCAAATCGACCCTCACAGGACCCTTTGGTTCCATTTGAACACTCTCAGAGTTACAAACCTGATATGGTCAATCAGGGCTAGCTGTTAATGCGTTTCTGGTAATATTATTGTCCACTCATTTTGTATGTCCGTGGTAAAAAAATCATTTTGACAAAAATGTCCATCACAAGCCAACATGTCAATGACCCCTGCTCCTCTGGTGCCCAAGATATTTGTATTGTATACATTACTTCTACTCTCTCCTGCTGTTTGCTGATTAAACACCAGATATTTTAGCAGGACCGGTAATAGAATGGGGATGAAATATTTGGTTCGCCTACGTGTAGACTAACATACAGTACAGCAGTAAACATTTCTTATGTGTAATGGTTGACTGTTGAGCTGGACTACATAGCAATGATAATACTAACAGAAAAATAATCCCTCAATCTCTGTTGCTTAAATCCCCTTTTAAACTGTATTAATTCCAGGTCTAATTTTGTCTAGAAGATGAAGATTTGTCTGAAGATAACATAACTATATAATACTTGATGGTATATTTAATGCATCGATGGCATACATAACTTTGAGATGACACTTAAAGGGACTACACCATGAATTTCTCATTTTTCAAAACCGTAGAAGACATTTTTAGGTATTTCAGGCCTAAATGGGTTAATGCATTGATGGCATACATAACTGTGATACATGACACTTAACTTAACTTAACTGACCCTCATTGACCAGCTCTGAGTAGGGGGAGGAGCTGGACCGTCCCTCCTGGCCTCTGTGTGTCTGTCCTAGACACAGACACGCTGCAGTCAGAGGAGCTTGTCTGCCTTAGCAGTCGAACACAGTACATCTTTGACTTTGTAGTCCGAATTAGCAGTAGTACATCTTTGTCTTTGTAGTCCGAATTAGCAGTGTAACGCAGTGCATCTTTGACTTTGTAGTCCGAATTAGCAGTTTAACACAGTATATTTTTACTTGCACCAGCAGCGCGCAAGCAGAGCAATGATAGCTGTCTGTGGTGGGTATGTAAGTGGGTATGTGGGTATGTAAGTGGGTATGTGGGTATGTATGTGGGTATGTGGGTATGTATGTGGCCATATTTGGCTATGGGGCCAGCCAATGGGGACGCAAAATGAATTAGTAAGGGCCATTCACACTGAACACTATATAACTATAACTATAACTATAACTATAACTATAACTAGATTGCACTCTGTCGAGGTGCCAACTTGCATCTAGTGCACTCCTGGCCATGTATGGCCTACTTGCGCGCAAGTAACTATAATGTATCTCTCTCTCTCAAAATGAAAGCAGACGAGTCCCGAAGGCTCTAGTCTACGTCATCCCGGTGGGGGCTCCTCACTGGCAGGTGACGCACTAGAATAAAACAGCAGTGACAAGTCTGACGACACACAGAAATGTGTGTTTGAGGAGGAATTTACATGGCATATGACTAAATTGAGGAAAGAAATGGGTAAAGAGCAACACAAACAAAACAAGAAGGGGAGCCTGTCACGCGACGATAGATGCTGTCCAACTCATCACTCATGTTAACTCATTGACTGCTTTATCACGAGTTTCCCGAGTTATCCCATATGTCCACGCCGCCACGCCTGAGCTTTTTCTTCCTTTTTTTTTTACTTCCCTCTATCTACTAGGCATGATCACGATCGTGAAATTGCATGTTTGACCCCCATACCAACCCCATTTTTCAAACATGGCAGCCATGTTTGTTTACATTTGAAGAAAACATAATGGCTGCTATATATCATGAATGCTTGAACGGATTTCCAAGCTGATTTCCTTTGCTTGAAAGCTGTGAACAGCGTGCACGATCCGTGCACTATGAATTACATGGAAGTCTATGGAGACTTGTGGCATCCTGGAACTTTGGCAGCCATTTTTAAAATGCAGCGAATGAGTTAAGACCTAAGGGAGAATATGTGTAGCTAAATCTAAACCTAAATCGTGACAAAGATCTTTCTTTTTCTCTTCCACTCTTCATGAACTGCCACGTGCATGTGCGTGTGCAAGCGTGCGTGAGTGCTTGTGCGTGCGTGTACACTCACCACTAGTTTTTTGACCAAGGACTCTCTCTCTGAGACCATGTCTTTGAGCTCCGCGATGATCTGTAGATCTTCAGGTCTGCTCTCCCTGTTACGAAACTTATCCTCTGTCCCCTCCAACCTGCATGGACAGACAGAGAGAGACAGAGAGAGAGACATTTTACAATTTAGGCATTTGGCAGACGCTCTTAATCCAGAGCGATTTACAATAAGCAAAGGTCAAAATGCATAGAAATTGTAATCTAAAAAAAAACAAAAAAAAAACGTAGGTAGACCACGCACCTATTAACAACTTGGGTGCCAAACTCGTTTAGTAACGAGTTAAGGCCACTAGGGGTCACCCTGCCAAAAGGAGTTGTCTCGTTCATGAACAAGACAACAAGGGGTTAACTTGTACAGCACTACGTGCATGCTGTGACCTGTGAATGACCCTAGTCCATACGTCACCCCGTAGCTCAGAGAGAGAGAGAGAAAATGGATGCTCTAGGCTGCATTGATTTCCATTCTAGCCTGAAACATAAAAAGGGCTTTATCTATGAATGAGGTGAAAAGAACGCCAGGGAAGCAGAGATCTGATTGTTTTCACGGCGACACTTTACCGCGATGGTCGGCCGCGGTTTGGATTTTAGTTTCGCGAGCGTTTGTAAACAAATGGATTTTCTTCCTCAATCGTCAGCGGACACTCATGTGCACACGCACAAAGCTTCCGAGGCTCTTCAAAATAAAGCGTGAGTGAACGGCGGCAGCAGCAACAGCTAGAAATGTTAGAAACCTGAGCATCCCATGTGTTAAGTAAAAAAAACTATATAAAAACAAAAAATATATATACAATCTTTTATCTAAATGACATGTATGGTCATTGAGGATAGGCAAGTGCTACGGTAAGCACCAGGCCTGGAATTTCATAATTTTAGGGGCAAGGCCACTTGGCATTTGGTGTTGGCAAGAAGGCCATTAAATAAAACAAGATGTTAGTTCCATTGAAAGAATTTGTTGAATTTAAGGGTTATAGGGATGATAGCCTATTCTGCAGTGAAATAGATAAATGATGGTATTTACAATCTGATCCATGCTCAGCCCTGCACCAATCAAAGTCACTGGACTGGTTCAAAGATGGGGACACGGGGAGTTAAGATTTCAGAATCTCAACAAAAAAAGAAAAACACTGGTGTCTACATGACAAGAAAGAGACACTGGGGTCTTTTCACCTGGGGCATTAAGGCCACTGTGGCCTCAGGGCATGCCATTGGTTTGAGGGGCACAAGGCCAAACTGAGGGGCAACGGCAGCCATGGCTTTCATAGCCTCCATGAAATTTAGCCTCAGAAACTGAAACTTTGGGCATGGTGCATTTCGCTTTTATTTTTATTATTCATTTTTTGTATTGTTGTTTTATTGTATTGTAACTGTGATATGGATCTCCCGGGGTCTGAAATAAAGATTGAATTGTAAAATATATAGCGCCTTTATCCAAGGCGCTTTACAATGATTGTGCATTACATTCAGACACGCATTCATACAGCGATAGCGGAGGAAGCCACGCAAGGCACCAACTTGCTCATCTGGAGCAGTTAGGGGTTCAGAGTCTTGCTCAAGGACACGTCGACACTAACTCTGGGGGAGCCCGGGATCAAACTGGTAACCAGGGACCTCCCGCAAGCCTTAAAGGAGTGCAAATCCCTAGCCTCCTTCAAAATTGGTATGAAAAGTCACCTTCAGGCGGCTGCTACTCGAGACTTGTAAATAGACTAAACTAAGCCTGCATGTTCCCACACATTTTTGTTTGTCCCCTTCTTCTGCTTTTGTAATTGATTGATTTCCTATGTAAAGTACTCTGTTCTATCCGTCTGTCTTTCAATGTTATGAGATACATAAAGTGGTTCCTGTGTAAATAAGCTGTAAAGCTTACTAGGATCTCCTTTTAGTTAACCTTGTACCAGTGATTTGTGCTGTCATGAAACTGTACTTTTTTCTATTGCAAACTGCAAATAAACTCTTAAATCAATCAATCAATCAAACCACATCGGTAGAAAAAGTAGTAGTCTGTACATTCTGCAGTTCCTACTCTCTGCCCTTAGATGGCACTCTTGTCACATCCAAAAAGCCTCAGGTGAAAGATTACAGCAATAAAACTTGTTTTATTAGTTCTCCCAGCACTAAAACTTATTTTTATTACTCCAACCCTATTAGTTCTCTTCTGAAATACTACTCTGTGACAACTCACAGTGTGTGAAGTGCCATTATCATGTTGTTATTAGGCAATGTTTCAAATACCTAATAAACGGACCTGGACACAGGATTTACCTTTTGTGCTCACACACGCACAGCGCTCGCGGCCTCGCGCATACACGCATGCACAAGCGCACGCACACATGCGCGCACACAATGCAGTTTTTACTATGGTGAAAGAGACGCCCTCTTTCCTTGCCATACCTGAATCTGTGTGAGCATTCAAGAGCATTGCATTGTCCAAACTCTCCTGAACGTGAATACAGCATCTTATGTTGAAAGAATGGCCCTACTCTGTGTAGACATCCATGCCGTTGAACCACATCTCCAGTACTTGACTTGATTATGCTTAGTTCAGAGTGGTGTCAAGCACTGAAAATAGCCGACCTCCAAGCTTGGAGGTCTGCTATTTTCGACAGTTTTACCAAAAGCCCCCTTTACAAATTTCAGCCCCTGCCTCTCTAACATTCTCTGCACGTACACGTACACGTACACGTACACGTACACGCACACGCACACACACACACACACGCACACACACACGTACAGTATTTGCAGGGCAGAGATCTTGTCCTTGAGCAGGTCCTGGGCCTTGTTGAAGTCGGCCAGCATGATGTGCGTCTCCCTGTGGTGCGCGACGCTCATCTCACCCAGGTCACGCTCGTGTCTCTTCACCAGGTCCTGCTCGTGGGCCCTGAGAGAGAGAGAGAGAGAGAGAGAGAGAGAGAGAGAGAGAGAGAGAGAGAGAGAGAGAGAGAGAGAGAGAGAGAGAGATTTGATTTTTAAAAACAGGGTTCCCACACATCTTTACCAATTAATTTCCAAAACTTTTCCAAAACCTTTCCAGAATATTTAACCCGATTTCCAGGACTATATAGCAATAATTCAGCTCAATAACAAATTGCTTACTCCTATGTGCATTGCCCAAAGACAGGTAGTGTATGCCAGTGGTTCTCAACCTTTTCAGGCCGTGACCCCCGAAATAATCATGTTTGAACTGGGGACCCCAGACCCCTGATTACTAAGAGTAGAGGAATGTTGTAGCCTATAACACAGTTTTATTGTGAAAATAGCTGATCTACATGCTCACAACGCCTCGCGTTGCGAGGCGTTGTGAGCTTGTAGATCTGCTATTTTCACAATTTCTGCCTCTGATATTTGACAATTTGGCCAATGTTTAATTTGTCATTTCAGAGGTATTAACAAAATCAATAACCAAAGACAATGCACAGCTATTTTTTCTAGGACCTTCCAGGACCCTTGATCAATTCCAAAACTTTTCCAGTACTGGAAAAATATTTTTCTGATTTCAAAATATTTCCAGGAATATCATGACCGTGGGAACCCTGTAAAAAGTCCTTTATTACGCACTGCTGGGTGGTGTTGTAGTCGAGTCCACCTAAAGCGAGTCCAAGTCAAGACCAAGTCCGAGGGGGGGCGAGACCGAGTCAAGACAGTAGAATCATGGGCGAGACCGAGACTGAGACAGAGTCAATGAAAATTTGGACTCGAGTCCTGACTCGAGACGAGTCATTGACTCGATAGCCTCGTGAGCCAGACTTCAAGAAAGAAAAGCCTGGGAGAGCGCCCCTAGTAACTGTGGCTAACAACATTTTAATTGTATATAAAATACATCTAGCCATTCAGATATCTTATTATACATCAGTAGGCTATTGTTCATGTGAACTGGTTTGTTAAGGCTTATCCATTATAATTATAATTTATAAAATCGCTATGATTTATCACTCGTTTTCCACTGCGGATCACTTCCTCATTTAATCAAAGCGGACAGCAGCAGGAGTCATGTCCCCCTCCGCGTCCAATCCGAGACGCCGGAGGAGCCGATGAGATCTGTCGGGGCCATAGAATGTCCGCGTTACGTTAGACTATTGACTCGAGTACTACAACTGCTGGGTAATAAAGACCTCAACTACATGCCTGACTTAAGCAGAGAAAAAAAATCACACCTTGTTGTGAACTGAGTGGTGGTCAAATAAAAAGAGTCAAATAAAAAGAGTCAAATACATGGATTGCAATCCGCGACGCGTTGTGAGCTTGTAGATCAGACACATTTTGTCACGGAACACGCCGTGATGAAGAAGTATAAGCCAGGATTTACTTGGGTGATGTGATGTGTGTTGAACGGACGGACGGACGGACGAGGCTGCAGTGCAGACTGCACACAACAGCGCCGAAAAAGGTAAAGTAGTGGGAACAAAAGCAGGAAGCTCCATTCAGCGGCAGCCACTTCCAATCAAACCACAACATTGCGTATACCTCAGCGTCGGACTTTTCTCCGTGCTCAGAGTTATGTCTCCGGCTGCAACATTAGCGCGAGCACACACACAACGTTGTGCGTGCTGTTGCAGCCACCCAGTCGCGGACGTGTGTGTGTGTGTGTGTGTGTGTGTGTGTGTGTGTGTGTGTGTGCGTGTGCGTGTGCGTGCGTGCCCTCCTTGCTACGTGTGTGAGCCTGCTCAATAGCGCCCCTCCTTCAACGTGTGTGTGTGTGTGTGTGTGTGTGTGTGTGTGTGTGTGTGTGTGTGTGTGTGTGTGTGTGTGTGTGTGTGTTTGTGGTCTGTGTGTGTGGTCAAGAGAGGTATGACAGGCGACAGACATACAGACAGACAGACACGACATCGTGAAACCCAATTACAGGAGTGGCGGTGAGACCACCACTCAAAAACAGAGACAGAGACAGACAGAGAGAGAGAGAGAGAGAGAGAGAGAGAGAGAGAGAGAGAGAGAGAGAGAGAGAGAGAGAGAGAGACAGAGAGAGAGAGAGAGAGAGAGAGAGAGAGAGAGAGAGAGAGAGAGAGAGAGAGAGAGAGAGAGTGAGAGTATTTTGGTGACTCACTATAATGTGAAAACAGATACAGTATATCGTCGATGTTGGGCATATTCTCCATATTCTAACTTTTTTCTGTTTCTCAGTGAATTAATTTAACATCCTACTTGATAAACACATTTTCACTCTCTCAAAATGTTTGCTTAGGGTTAGTAATGTAATGTTTGCAAACGTTTTGTTGCATTTGGCCCAGAAGAACCCGGTGTCAATTGTCTAACGTAATCCTTAGCCCTACACTCCCTCTGCCAACCTGGGGAGAGCAACGGACTGACCTCATGCTTCCTTCTATGCATGAGGAGTCCAAGCCGCTTCTTTTCACCTGACAGGGGGGAGATTTCCCGGTTTGGACGTAGCGCGTGGAAGGAACACGTTATTCCAACCAGTTCCTTTCCCCTCCATCAGGCGCCGCGGCTGGCCAGGGGGAGGCAGTATAGAGACCAGGATTACTGCATGGGCGGTACACTACACTATGTGTGACAGTGTATGACAGTTTGATCAATGAGCACAGCGTTTGTTCCGCCATCGTCCTGTTGCGTCTCGGGAGGGAGAAGAAAGCTGCTTCCCTGCAATGTCATTAGTTGCAAGAAAACAACACCTCTCTCTCCACAGCCGCCAAAAACAGAGAAGGGAAAATGAATCCTCTATGGATGGGAGGTGACAATACAAGGTGCACAGTGCACACACAGACATAATGAGAAAACAGAAAAACAGAAAAAGAAGATATTAAACAGTAGCAGTTGCTGTAGAATATAAACCGAATCCATAACAGACTCAGTGCCACCGGCACCTAATTAATGGAGCCAAGGGCAGATATGGCTCCCCCAGTCTACTAGAGTCTACCATTGCGTGTTGTCATGAACTATCTCTTTAAAGCAGTAGGCAGCAGCAAAAGGCACGCAAAGGAACTTCCCCATGTAAATAGGGTGCTCTGTTATGAAGTGAGCATATGATTGGTGGAGAATAGAATGGAGATCGAATGCTCTAATTCTAATAGAGAATAGAAGCATGGAGCTGGGTTTCTTGACAGAACTTGCTCTGCACATGTCTGGATCGTGTGTGTGTGTGTGTGTATGTGTGTGTGTGTGTGTGTGTGTGTGTGTGTGTGTGTGTGTGTGTAGGTGTGTTCATTGAGAAGCAGTGTGTAGTTACATGGAGGGGACAGATGTGACATCATGATATCATGTTGAAGGCAGATGGCTTACATTCAGCACAGCGTTAGTTCATGTAGACACGGACTAGGACATTTACGACTTGTGATTTTTGCAAGTCGACTCGGCTCAGTAAAAAGTTGAGTTGAAGTCGACTTTATCGTTTGATGAAGTCATCACATCACACACGACCCCCCAATTATTTTGGGGGGTCCCCAGATGATTAACTTAATGTGCAACATTGTTTTCTCACTCAACTGTAAACAAACCAACATAAAGTTTAAGCGTATAGAGGGTATCTGCACATTTCTAAGTGCCAATTTAAGGACTTTTTAATACCTCTAAAATGACAAATTAAACATTGTCCAAATTGTCAAATATATAGAGGCAGAAATTGTGAAAATAGCCGATCTACATGCTCACAACGCCTCGCGATGTGAGGCGTTGTGAGCATGTAGATCTGCTATTTTCACAATGGAACCATGTTATACAAAATGTAATGTAGCACTGTAATATTGGATCATTCCGTTCTTGACAATAAGCAATCCTACTGTTTGAATGCTGTACAGACACACACATGGAGCAAAGATAATGATAGAAAAAAATACAAAGGATTTTTTTTCAACTTCGACTTTCTCTGGTGGGAGTCAACTTGTGTAATGAAGTCGACTCAGTCGACTTGTCGACTTTTTCGTTAATGCCCTAACATGGACAGGCAGAAAGTTACATTCTTTCCCCAGACCCTCCTCATTCATTCGCTAACAAGTTAATTAAATACAAACTCCCACAAATGTGCATGTCTTACAGGTTACATGTACATATCTCTGCAAATCTTTTCAAACATTTCAGTACTTACTTTTGGTACTTTAAGTACATTTTGATACCAATACTTTTCTACTTAGTAAATATTGAATTCCAGACTTTTACTTGTAACAGAGTATTTCTATATTGCAGTATTGATACTTTTACTTAGGTAAAACATTTGAACACTTTTCCCCACCACTGCTGCCGTCACAAAAAAAAAAAAAAGACATTGTCAGTGCTCTATTATGCTTGTTCTAGTATGTAAAGTGTGTGGAGGCAACCCGAGTCGTTGTTGTGATATGTCACTGTGTTAAACATTTGAAATTGAAAGATGATGATGTTGTGGCAGGCCTTGTCAACCCTAATGATGTCTGCGAGACAGCAGTCTGAAGTTTTTGTGTGTGTGTGTGTGTGTGTGTGTGTGTGTGTGTGTGTGTGTGTGTGTGTGTGTGTGTGCGCGTGCGCGTGCGTGCGCCGTGCGGTTGTTCAGCCTGACTTATTGCACCCAGATAGAGGGAGAAAGAGATGGAGAGCGAGACAGAAAGTGAGAGAGAGAGAGAGAGAAAGAGAGAGAGATTCCTTGAAATATTACATCTATCATTTCTTATTGCTTTTTCAGATACTTTATCAAAGTTTCCCTTCTTACCGTATAGAGCAGTTTGCTACAAGTACCGTTCCAGGAGAAGTGCTACATAAATTACTGTATATACGGTCAGTGAACGAGTTATACCCACAGAGCTATGGGAGCCCTATTCTGGCGGCGCCGAAGGCGCCGCCAGAATAGGGCTCCCATAGCTCTGGGGGCCTTTCGCCGCCGCCGAAGGCGGCGGCGAAAAAAAATCGGGTAATTGCGGATATAAAGTCGCCTAAAACGGGTACTTTCCTATATTAAATCATATTAAATCGGGTATTTCGCGGATATAAAGTCGGCTAAAACGGGTATTTCCTATATTAAATCATATTTTTCCTTTCACAATATTAATTCGGGCTTCACATTGGCTATGTTGACAACTCCAGGCAGTCTTTTCTGTTCATATTAACTCACCATTATTGCTCAGCCTCCAGTTCCCAATTCCTCCATCTGATGATCTGAGCTCTGAGCCATCCAGCCAAAAGTTCCCGTTCTGGTAGCATAAAGTCGGCTAAAATGGGTATTTTTCTTTCTCAAAACAAGGCGGGTCGGGTTCATATTTATTTACTAAAAAAAACATTGTCACGGGCACAGGCACACTAAGGCTACAGTCTTGCTAAGACAGCGTTGTTTTGTTTGGTTGTTTGGTTGCTGTCCGGCGTGTCCGCCTTCCTTTGCCGTCCGGGCCGTGGCTAGAAGTGCAAAGACTCGATGCAGTGGTTCCTAGCTTAGCCTATGCCCAGGCCATGGCGAGACCACGCAGCTGGGTAGGTCTGCATCCAGGGCCTCCTCGGCCCTGGGGGAAAGGTAGGAACCATTGCAGCGAGTGTGTTATAACCCGGACGGTAAAGGAAGACTCACACCCCACATTAAATGCGCCTGATTTATAATAATAAAATGAATAGTAGGATTAAACGGTGTGATGTCATTGTTCAGTCTTACTGTCTAACATGTTTATTTAGTATATCTAGTTAACATAAATAATATAAATTCTTCCAATGGAACATAAAAAATAAAAAAAAACGAGAAAAAAAAAAAAAAAAACACACTTAGAAAAAAAGAGACCCCAAAGGGGGTTGTTGACTATGGGGTCCCAGACTTTAACTATGGGAGCTAAGACCCCACTGGCACCCACGTAACTCGAACTCTGTATACGGTACACATTTCACAGTTTCAAAGTTTCTGTCTAGGCTCGAGTTCTCTATGGCAGGGGTTCCCAAACTTTTTTGGCTCAGGGCACCCCTATCAATATTTGTTTCAACTGAGGCACCCCTACATTATATTCATAATTTTCACTCCCAGCACCTATATTTATGGCATATTTTAGTGATTATGTTGAGAGGAAAACATTGAGATAATAGCCATTTTGGTTAGAACTGACTGAAAATAACGTTGTACTTCAAGTGTAAAATGATACTGAATATATTTTTCAGTATTTCAGTAAAGTGTCCAAATATTATCAAATTATCTCGCGGCAACCCAGGGTGCCCCGTCACCCACTTTGAAAACCCCTGATCTATGGCCATCTCTTTCCTCCTGGTAGTACTTGTGAGAGAGAGGGGGGAGAGTGTGGGGTGAGAGGACAAGGAAGAGAGAGATGGAAAAGAGAAGAAAAGCAGTGGTGTAAAGTAACTACCGTAAGTACTTTTACTTAAGTATTGTACTTAAGTACAGTTTTGAGGTATTTGTACTTTACTTGAGTATTTCCAGTTTTCAGTATTTTTACTTCTACTCAACTACATCATTTGAAAACTTTAGTTACTAGTTGCTTTAGCCCTATTTTATACCTTGGCTATTTGAAAATAGCCGATATCGTGACGCGTTGTGACCTTGTAGATCTGCTATTTTCAAACATTTTGTACTTTTACTTTTGGTACCTTAAGTACATATTGATGCCAATACTTTTGTACTTTTACTCAAGTACATTTTGAATTCCAGACTTTTACTTGTAAGGGTGCCCTCACACCAAAATACCTAGAGTGGAATCCGCCAATGCATACTTGAGTAAAACATCTGAGTACATTTTCCTCCACTGAAGAAAAGGAAGGAAAAGAAAGAAGAAAGAAAGAAAGAAAGAAAGAAAGAAAGAAAGAAAGAAAGCGAGAGAGCTCATTTCAGAGTCATTGAGTGGGTTGTGTGTGTGTGTGTGTGTGTGTGTGTGTGTGTGTGTGTGTGTGTGTGTGTGTGTGTGTGTGTGTGTGTGTGTGTGTGTGTGTGTGTGTGTGTGTGTGTGTGTGTGCGTGCGTGCGTGGTCGCGCGCGTGCGTGCGTGCGTGCGTGCGTTCGTGCGTGCGTGCGTGCGTGCGTGCGTGCATGTGTTGAATCCCGGCTTACAGCTCACTGACTCATGTTTTATTAAAGTGCAGCAGCAGATGAAAGTGTGAATAAGGGCTTAAAAATCAGGGCCTATACTTTGCCATCCCATCTTCACTCGTTGCTTAACCACGACTAAGCACATTCTACACACCGTCTCTTAACACTGGGTTGACTGGACCTCCCCTGCATTCTACTGTATTTGTGTGAGTTTTACTTTAACCGTGACTAAGCCGACAAGAATAGCAGATATACAAGCTCACAACTTTTGTGAGCTGTGGATACTTTAATGTTCTCCCCATGCCAGTGTTCAAGGCTTCAAGCCCTCTGTTTGTTCGTTTATTCGACCCGGAAAAGAACACGACGCAATTGGCCAGTATCTCACTTTGAGTGGCAGCGTCCCTTCTGCACTTCAGCAATTCTGCCCTCCCATTTTAATCGACTGCTCCAATGAACGGCAGTGTCTAGTAGGGGTGTAACAATACATTTTAATAGCGATTCGATAAATATCACGATACATGGTTGACGATACGATACATGGGCGATATTGGATTGAATCTGTGTGAAAAGTGTGGATAGTGCAGGTTTGTGTTATTATGGATATAAATAAAGTAAACACAGTGATTATCTGCCAAATGCATGGTCATTGTATATTGACAAACCTGCACCTTGACATGAACCTAGAGATTACACACATTTATCGATAGACCAGTGTAGCTATATGGAAAGGAAAAGTAATTAAACCCCTCGTTTTAAAATGATCTTCTTAAAAATTCTAAATACAATGCACACATTGGTAGTATCGATACAATCGATTCTTTGTACTGCCGATTCGATACGATACAAAATAAATCGATGCAATTCGATTTTAGCTGTTTTCATTTCGATATACTTTGATTTCTTAACTAATTTTGTGCCCCAGAAATTAACGGATTAAAATGTCCAGTGTGCCTCTCGCTGGCTCCATAAACGGCCAGTCTCTTATTTTGAAGGCCAGAAGTCCATAGCTTAAACACTTCCGGTTTGACGTCATCGCGTCATTCACAGGAAGCGGTCATCGTCCACATGGTGTTGTGTAATGGCGGAACGGAGCTTTTCAACATGTGTTATATAAGCGAGCATCTACTGCCATCCTCGCTTTGAAAGTGTTGTTTGGAGATAATGGACATTAAAGATGAGATTCCCCGTCTGCCTCAATGTTATGGGATTACTATTTTGTGCCTGTGGATCCGTGATGATGATAAATCAGCGAGGGAGATCGTCTCGGGACCTTCCGCGCATGTACCCGGTAGGATAACCGCCGTTACAGTAATATATTACTTTTCGCGAGACATCTCGCGATCGGCACTGCGGACATCAAAGGGAATTTTGCGAGACATCTCGGGAAAGGCACTAAATGAGTTAAGTTAAATACAATATTTCGATACAGTTACTATATTGTTACACCCCTAGTGTCTAGCTTTTTATATCTACAGTATGGTTACATGGAGTTGACAGATGTGACATGATGATATCATGGTGAAGGCAGATGGCCACCCACCACCCTAGAGCCTGTCTCTGTCTGAGCTTCGTGACAGTTATTAAGGACAGGTTTTCCTTGCTAGAATGTCGTGTCTCTGCTCTGTTATGTGAAGCGTGTGGAGACAACTTGTTGTGATCTGTCGCTGTGATAAACATTGAAATTGAAAGATGACGATGTTGTGGCAGGCCTTGTCAACCCTAATGATGTCAGTGAGACAGCAGTCTGAAGTAATCTAGAGCAGTGTTTCTCAATCTGTTTTGGCTTGAGTACCCCCTTTCCCTAATTTCTGAATCAAAGTACCCCCTTTACCCAACAACAACATTTTGCTTATACAACTTTAATTCAAATATAAATAAATAGTGGTATATGATGCTATTTCAAGAATATAAAATCACAAATAAGGAATGGAGTGAAAGAATTTAAAACGGTTTTCATGTCAATAACCTCATTACATTCAAACAACTTTAAAACACATCCCAGTTGCCTGGTACCATGTAATTTGGTTTAGCAACTCAGGCTCATATCAAGTTTCTCCATTTGTCATCATTAAACATAACAGTACATGTTTTTCCCCCATCCTAATTCAATTGTAGTCAATTATTTAACTATGAACAATATTAGCATGATTTATACTTCTATTTTTCTCTTTTTGGGGGGCAATTTCTGAGTACCCCCTGCAGTACCTCCGCGTACACCTAGGGGTACACGTACCCCCATTTGAGAAACACTGATCTAGAGTATGTGTGTGCGCGTGCATGTGTGGATTAAAGTAAAAGTAGATAAACACAAATAACTCAAATCTCTCTATTACGCAATTTGTGAAAATATCTGTTTCTCGGTGCAGAAATCCATGTCGTGCACCGCATCTCCAGAAGCTAAAGAGCCCAGGGAGTTTCGCCAAAAGGGCCCTTTCAGGAATTTCAGCCCCTGTGCGATTAGCCCTATTCACGGCCCGCCCACCTACTTCCGTTTCTCAGTTTTCCCCGGGTGCTGACTTCAATTCAGAAGGGGAAACTATACTGGACTTAAAGCCAGCAAATCGTTATTTCTAACGGTAAAGTCAATTATAATGCTTTGTGCCGTTTACTATCTTGTGTTCTTGATCATGCTAGCCGTATTTTATACTTTACTATTCGGAAATTGCATTAAATTTGCGATTTCTGTGCTAACTCTATAGGCTCTAGTAGGATTTACCCCTTCAAAACGGGACTTCAGCACCCGGGGGATGCTGAGTGGGCGGGTCGTGAATAGGGCTAATTCCCCTATTGGGTGGCAGTGGCTCAGGGGTAGAGAAACCGCCATTAGAACACGGAGGGTTCCCGAAGGGTTCCCAGTTCGATCCCGGGCTCCCCCAGAGTTAGTGTTGAAGAGTCCTTGAGCAAGACTCTGAACCTCTAGTTGCTCCCGATGAGCAGGTTGGTGCCTGGCACAGGGTTTCCTCTGCCATCGGTGTGTGTGTGTGCGTGTGCGTGTGCGCGTGCGTGTGCGTGTGCGGGTGAATGTAATGCACAATCTACAGTATGTAAAACACTGTGGATAAAGTCGCTATATAAATGCGCCACTTACCTTTTTTTCCCCTTTTTTTAACCATGCGCGTGTGTGTGTGTGTGTGTGTGTGTGTGTGTGTGTGTGTGTGTGTGCGTGTGTGTGTGTGTGTGTGTGTGTGTGTGTGTGTGTGTGTGTGTGTGTGTGTGTGTGTGTGTGTGTGTGTGTGTGTGTGTGTGTGCGTGTGTGTCTTGCATCACACCACAGGGCTTGTTACAGAAACCATGTCACACATTCTGAATGGCTGCTATGCCTATAAAAGACTTTACATAGCACGCCACGACAGAATAGTTGATCTCATAACAAAGGACATATCTAAACATTTTGCACCGTCTGTGAGAATGTACAAACATTCCTGTCAAACCCTCCATGTTTCATCTCTGTACAGAAAATCCAGAAATCTTTGCACATCTCTCTGCTAATACACCAGATGTTGTTGTTGTCAATGAAGGAGACAAATCAGTTTCCATTCTTGAAATGGCCTGTACCTTTGATTCTAGCTTGGAGGAAGCCTTTATGACGAAAGTAAATACCAGCCGCTCCTACGAACCATCACAAAGCTAGGTTATAGGTGCAATCTATTTGTGTTCATCTTTGGCAGCCTTGGACATGTACATAGGTTGGTTGTAAGAGGCTTCCAACAACTTGGGATGCCAAAAAAAGCAGCTAAACGGCTTGCAAAGTTCTGTGCAATCTCTTCTACTATCGGTAGTCGCCAAATATGGCGAAGGCGTTGCTATATGTACCCTTGAATGGTGTGTGGTTATTGGATATTTGTCCAGGATTTGCTGACTGTACATTATTTACAGCACCTTGTAATATTTGTGTCCTTGTACTTGTATCTCTTATGTGGAAATAAATGATTGAAATGTGTGTGCATATGCGTGTGCGTGCGTGTGTGAGCGTCTCTCACCTGATCTGGTGGTTGGCCTCGCTGCGGACCCGCAGCACCTCCTTGCCCTTGGCCTCCAGCTCGCGGGTCAGTGTGTCGATGGTCTGGTTCAGAGAGTGGATCTCGTGGTCCAGGTCCGTGATGCGGTTGCTACGGCAACACACCTCCGCCTGCAGGTCCGAGATGCGGCCCCGCAGCTCCTGCTCCTGTCAAGGGGTCAAAGGTCACGTACTGGTTAGAGGTGCAACGGTTAGCCGAAGCAGTGTTTCTCAGACTTTCAAATATCAAGGTCTCCCCTTAATTCTGACAGTGTAACGGGTCCATTTGGTTCCATTTGTACACTGTCAGAGTTACAGACTTGTATGGGTCAATTTAGACCGTCCCTAAAGAAACCCACAGAGTCCCTGGAATCCACTTTGAGAACCACTGGACCAAGATAGATAGATAGATAGATATCTTTATTATCCCAAGGGGGAAACTCAGTTGCCCAATGGTAGCACAGCAGTTTACAGTTATTTACAAAGTTACAGAGAGGTAAGAAAAGGTAGGAAGAAACAAGAACAGTACTGTAACAGTAAAGAGAAGGTGCATCAAGAGAGGGGGGCGAATAATATATAAATATATATATACATAAAGTGTCTTAGGGCACAACTATCAAAATAGTACAGTGTCCTCGGAGATCCAGAGTCCAAAGAGACCATAGCAGTCAATGCTAGTTAGTGCAACAAGTATCTCACTGTCATTGTTAAACAAAGCAAAATACTCAGAAACTACTAACACCAAACTAATCCATAGCTCATTGATTAACCCCCAAACAATATACATTACTTATATACATTTTTTAGCAGTCATTTCCCTTTATCAGTCACCTGGCGTGTTTCCTTGCAGAAAGACACCTCCCCCTGGCTGTATTTTGCTTCTATTCCACTGTTTATGTTGACATTAATCCCTTGGAGGGACGTTTTTATCAGGTGGAACTGGTCGGAGCTCTTAACAATTTTGCTGCCATTTTAAACATAGCTGTAGTAAGCAGCTGCCAAATTGTCCTTACCTTTTTAACATGGGCACGCGCACGCATCGTGCACAATCTGTGCGCGACTCATCTAGTAGACGTGTAGACTCGGTGACACCTTTCGAATAAAAAAACCCCCATTGAAATAGACATATCCGTTGCCACGCTGTATCCCTGCTTATCCGCCAGTGTTTACATGAAAAAACATTGCCCAGTCATGAAGCTTGACTGGGCCATAAAAGTGTCAAGTGCTCATTAGTGATCTCTCTTATCAATGAAAGCATCAAAGACGGCTACCTGTTTGATGCCTGTCATAAAGTGGAGGGGGGAATGTGTTTGTATATTACTGGGGGTGTAACGATATAGTAACTGAATCGAAAAATCGATTTTAATTTGCAATGATCTACTATATCGATATGCAAAAAAATATGCAAAAGCATTTCGTTATCGTATCGGTATCGTTTTACGATGCAGATAATCGGTATCAGATCGTTTTGCAAATAATTGATTGTATGGAAACAGGCAAGTATTTGTGCCTTGTATTTAGCAATTTTAAGAGGGAAATTGAAAAAGAGGGGTTTAACTAATTTGATGCCCACGTGGTGTCAACGCGTCAATCTCTTTGATGTCTACGTGTGCCCATCGACGCGTTTGACGCATTGTACAGTAAACTATACTGTACTGTAGCTACTGTACTTTCTACCGCGGTGATGAAACAAACTCCATTTCCCAAAATGCAGCGCAAAATCACGTGACCAGGAAGTGCTGTCTGCCTCGTTCACTGCCCTGTAAAGCTGCTGCACAAACATGCAGTTTTCTCCGGATCTTTTATTTTTATTTTTTTTTTACGTTCAAAACGTGGCCTTCTCTACCGGCCGTCACACAAACGCTGTGGCGCAGGATTGTTAAATACCGGTCCTGACTGAAAGAAAAGATTTTCGCGAAATAAACAGGACATGCTTGGATTACATTTACTCGGATTACTTTTTTCGCCAGGACCTCGAAGGTAGGCAAAATGGCGGGTTGCCATGGGCACCAGCAAATTAACCCTTGCATTCATCGTGTTTCCATATAGCTACTCTTGGTCTATCGATAAATGTGTGTAATCTCTGTGTTCACGTCAAGCTGTGGGTTTATTGCGATGAATGAACCAATATCGTCCATGTATCGTATCGTCAACCATGTATCGTGATGCGTATCGTATCGTTGTTAAAATGTAGCGTTACACCCCTATATACCAGTAAGACTCCCTAATCGGGAGATAAGCGACCGTTGGTCGCTTATCTCCATAAATAGGCCAAAAAGTAGTTTGTGCAAAATCGTCCTGATGGTGGCGCTAGATGGGACAGATGCGTTGTGATTACATGACTGTAGAGATACTGTGTACTGGTGTGCATGATTTTAGGGCAAAATCTGTAGGAGCAGGGTGACTGTAGAGATACTGTGTAGTGGTTTGTGTGATTTTAGGGCAAATTCTGTAGGAGCAGTGTCCAAAGTGTGTTGTCTTCATTGAGTTTGGGAGAAATGCCAATACTAGCATGCAAGATGCAAGCTCTCCTGCTAAAAGTAGACACACCCACAGGCAGATCTTGATAGTGGACCCAGGTCTGTTTATTTAAGCATGGAGGCTCATCCTTCCTGGACTCCCTGGTGTGAAGGGGTGTGTGTGTGTGTGTGTGTGTGTGTGTGTGTGTGTGTGTGTGTGTGTGTGTGTGTGTGTGTGTGTGTGTGTGTGTGTGTGTGTGTGTGTGTGTGTGTGTGTGTGTGAGAGAGAGAGGACAGTGGCAACATTCCTTGCCACTTGGCAGGTCACACATTATGTTTGAGAGAGAGAGAGAGAGTGTGTGTGTGTGTGTGTGTGTGTGTGTGTGTGTGTGTGTGTGTGTGTGTGACACAGAGAGAGCAGCCCCGTTGGGGTGGTCATTTGGTCATTTTTGCACATTTGGTAATTTTTTACACCTGGGGGTCCCCCAGGGACCTGGGGGTCCCCGAAACTCCGGGGGTCCTTGGAGGTTGTAGTTTGGCAGGCAAGGAGTGTGTGTGCAAAATCTGGCATGGATCGGGGCAACGGTTGCAGAGATATGAGCAGGGCAAAAGTGTGACGTGTGACGTGTGACAGAGGGAGTGACGGAGGGAGTGACGGAGGGAGTGACGGAGGGACAGCCGGTGGAGGTTTGGATAGTGTGCAAGTAACTGCGACCTACGGTCGCAATTACACACAGACTTGCAGTTCCCCTTTAAGGTAAAAGTGCTTAAAGGAGTAGTTCACCACTTTTCAACCTGTCTTCATATAATAGGTCCTCACTAATGTTCATGATAAAATATCAAAAAAAATGTCTACTCAGTCCAAGTCTCCTAGGAGAGCTGTGGGAAGTTCAGAATCCATAGTCTTGTGACATCATCATTTTCCAAAAAAAAAATTAATCAATATTTTTGAAAAAAATATTTAGATTTTTATTATCGCGAGAACAATGGCTTCCACTTTAAAATTGCAACTTTTCAGGAATAGAAAGCCTGCAGTTTCTATAAGCTGGATTGACAATCGATGATGTCACAAGACTATGGGTTTCTGACCTGCCCACAGCCCTCCTCTGAGGGAAAAAAAAAAAAAAAAAAAAAAAAGCTATTTTTGAGTGAGGACCAATTATATGAACATAGGTTGAAAAGTGGTGGAGTGCCCCTTTAAAAATAATGGAAGTCAATTCTCCACCGCCCATTGCACCCCCAAAATATTCCAAGCTGTGCTAACGTGATAAGGGGGACGTAGTAATTAAACACATGTACGATATGCTCATGAACATGCGTGTGCTCACATAGACGCACGTGTGCACAACACAACACACACACACACACACACACACACACACACACACACACACACACACACACACACAGGAGCATTAAGTGCGTAGATATCACGGTGCAGTTGATTCTGCTGTAGTCATCAGGGAACCACACAAGACCTACATACTGTAGTTAACTAGGTCATACACGGGAGGAGAGGAGAGGAGAGGAGAGGAGAGGAGAGGAGAGGAGAGGAGAGGAGAGGAGAGGAGACCATATCTACTTCGCACCATGACCTAAATAGACAGAAATAAGCATGTTTCCTATGAGTAAGGCATGCATTTCATAATCGTGATAATAGATTAATAGATAATCTGTTCGTAATTTCTCCCCAATTTGGTCGCTCACCCATGCACACTGTGGTGCTAGGACAGTGGTTCTCAACCTTTTCAGGACCCCCTTTCAGGACCCCTCAAAATAACCATAGACTATTTGAACTGGGGACCCCCCCACCCTGACAAGCACTTGGAATTTAGGAGTTAGAGGCATTACATTTTAGGTTAACTTGACTAAATATTGTGAAAATTGCAGATCGACAAGTTACTACGCTTTTTAACTGGGGACCCCCCATCGCTGACAAGCACTAAGAGTGAGCGTTGTGAGCATGTAGATCGTCTATTTTCACAATTTCAGCCTCTAATATTTGACAATTTGACCAATGTATAATTTGTCATTTTAGATGTATTAAAAAGTCCTTCAATTGTCACTTTATAAATGTGCATATACCCTCTATACACTTAAAATTGATGCTGGTTTGTTTACAGTTGAGTGAGAAAACAATGTTACACGTTAAGTTAATCATCTGGGGATCCCCCAAAATAATTTGGGGACCCCCCTGGGGGTCCCGACCCACATGTTCAGATCCACCGCCTTACACCACAGTGTGTTTTCACGATGGTTGCGTTATGTCATGATAATGGTTATGGGTTCGCTCATGTTCAACAAAACAACGGTTAATCTTCCGGATAACAGACTACAGTATGAGCATCTCGCCACTACCACTGGTCATTATTTCTGGGATTAGGACGGAGTTCCCGGGATTCAACGGTAATTGGTTTCAGAGGAGTTAGAATTAAAGAGAGAAAATGAGAAAGAAAAACAGGGTTTAGAAGCGTGTCAAAGGATGGTTCATCCACGCAACGCCTAAATTATAACTTTTTAATTTGTAATAGCCGCTCTGACATAACGCTTTGACATCACTGTAATGTCATGGGAACCACTCTAACAGAATCCCTTTTATGTCCATATATGGAGATCCCTGATGTCATCAATATTAAGCCCATATCTACTGTAACAGGACTTCACATGGGAATGCCCATATATGGAGGAAGACAGCCCATATCTGTGTGGCTGGTTCAGACAGGGATCTCCATGTATGGGCATAAAAGGGATTGTACAATGTGTACTGCACATAACCCTGGTGGTTCCTGGACCTCACGTTGAGAACCAGGGGGCTAATCAGGGGCGTTTTTATGAGTGGGCCTGGGTGGGCCCAGGCCCACCCAGGCCCACCCATGTAGAAAGCTGGCCCACCCATCAATTTTCGCAAAAAAGAAATATATATATATTTTTTCATTTTTTTTAATCATGTCTCTTTCATTAAATAATCTTTTTTTTTGTGATCATCATCTTGCTTAACACTTATGGTGCCAACCCCAAGTTGTTTTTTTTTTGTTCAAAAATGTTTTTTTTTGTACCCCAAAAAATGTATTAGGCATGATCGCGATCGCGAATTTGCATGTTTAACCCCCATACCAACCCATTCTTTCAAACATGGCAGTCATGTTTGTTTACATCTGAAGAAAACATAATGGCTGCTTAATCATGAATGCCCGTGGTGCATGATTAGGCATGGGCGTGCACGATCCGTGCACTATGAATTACATAGAAGTCTATGAAAACCTAGCACTGGTCCATCGCGACACCTCCCGGTGACGCTCTGACAGACCCGTCGGGAAATGGCTAGACCCCAGTATCTGAGCCCCTCCGAGCGCTCAACATCAGTCAAAATAAACAAAACTATTTCACTACTCACCAAACCAAAGGTAGTTTTGCGTTGTTGAAACTCTATTCTCCGCGGTGGTGAACCCCTCAGCACCCCACCTACTCTGTAAAATACATTATTTTTGCCATGAAATAAAACGCACCTACCTTGAGCCACCTAGCGGCCACCGCAGATACAATGGTTCACAACCCGGAAATAAGCGGCGGTCGAGTTGGATGCACTTTATTTCATGCCAAAAATAGTGTATTTTGCAGAGTGGGTGGGGTGCTGAGGGGTTCACCACCGCGGAGAATAGAGTTTCAACAACGCAAAACTACCTTTGGTTTGGTGAGTAGTGAAATAGTTTTGTTTATTTTGACTGATGTTGAGCGCTCGGAGGGGCTGAGATACTGGGGTCTAGCCATTTCCCGGCGGGTCTGTCAGAGCGTCACCGGGAGGTGACGCGATGGACCAGAGCTAATGGAAACCATGGCAACTTGGACTTTCAAAGACATTTAATTGATGGCACCAAGCAGGTTAATATGAATAAATGAACAGTACTTGCTCCAGTGATGCATCTTTTACACTAGCAGCAGTTGGCTACTGTGTGTTTGGAGGGGGAGTGTTAGTTTATATCTGTAAATGTGTTGTTGGGATGAAGTGCAGCTGGGAACTCATTGCTTTGTATTAGCCTATTAATTATTGTTCATTGATACTGCCGCCCGCACCCATTTTAACCCCCAAAAACACAAATAATTTACAGATTTTTTTTTAATAAAAAATAATCCAGACATTTTGCGCGCAAGAGTCCCACCCTGGGCCCACCTTGAAGTTGCCAGGCCCACCCTATTTCTCTGTTCTGGCTGCGCCCCTGGGGCTAATAGTGCAACATCTGACTGTAAGGAAAATACACAACAGTCGTTCTGACGTCCCTGTTTGTCTGTTGCATTCGTCTGAAACATTTACCAACTATGGAGTCAAACACCTCCTGGCAGAGATGTGCGCTCCACTGGGCACATGAACCCAAATAAGCATAGATGTAGGCTATGCCAAGGCGATGATCTGAAACATATTATAGTAGGCTATATAATTTGTATACTGTACATTAAATAAAAAGGTGAAAACTTCCCCATAGGGGTGCTGGAGCACCTGCAGCACCTATAGTTCCCACGGCTATGGCCGGAGCCACCGTCTGTGCCAAAACATCACATTCACTTTCACTTTCAGCGGTGCAGTGATGCGTGGGTATTTAGGAAGCAAAGCAAGTCACCACAGTTTGATTTGATCATTGCTTAGTCAATTTTTTGCCTTTTTGGTCGGCGGGGCCTTACGCAGACTGCATAGTCTGCGTTTACGGCCCGCCGGCGCTGCTGCCAGTTCCCACCTGATGTTGTGAGGGAGTTCCTTCTGCTCCATGCCGTACTGAACAACAGCTAGCGTGCATAACTTCTTGAGTGTTGGACTTAAATCCAAGATGTACAAATCATCTGTGAGTGTGTTGTTGCCTCCAAAGAGGACGATACGATCTCCCACCTTGCAACAGCACATCCCATAACGCTCAGAAGGGCCTCTTCCCTTGGGCTTAACCCTCTCCCAGGAGAAGCTCTCTGGGTTCAATTTCCACACATCTTTAAAGTAGTTCCAGCCTATTATGTACAGCTCTCCATTGTAGACAAAGGCTGAATGAGCCCAGCGTCGTTTTGGTAGACGCTGTGCAGATGCAGAAGGCATGCTCTGCCAGCAGTTGGTCTCTGTGTCAAACACTGTGATGTTATTGGCTCTTTTCCCCCTGGCGATGGGGTCCCCATCGCTCCTAAATACAAACATCTTTGTCCCAATGATGGTAGCAGAGTGTTCTGCTGAAACAGGTGGTGGAGTCCCTCTGGTGTTAATTAAAGACCAGACCATGGTGGTGTTGGACAACGCCAACTTGTAGATGTCCTTAGTCCATCCAGTCTGCTGGGTGCGTCCTCCATTGACATACATGACCTTCCCCAACACACAGGCTGAGTGGTCCCGCCTCGCCTCTGGAACAGTTCCAGAAATCTTGGGCTTGAACCATATGTGGGCGTCGACATCAAAGGCATAAAGACGGTTACTGTAAGGAACCCCTCCCCAAATGTAGATGCAATCTGATATGAGTACAGCGGTGTGGCCCCAGCGCCTGGAGGGGACATCCAGTGGGACTTCCCATCTTCCAGTCGTCACTGGGGGCAACTTCATCCAGAGTAAAGACACTGTGTTGAAGATGTGAACTTCGATCTTATCCCTTTTATTATATTTCCCTCCAAAGGAATAAACTTTGTGTCCTACTGCGACAGCAGCATTGTCTCCCTTTGGTTCTCCTCTCAGATGTACCGTCCAACACAACATTACACACGCAGCCCGCACCACCGTAAAACAGTGTCACCAGCTACAATAATACAATAATTGGAAAACAGATATAAGCCGTCACGCTAAAAATGGCTGAATGATATTTTCTTTATTCGACACGTCATTATAAAGGACACAGTGACGTATAGGCCTACGATGTCATTGAATTATGATGTCATTATGGCTAGGGTTGGGTACCGAATTTCGGTACCAAGCAGGAACCCATAAGCCCATTCGGTACCACCTATCGGTTCCTAGGGGAGCGTTTCGCTGTTTCTATGCGTCATCTTTTCGACACCCAAACCAAACCCTTACCTCCGTGGGGTGAGTCGCTAACTCACCTTTTTTCAAGGTATATTAATGACATAGTTCAATGTTGAAAATGGGTGGCATTCCCCTTTAAGTAGAAGTATCAATACTGCAATGTAGAAATGCTCTGTTACTATAGTAATAGTCCGGAATTCAAAACTTACTTGAGTGAGAGTGCAAAAGTAATGGTATGAAAATGTCACATTTCACAAGTTTTCAAAATATAAAATCTAGGAAATATAGCCGATCTACAAGTATGGTACTTGAGTAAATGTATTCAAACTAATGTTCTACGGCAATCAGAACGGCTGTGCTGGTCCTCAATATGGCCGCTGTAGGACTACAAATGAAACCCTTGAATATCTAAATGACATGTATGGTCTTCCAGGGTAGGCAAGTGCTATGGTGTCAGTCTGTCACTATAGCACTTGCAGTCAGTCTGTCTGTAACGTCACACGTCACACTTTTGCCCCACTCATAGCTCCGCCACCGTTGCCCCTATCCATGCCAAACTTTGCACACACACTCCTTGGCTGCCAAACCACAACCTCTTTTCTCACATGGCCCTCTTCTAGCGCCACAGATTCTTGAAAAAAACACATTTTTGGACACTGTTCCTACAGATTTTCTAAAATCACACAAAGAGGTACACAGTCAGGGACGTGCTGGCCATTGAGAAAAGCGGGACAACTCCCAAACGTCCGTTCATTCTCAGCCGGTCCAGGCCGGCCATTAGGAAAAAAAAATAAATAAAATGTCGGCCTTCGTTCCATTTTAGGGGCTGGGCAGCCAACAAAGTAAATCGTCACTGTCGGGCAGAAACCTCGTATCTCCAAGTTTCAAATGTATAAATCTTTTCGCAAAGCAAAGCCCTGCTTCATCATACAAGGCCGTTGCACAAAAGTTGTGAAAACAGCAGATCTACAAGCACACATGTGTGCTTGTAGATCGGCTGTTTTCACTAGTTTAAATCATTTTTAAAATGATAAATACAAAACAAACGGTTTTGGACATACAAGGTTTCCACCCGACAATGACGAAATATAACTCATGTAATTGGCCCACTGGCTTGTCACTATAGAGAGAGATCTCTCTCTCTAGCGCGCAATGAGGGCCTCTCCAACTCTTTTTCCCGGGCTGAATCAAGGGCCCAGCACGTCCCTGTGACAAGGGTTTGGTGTCTTTGGTCCTATACCTGCTTCTGGCACTGCTCCTTGGTCTTGTCCAGCTCCTTCTTGGCGACCGTGTTGTCCTTCAGGTGGACCTGTTTCAGGTGCTCGATGGCCGTGGCGTGCAGGTGGTTCAGCTCTGAGCGGAGAGACGCTATGGCGGAACGAGAGAGAGAGGGAGGGAGGGTGGGTGGGGGAGGGAGAGATGGAGAGAGACACAAACCCAGGGAGACAGGCAGAGATAATGAGAGAGAGAGAAAAAGGAGGAGAGAGAGAGCAGGGGCGTCACAAGGGGGGGAAAGTGGGACTGAGTAGGGCCCAAGGTGGAGGGGCCTTAATTATGTTATACTTTAGCTATTGAAAAAAGAAGATCTACAAGCTTGTAGATCTGCTATTTTTGAAAAGTCATGAAAATGTGTGCAATATGTTTTAAGCGAACATTTGTGACTCACATTTTGCTTCTAGGAGGTCCCTGGAACTACATATTTTGAGATGGGGGTCCGTGGCCAAATACATTTTGGGGGTCCTTCAAAGGTTTGAGCACCACTGACATAGAAACATAGGTTTTTCACGATTTTTCAAAAATAGCAGATCTACAAGCTCAAGCTTGTATATTTTTTTCAATAGTTAAAGCACAAAATAATTCGTAATAATGCGTTCCCGGTCTAAATTGGTTAAACCCCCTCCCCCTATGAAGGACATTCATGGGGGGCCCGCAGTGGATCCTTGTACCGAGGGCCCAGAATTTGTTGTGACACCCGAGAGAGAGAGAGTGAATTAGATGAGCAGCAGATGGAGGTTCTCTGCAGTGAGTCCAGTATTGATCTAGTACAGCAGAACTCACCTCCATCCATTCTAGACTCAGACACTCTCATTACAGGCACCGACGAGGCCCCGCGTGTTGCAGAGTGAACGCATCTATAGGGCATTCTGTCTTTCTGCCTGTCTGCCTGCCTGCCTGTCTTTAGTCTTTACACACAGGCATAGCAGTGTGTTTTCCATAAAACTCTTGGGATTTAAAACAGTGGTTTTTCCAATATCTCGGGAAAATGAGCTCAAGTGGAGGTTTTGACCGAAGGGCTTTTTACTACTTTTCATTGGTTCAATATTATTTTGGCACAAAACATTTTTGATGGGGGGGGGGGGGGGGGGGGGGCGGGTGTTGTTGGCTTTGTGCCTGCGACTGAACCACAGTTGCGATGATATCACTGACTGTAGCCCGGGTGCATCCCCCCATTCAGGCATGCTGCCATTCAGACATCCCTCCATTCAGACACTGACCCTATAACCTATGGAAGTGTCGCAATTCAGACAATTGGAAGTCAATGTCTGAATGTTAGCAAGTCAGAATGGAGAACGCCCTGCTCACTCAGCCGTTCTGTAGCCCTGCTCCTGCTACCCCTCTGCTGTTCTGTAGCTATGTGTGTGTGTGTGTGTGTGTAGATATTGTAGCTGATCTGTCTGCTGCAACATGATGTGTGCAGGCTGGGGCTGTCTGTCTAACGTGGTGTTGTCGGGTGCAATCTTATAACTACATAGATGCTAGTGTCCCTGTATCCTGGGCACGTCATTCATGATGACAGGCGAACAGTTGGCGAAAGCAATAGCAGATCCATAAGCTCACAGCGAGTCGCGACGCGCTGTGAGCTTATGGATCGGCTATTACTTTCGGGTGAAGAGTTTTGGTGTGCAGGGGGAAAATAAACGATTTTTATACAACAGTGTTCACACCACAATATCTCTATTTTTCTTGGGACAAAAAGAGAGAGGCTGATGTAATTTTGTGCAATTCAGCCGTATGGAAATATTTGTAGTAAGAGTAAAGCAACAATGCGCTGCATGAATAAAACAATCTACCGACTTTGGCGAGGAATAGCTATCAAAACATGACCTGAACTTCTAAGTACTGCTCCTGGCACAAAGCATATTCACATGGGAGGTCCAAAACTATTTGAGAACTACTGATTTAGAAGGCATTTGTAGAATTGGTCCCTGCTCTACAGTATCTGTCTCTCTCTCTGTCTCTCTCTCTCTGTCATTTCATGTGTGTATGAAGACACTTCAGGTGGCATATAATGATGCTTTTCGAATACTTCTGAAACTACTTCTGAAAGATGGACTAGTGCAAGTGAAATGTTTGTACTGTAACTAGAAATGTACCCACCTTTCATGCTGTATTGAGGAACTTTAAGTTTAGATTTATGTGTGGACTTGTGCAGCCAAAGAATGTATTTATCATGGCCTGGACAGAAGTGATACAAGGTATTCCTCCTTGCTTCTGGAAACACCGGAGGCAATGTTTATAATTATGTTTTTAATCGAGTGAAGTTTATCATCATCTCTCTCTCTCTCAGACATTTTTGTCATAGTTTATTTAGTCCGGTTTAGTCTCCTCAAATTGTTTTAGTCTAGTCTTAGTCTAGTCGACTATATCAAAACACTTTAGTCTTTTAGTCTTAGTCTTTTGGGATTAGTCTTAGTCTTTTAGTCTTAGTCTTTTAGGCTAAGTCTAAAAAAATGTCTACTGTCTGTTACTCTGTCAGTGCAATATCAAAAAGATTCAGAAAAAATACAGTGCAATTCTGAGTTCTCAAAAAATAATAAACGAAACACCATCTTGGCTGTAATGCCATTTCACCTTAATATACAGTAGCAAATACACATTTATGTTAATGTTCAAGTAAAACTGCTATGGCTAGGGCTCAATGCCTAGTGTATGCCACAGTGCCACAGCCAGGCACAACATCTCTGCTCTGCAAATAACAGTATCAATCACATCTGACACTGTCTGCTACTCTTTGTGCAAAACCAACGAGATTTGAAAAGAACAGATAAGTAGCCTACCTACATTCTCAAATGTAAAGATAAAAGAAGTGTTTGGGTTTAATTCCATTTAGTTTTAGACTTAGATATAGTCTTAGTCTTAGACTTTATAATAACACACATTTAGTCTTAGTCTTCTGAAATTGTTTTGGTCTAGTCAAGTCTTAGTCGATTAAATATAAAAATCTTAGTCGACTTAGTCTATAGTCTTAGTCAACAAAATCAGGGACGTGCTGGGCCCCTGATTCAGCCCAGGAAAAAGAGTTGGAGAGGCCCTCATTGCGCACTATAGAGAGAGATCTCTCTCTCTATAGCGCTGCTGCTACTTTGCCATTTCAGATCATGACAAGTGACAAGCCGGTGGGCCAATTACATGAGTTGGAAACCTTATGTCTAAAACCGTTTGTTTTGTATTTATCATTTAAAAAATGATTTAAACTAGTGAAAACAGCCTCGCATCGCGTGGCGTTGTGTGCTTGTAGATCAGCTGTTTTCACTACTTTTGTGCGACGGCCTTGTATGATGAAGCAGGGCTTTGCTTTGTGAAAAAAAATACAAATTTGAAACTTGGAGATACAAGGTTTCTGCCCGACAGTGACGATTTACTTTGTTGGCCGCCCAGCCCCCAAAATGGAACGAAGGCCGACATTTAATTCCCGGCCTGGACCGGCCGGGAATGAACCGGCCTTTCGGGAGTTGTCCCGCTTTTCCCAATGGCCAGCACGTCCCTGAACAAAATTAACACTGCTCTCACCCAGCATGGCCTTGCCCTCGTCCTCCAGCTCGAAGCGCAGCGTCTGCAGCTCCTGCTCAGACTGCTGGTGCAGGATGTCCAGGGTTCTCCTGTGGGCCTCCTTCAGCACCTGCACCTCCTCCCTCTGCTCCTGCTTCAGACGCTCCTCCAGAGCCTGGGGAGAGGAGGCGAGGTCAAAAAGGATTCTCCAACATTACTTCTTAGCAGGGGTGTCGCAACAAATTCTGGGCCCTGGGTGCTTTAACTATTGAAAAATAGCAGATATACCACACTATCACCACACATTTTAGCTTATCACCTAAAATGTGTGGTGATAGGCTCTTCACCGCAGACTCTGATAAGGGCTTTAGACTCCTACATTCAATCCCTCATAACACACAGGACTAGGAACTATTCATTTACAGAATGTCTGTCCGTCCGCCGTCTGCCGTCTGTCGGGCTGACATCACTGATATTAAACAGTGTCGCCACCATGGTAACAATGCCCAACTGACATCAACAAAGCCCAACTGGCTACAGTGCCCATAATTTGGAAATGACATCACAGACTGGCCTGGACACGGAACACACTATATATGGGCATATGAAAAAGAGGGCCAGCCAGACAGACAGATATAACTAGGGTGACCAGATCCAAACTGTTCATTTGAGGGACAGAAGTACCATGTGTGTGGGACAATGTGGGCAGGGGGGTTAATAGCAACTTAGGCTACTTAAGTTGCTATTAAATGCTTTGAGGTCATTTGATACTGCCTATCGTTTTGTTAGTAACCTGCTGTAGCCTAGGGTATATTTCTCTCTTGCAGGAAAAGAGACAATGAGATTTATAATGGAAAGCCAACTATTTCTGTTGTTGTTTTCAAACAGACTTGTGAAGATAAATATCCCTTCGTCGACAATAATACAAATGATTAACAACAAGGTAGGGCATACGTTTACGAGGGGAAAACAACTAAACTATGGAGGTACGACCGACAGCATCGATTGTGTCCAAGGCATTGTGTAGGGTGTGAAATAATCCCATTAAAACACACTGAAGCTCTTTGGCACATGGTCAAATAAGAAGCCTATGGTTGGTAATCCGTCCCAGAGTGGCACGCTGGCTGGCAGCACGGCGGGCACCAGCTCTGTGCCAGCTTGTAGGCCATCATAACAGAACAATGGGAACGACGCCGCAATGGAACTGTGGCTGTCTTCAGCCCGCCTTTAATCCAGTTAGACCGGGTACGCATTATAATGCATTATTTAATGCTTTTTTTATGCTAAACAATTGCAGATATACAAGCTCACAGTGCGAGCTTGTAGATCTGCTATTTTTTATTTTATTGTGAAAAAGTCTTTGAATATTTTGACCCGATTCTATAAGTGTCTTCTGAATCCTTCTAAGGTTTATTTTTTAAGTTAAAAAGGTTCCATGTCAGTGGTGCTCAAACTTTTACATGTCAAGGACCCCTAAAATGATATGTATTTGGCCACGGACCTCCATCTCAAAATATTTAGATCCAGGGACCCCCCAGAAGAAACATTTGAGTTACAAACGTTCGCTTTAAAAATACTTACAGTATATTCAAAGATTTGCACACATTTTTACGACTTTTTCAAAAATAGCAGATCTACAAGCTTGCAGCGCGGCACTTGGTGCCGCGCTGTGAGCTTGTATATCTGCTATTTTTCAATAGTTATCCTAGGTCTAAAAGGCTTAAAGAACCAACAATGGATTCATCAGCCCTCTCTCTCTGGCCATAGCCGTTGACACCAGATCAAAATAGATAGCAGCCATTAATAACGGTTTGCGGTTATTGCTGTCAAGGTACACAGACGTAAATGGCAGAGAGACAGACGGACAGATCAGCAAGCTGTTGGCTCATAGAAGCCATTGTTATGGATGAGATTCAATACACGGCAGATATCATGTATATAAATAAATGCTACCACATACACAGCATAAAGTATACCGGTATATCTTTATTTGTTTTATATAATCTGTTTCGATCTCTTCTGCTCTCCCTCTACCCCTGTCCTCTCTCTCTTCCCATGGACTACTACACAAATGATGGAGCGCGTACGGAAAACCAACATTAACATTATTGGCATTTTGGCAGACGCCATTGTAGACCTGGCGTACTATAGTGCAGTGGTTCTCAACCTTTTCAGGCCACAACCCCCAAAATAATCATATTTTAACTGGGGACCCCCACCCTGACGATCACTAAGAGTTGAGGCATTACATTTTGTATAACACGGTTGTTCTATTGTGAAAATAGCAGATCTACATGCTCACAACGCCTCAAGTTACTTGGCGTTGTGCACGTGAGCAGTGCATGTTCGCTCACTGGAAACACTCTGCTACACCAGTGGGTCTCAAAGTGTGGTCCAGGGACCCTCATGGTTCATTGGGGCGTTCCAAATGACCCCTTGAAAAGGTGTGTATGTAGCTCTCAGAGTGCACAAATGGAACCAAATGGACCCTCCATTTGTACACTCCCAGAGTTAGGTTAGGTTTGAGAACCACTGTGCTACAGTACATGAAATGGAACAGAGCCTTTAGTATCATTGGTGACTAGGGATGGAGCTTGAAAGAATGGCCCACTACAAACTCGATAACACATTTATTGAGTACCCGGTATCAATAAACTTTAGGCTTATCATGTTTGTTATCGAGCATTGCGGCCCGTGACGTCATGTTTAAACAATCAAGACAAGAGGCGATCAAGAAATGATTACAGTACTATTCATAATATAAAGCCATTTAACACTCATTGCACACTAATATGATGTGTTACTTTTGTCAGTTGTCATCTTCATAGATGGCGGTCAGCCACAAACTCACAGTCACAACAACTGGCCAATAAAAAAAAGATAACAGCTCTGTTGAAAATTTGTATCACGTCTTTCCACAAAATATTTGGAAACGCTCAAAAGTGGGCTCGATAAAAGCCTGGCTCAATAAGCAGGATGGATCGATAAGGTGCTCATTATCAATAAAAATGAACGAGCTCCATCCCTATTAGTGACACCTTTGAAGGAAGACAAGAGACCCAACTTCTCTCCAATATGGCTGCTGTGCGTATGGGGCTCTTAAAGGGGATGACCTCCCATTTTCAGTAATCAACTATATATTTTATATATGTTAATGAGTGAACATTAGCCCAAGTGCCCCCCCTCCTTTGGAAAGGGGAACGGAGTTGTGACGATTTGGGGGTCACGTGACCAGTGACGTAGGCTCTCTGGTAAATGCAGCCTGCATTCCTTACATTCCAGTGGGACAGTTCCAACTCGGCAGAAACAGCGCGACTTCAATTGAAATACAGAGCATTTTCAGCCATGTCAGTTGTATTGTGTACAAGGGCTGTGTCTTGTGAGCTAGAATATGTATCCATATGCCATCCAAAACGAGCAGGATCTACTCCTTCTGCTATTATTACTTTGTTTACACACGGACTAGGGAAGTAGGGCGGAAATACATGCCCATATTTGGCGGAACGTGATAACGTCTTTCAACGAGCGACGGACGGCCGCATCGGCACTTTCGGAGCTCAGTTGGAGGAAACGAGACGGACAGAGAGAGAAACAAGCACAGACAAATTGAGAGAGAAACCCACTTTCTCCAAAAAAAAGTCACAGTCTGTCCGTCTCACTCTCGTGTTGTTTTGTTTTTATTTCCCTCCTTGTGAGCTCCGAGCGAGTAGCGCGCCGCGCTGCCCGTCGCTTGTTGAAAGACGTCATCAAGTTCCACCAAATATGGGCATGTATTTCCGCCCTACTTCTCTAGTTCCGTGTAAACAAAGTAATAATAGCAGAAGGAGTAGATCCTGCTCGTTTTGGATGGCATATGGATACATATTCTAGCTCACAAGACACAGCCCTTGTACACAATACAACTGACATGGCTGAAAATGCTCTGTATTTCAATTGAAGTCGCGCTGTTTCTGCCGAGTTGGAACTGTCCCACTGGAATGTAAGAAATGCAGGCTGCATTTACCAGAGAGCCTACGTCACTGGTCACGTGACCCCCAAATCGTCACAACTCCGTTCCCCTTTCCAAAGGAGGGGGGGCACTTGGGCTAATGTTCACTCATCAATTATTAACATATATATAAAATATATAGTTGATTACTGAAAATGGGAGGTCATCCCCTTTAAGTCTGACATCATTTTGTAGGCAGAGGAGAACTTTTGGGGCCATATGGCCCCAGCGCCCGTGAATCTTTTTACTATTTACTAATTTGTCTTCTCTTTCTTGTTGACAGGAAAGTGGTAGAATTATACATTAGTCGTTATTTTTGTCTCGAATCTGTTGAAATAGCGAGGGACACATATTGACAATAGATCTGCTTGGAGGTCTGACTACAAAATGATGTCACGGCTTAAAAGCCCCATAGCCTGCCCCAAACTAGACCCACCCCATTGCCAATTTCTTTGACACAATCTCTTGCTTAACCATTTTCAGCTTGTGTGTGCACTGCAGGGACGTGCAGAGAATGTTAGAGAGGCAGGGGCTGAACCATCTAAAAAGGGCCTTTTGGTGAAAATATTGAAAATAGCAGACCTCAAAGCTCACAACGCAACGCGTTGTGAGCTTGGAGGTCTGCTATTTTCAGCTTGGATGTCGGCTATTTTCGGTGGGCGATACCACACTGAACTAAACATAATCAACAGAGAGGACAATTCTTTCAACATAAGAGGCTGCATTCAAGTTCAGGAGAGTTTGGACAAGGCAATTCTTTTTAATAATGTTGCCTTCAGATATGGCATGGAAAGAGGGGGCATTTACTTTACTTTCATCGTAGTGAAAACTGCATTCATGGTCTGGAGAGGGCACTCTTTACAGCCTGATAAAAGGGCAGGGGCTCAAGCCCCCTTTGATGTCGATGTGTGCACGTGCCTGTGTGTGTGTGTGTGTGTGTGTGTGTGTGTGTGTGTGTGTGTGTGTGTGTGTGTGTGTGTGTGTGTGTGTGTACCCTGATCTGGTGTTGTCTGGCATCCTCCATGGTACTCAAAGCACAGCAGTGGGCCTCCTGCAGACGATGCTCCCGCCTCTGGTGCTCCCTCTGCAACTCTGAGAGTTCACATGCATATGCACGCACACGCACACACAAACGCACGTGCACACGCACGCACACGCACACGCACACGCACACACACACACACACACACACACACACACACACACACACACACACACACACACACACACGTCTCAGGATACAGATCGTGAAAATGTGTGCAAATCTTTGAATATATGTATTTTTTTAAGCGAACATTTGTAACTAAAATTTTGCTTCTGGGGGGTCCCTGGAACTAAACATTTTGAGATGGGGGTCTGTGGCCAAATACTTATCATTTTGGGGGTCCTTCACATGAAAAAGTTTGAGCACCACTGAGAAACATAGGTTTTTAAAAAAAAACCTTCAGAAGGATTCGAAATATTCAAAGACTTGCACAAATCTTCACGATTTTTCAAAAATAGCAGATCTACAAGCTCGCAGATTTTGGTGCGACACCCCTGTATGTCGTCACATACCAACATAGCCCACTGTGTCAGCCACATACATACAGACAGCACTGATCGCCCAGAGCACAAGTAAGCCGTATTTGGCTATGAGTGATGCAAGTTGGCAGCTCGACAGTGCACTCTAGTTTCTCTACTGTCCATCCACATCAACAACATCTGGTGTAGCATAGCTGTAACATCTGAAAAGGCATCATTTTAATAATTGGACAGTTTGAACATGGCATTTGAAACACAAGAGTGCTATGTAACTGTCAAGATCGTCAGTGTTCATTGACTGGTAGCCTATCCTAGTTTCTTTGTCACTGTTCTCTCTATACGCAGTATGGGATTATATTGCTGTTGATTATTGTATTGTATTGTATCTCGGCTATATTGCAAATGAGGGCCTAAACCTCAATTATACTCTGAGTTTAAATAAAGGTTATGATGATGATGATGATGATTGACGTTAATATTTATGCTTACCCTGCTCTGGATAACAGCGGGCGCTAGATGCCTATAAAGTGTAAAATCCCGATCTTTACCTTTGAGCTGTTGGCTCAGGAGCTCCCTCTCCTGGCTGAACTGAGACTGCAGCTGCTGAAGAGCCGACTGGGACTGAGACAACTGAAGCTCCAGAGACTGCTTCAGCAGAGAGATCTGGACACAGACAGACACAGAGATCATCGGTTACATCTGGCCGTCATAGGCGCCGGAGCCGGGTCCATTTGGTCCGGACTGTCCCTCCACTTTTCATGCTATCGACCTATTTTTGCCCCAACCCGCGCTATAGTCCCAACGTTCCCATTGTCTTGCTGGAGGTTGCCGCGACACCCATGCTAATTGCTTCCATACACGCGTCTTTCAGTGCTAAACATGTTCAACCGGTTCTAACGTCTGCCCCTTGTTGAAATGACGGCCCATGCAGGCTTTAGTGGTGTAAAGTAACTGATTTACTAATTTACTCAAGTAGCCTACTGTACTTTTTTTTACTTACTTTTTTACTTACTTTTTCCTTTCCTTATAGGCTAGTTACTTAACTAAAGTCCGAGCCGAGGTGTAAGTTTGGTTACGGTCATGCCGTCACCAGTTGGCCACGCCCACAATATCGTCCCCTCAATATTTTACAATACGTTACGTCCAACCAGGGAAACTCCCCCCTTTCAGGTGAAAAAAAGCAACTTGGACTCCTCATGCTCAGAAGGGAGCACGAGGTCAGTCCGTTGCTCTCCCCAGGTTGGCAGAGGGAGTGTAGCGCCCAGGATTACATTAGACAATTGACACCGGGTGAAAAAAAAGGGTTACAAAAATCATGGGATAAAAAATAAAACAAGGAAGAGGAGATGATTCATTATGTCTACGCAGACACAATACTGATGATAGGTAGAAAGTGATTACAAATTCCCCCTTCATTAATTAGTGAAACTAGAAGCTCAAAGAAACCTAGAGTGCAAAGTGAAAGTGTGGAAGAATCGTCTATTCGCACAGGAGTGATGTCAGAATGAGTCAGCAGAAGTGACGTCACAATGAGTCAGCGCTTGCGCCGGTTTCCGAAACAGCCTGATGTCAAACCTTTCTCACCGGTTCCGGAAAACCGCGTATCGGGTCGGGCCGAGGCCTAGCTAAGAACGTAGGCAAAGATCTGAGCTGTCAGCGTGCGAAGGTTGGAGTCTATAGAACCAACCATGGCTTCAATTAGTAGTCATCATCAGGATGGATTAGTCTGATTAACTGCTGCAGCGCCAACATCCAAACATAGACTTCTCGGGGGGAACGGAGAACTCCCAGCAGCCTCACAGCCTTGCTCTGTGTCAGGGATGATTCTCTCTCTGCTGCCCACTCCACTAGCAACTTAATCCGCTCCAGGATTTAGGGCTGGCAGAGTCTTACATCACGTAGGGTAACATGGATTTAGAGTGAGAGGCTCCAGGGTATGGGGTGGGGGGAGAACCTGGACTATATTGAAGGTTGGAAGTATTACATTTTCTACGGTAATATGGATTTGGGATTACGAACTGGGATTGACATTGGACTTGGTATCATGGGTCTGTCAATGTGTTGTTTTCGTCGCCCAATAACTAAGAGGCAAAACATGTCGGTCGACTATAAAAAAACAAACTAAAAACTAAACAAAGACTAAGCTATCTATCAGTGGTTCTCAACCTGTGGGTCGGGACCCCCAGGGGGGTCCAAACATTATTTTGGGGGGTCCCCAGATGATTGTGTGTTTTCTCACTCAACAGTAAACAAACCAACATAAGGTTTAAGTGTATAGAGGGTATCTGCACATTTCTAAAGTGACAATTTAAGGACCTTTTAGTACCTCTAAAATGACAAATTAAACATTGGCCAAATTATCAAATATTAGAGGCAGAAATTGTGAAAATAGCCGATCTACATGCTCTCAACGCCTCGTGTTGCGAGGCATTGTGAGCATGAGCTGTTATGCAGTATGTCCAAATCCACACAGGAATTGAGGGACATTTCCCAACACATTGGTGGTTTGCCGGCCAAGGTCATCTCTCTATATGTCTCTCTCACACACACAAACTTACGCACGCACGCACGCATGCACACACACACACACACACACACACACACACATGCACATAAGCACACACGGCCTCTGAAGGAGACGAGTGTACTGTACCTCAAAGAGCTATTGTCCTCTAGCGTTCTAAAATAAACATGAAAGGCTCCACGACTCCCCAATGTCACTGATGCACAGTGCAGTGACACGCTGTTTGATGTTTAGTCCTCGTGCCTTTTGAATATTTAAAGCAGGTTGACTACGGTGCAGCGAGACAACACACAGGACAGAGATTACCTCAAGGAAACAGCCGCCACTCAAAGACAACCCCCCCGTCTTTCTCTCTTGTGCTGTCATTCAAGTGTAGCTCGTTTACAGTGTGGGTTGGGGGTGGGGGTGTGGGGGGGGGGGGGTTTGTACTGTATGACCAAGTCCTAATGTGCGATTTGTGAAACATTATGAAAGGACTCCCTCCCATTTTCTGATTCCTGGACAGCAGTGTTGGGAAAGTTCACTTTCAAAATGAACTAGTTCAAGTTCAAGTTCAAAACTTCTAAAATGAACTAGTTCATTTCATAGTTCAAAATTCTACATTTTGAACTAAAGTTCATGGTCCCCCAAAATGAACTAACTTAGTTCTTTTTAAAAAATAAAACAAGGAAGAGGAGATGATTCATTATGTCTACGCAGACACAATACTGATGATAGGTAGAAAGTGATTACAAATTCCCCCTTCATTAATTAGTGAAACTAGAAGCTCAAAGAAACCTAGAGTGCAAAGTGAAAGTGTGGAAGAATCGTCTATTCGCACAGGAGTGATGTCAGAATGAGTCAGCAGAAGTGACGTCACAATGAGTCAGCGCTTGCGCCGGTTTCCGAAACAGCCTGATGTCAAACCTTTCTCACCGGTTCCGGAAAACCGCGTATCGGGTCGGGCCGAGGCCTAGCTAAGAACGTAGGCAAAGATCTGAGCTGTCAGCGTGCGAAGGTTGGAGTCTATAGAACCAACCATGGCTTCAATTAGTAGTCATCATCAGGATGGATTAGTCTGATTAACTGCTGCAGCGCCAACATCCAAACATAGACTTCTCGGGGGGAACGGAGAACTCCCAGCAGCCTCACAGCCTTGCTCTGTGTCAGGGATGATTCTCTCTCTGCTGCCCACTCCACTAGCAACTTAATCCGCTCCAGGATTTAGGGCTGGCAGAGTCTTACATCACGTAGGGTAACATGGATTTAGAGTGAGAGGCTCCAGGGTATGGGGTGGGGGGAGAACCTGGACTATATTGAAGGTTGGAAGTATTACATTTTCTACGGTAATATGGATTTGGGATTACGAACTGGGATTGACATTGGACTTGGTATCATGGGTCTGTCAATGTGTTGTTTTCGTCGCCCAATAACTAAGAGGCAAAACATGTCGGTCGACTATAAAAAAACAAACTAAAAACTAAACAAAGACTAAGCTATCTATCAGTGGTTCTCAACCTGTGGGTCGGGACCCCCAGGGGGGTCCAAACATTATTTTGGGGGGTCCCCAGATGATTGTGTGTTTTCTCACTCAACAGTAAACAAACCAACATAAGGTTTAAGTGTATAGAGGGTATCTGCACATTTCTAAAGTGACAATTTAAGGACCTTTTAGTACCTCTAAAATGACAAATTAAACATTGGCCAAATTATCAAATATTAGAGGCAGAAATTGTGAAAATAGCCGATCTACATGCTCTCAACGCCTCGTGTTGCGAGGCATTGTGAGCATGAGCTGTTATGCAGTATGTCCAAATCCACACAGGAATTGAGGGACATTTCCCAACACATTGGTGGTTTGCCGGCCAAGGTCATCTCTCTATATGTCTCTCTCACACACACAAACTTACGCACGCACGCACGCATGCACACACACACACACACACACACACACACGCACACGCACACAAGCACACACAGCCTCTGAAGGAGACGTGTGTACTGTACCTCAAAGAGCTATTGTCCTCTAGCGTTCTAAAATAAACATGAAAGGCTCCACGACTCCCCAATGTCACTGGTGCACAGTGCAGTGACACGCTGTTTGATGTTCAGTCCTCGTGCCTTTTGAATATTTAAAGCAGGTTGACTACGGTGCAGCGAGACAACACACAGGACACAGATTACCTCAAGGAAACAGCCGCCACTCAAAAGACAACCCCCCCGTCTTTCTCTCTTGTGCTGTCATTCAAGTGTAGCTCGTTTACAGTGTGGTGTAGGGTTGGGGGTGGGGGGGGTGTGTGTGTGTGTGTGGGGGGGGGGGGGTTGTACTGTATGACCAAGTCCTAATGTGCGATTTGTGAAACATTATGAAAGGACTCCCTCCCATTTTCTGATTCCTGGACAGCAGTGTTGGGAAAGTTCACTTTCAAAATGAACTAGTTCAAGTTCAAGTTCAAAACTTCTAAAATGAACTAGTTCATTTCATAGTTCTAAAGTTCATGGTCCCCCAAAATGAACTAACTTAGTTCTTTTTAGTTCTTTTTTTAATCATAATATTTTTATATTTTGGCTATAAAAAAAAATATATATATATGTTTAGACGTTGCTGCAAGCTATTATTTGTCAAAATTATTGACACAGCCCATATAGAACCACACACAGCAATAATTTCATCCAACTTAACATTGAGGTTCCCACAATATTTAGGTGCCCAGTGCCCAGTCTTCCTGCACCCTTATTGTGAAGGGCTGAAGGCAGAAGTGTCTAAACCCCGTGCAAAGCATGTTTCCTCGTTGGTTAAAATAGCTGATCTACAAGCTCACGTTGTCTCGTGGATGCGACGCATTGTGAGCTTGCAGATTAGCTATTTTCGCCGTGCAACACACATACGACAAAGTATAGTCAGGCTTTACTTGAGAGTTGCCACTGTGAGACGTTAACGAGGAGGAGATTCACAGTGCTTCATGTGATGAAGCACTCAGCTGCAGACAGCACCGCATATCAACGTTCACGAGGAGCTGCGTGCAGTGCGTGCTATTGATTGGAGCATGTGAATGAAAAGAGAGACGAGAAACAGACGACCGCGGAGGCGCGGACCGCCGCATGAACGGCCGACGAACGCCGTTCACGGGCGCCAAAATGAACGCGTTCGACAATGTCGTTCATCAAGCGAAAACAAAGAAAGTTCAGTTCACGTTCACCCAAAATATGAACGTGTTCATGAACGATCATTCATTGAACGCGTTCGGGTACAACACTGCCTGGACACCTGTGGGTGTCTTTTGAATACTCCTGTGGGAGGATCGGAGCGACGCAGAATATTCAGTGCTTTTGTCAAAGGTTGGTGAAAAACGCAGTCAATGAGTTAAGACCTAAGGCCAATCCTACAAATGCCTTCTAAGTCAGTAGTTCTCAAACTTTTTCATGCCAAGGCCCCCCAACATGATATGTATTTGGTCGTGTATAGCATATCTACAATTCTTCTGAATAGCTTTTCCAGGGTTGTAATGTTTTTTTTAACAGGAGAATTCCTAAAGGTAAATGGCAAGGCAGAGAGACATGGAGCTCTATGTGCTGTGACTGCGACGCAAGCTCATAGAATATTCATTTAGGGTGCAGGAGAGGGTCGCATGGCATTTATGTGCAAATGTGCATGCAAAGTTATGCCACGAGTCTGATTCCGTCTGCTACGTGCACGTGTGTCATCGGTGTGCGCCTGTGTTACGTGTGCATGTGTGTGTCTGTGTACGTGCGTGTCTGTCAGTATGTGCATGTGTGTGCGTGTGTGTGTGTGTGTTCTGTGCACGTGTGTGCCTGTTTCACTGGAATGTACAAATGTGTGGTCCTGTATGTGTGTGTGTGTGTGTGTGTGTGTGTGTGTGTGTGTGTGTGTGTGTGTGTGTGTGTGTGTGTGTGTGTGTGTGTGTGTGTGTGCACGCACACATAATGATTGTGTGTTCATGTATGTATGAGCATGTGTGTACGTGTGTGTTTGTTTGTGTGTGTGTGTGTGTGTGTGTGTGTGTGTGTGTGTGTGTGTGTGTGTGTGTGTGTGTGTGTGTGTGTGTGTGTGTGTGTGTTTGTTCGGTTTACACGTGTGTGAGTGTGTGTGTGCTTGTGTGCATGCCTGTGTGCGTGTGTGTGTAATGCGTGCGTGTATGTGTCGCGTCGGAAAATTGGGGAATCAGAGAAGAGAGGAGACAGAACCATGGCTTCGGGGGAAAAGCTAATTAAAAAACATGAACAGAAGAATGTCTTTGTATCTCTGTATTCCTCCATCCCAGAAGAAGAGGAGAAAAACAAACATACAGAAATAGCATGGGGGGGGAATAAAGCCCCCCCGGCCTTTTGAAGTCGGCGGCTGATATTGTTGGGAGAATTATGTGGAATATGCTAAAACAGGTAAGCGCATAATAAGAGTTAGCATATCGTCGTTGTCGGGCAGAAACCTTGTATTTCCAAGTTTCAAATGTGTACGTTCTTTTGCAAAGTAAAGCCCTGCTTCATCATACAAGGCTGTCGCACTAAAGTAGCGAAAACAGCAGATCTACAAGCACACAACGCCTTGCGGTGCGAGGCATTGTGTGCTTGTAGATCGGCTGTTTTCACTAGTTTAAATCATCTTTAGAATGATAAATGCAAAGCGAACGGTTTTGGACATACAAGGTTTTCACCCGACAACGATGATATAATAATATACAACATTAGAGTTTGGAATTACAGCTTCCATGCGTTAGGGAGGCAGCCAGGCAGTCACAGCCTGATTTGCATTTCAATCCCGATGTTAATATTCTGAATAACAAATTCGGCAATCGGAGGCAAACACTTTAGCGATATGAAGGCGTTCCGATTCCTCGACGCGTAGGGGGGTTGCCGACCGCTATGTTCATATTATATAATACCCCCCTTATGTCTGATGAGGTTTATCCTCTAGGGCAGGGGTCTTCAACAGGGGGTCCGGGACCCCTAGGGGGTCCTCAGAGTTACTACAGGGGGTCCTTCAAATCTTTGAGTGATAGAAACCTTTTTTCCCCCTTATTTTTTATATTAACCACTTGAACCTAGTGTCCATATTCGGAGAACTTTAATAGCCAAAAATAGCAGCGCGAGGCGTTGTGAGCTTGTAGATCAGCTATTTTTGGCAAAGAGCTTTGGCGTAGAGGGGAAAAAAGAGCTGACTAAGTACATAGTGAGAGGTGAAGTTTATTAAGTATTGACGGTTCAAACGGTTAAATATCTGAAAACACAGATTGACATGAATCCAAAATAGGCTACACTACACTGATGATTGTGCTGTCAAACAATGAAACTATATGGAATCTATGAACAGGTTGTGGGGGTCCCTGCTTCATCTCTCTCTCAGCTAAGGGGTCCTCGGCCTGAAAACGTTGAAGACCCCTGCTCTGGGGGTCCCTGGCACATACACTTTTCAGATGGGGGTCCCCACACAGCCTAATGCTAATCATTTTGGGGGGACCTTAACAGGAAAAAATGAAAAGTGAGAAACTCAGTCACAGTAAACTTGTCTGCATCTCGGGGCGCCCGGTGGCCTACTGGTCTAAGCGCATACCATATAGGCATTGATGCCTGGCGGCGTCGCCGGTTCGATTCCCGATCCGGACGACCTTTGCCGCATGTCTCTCCCCATCCTGTCAGTCTACTATACTATCCAATAAAAGCCCAAAAACAAATCTTTAAAAAAAAAAAAAAACTTGTCTGCATCTCTACAGCAGGCAACTCTCGGCTCTGCGAAAGGTTGCTAGGTTTGTTTGAACAAGCACAGAACAAGCAGAGATGGAAATGGAGAGAGAGACAGTTGACTGACACGCGGGTGTAAGGGGGCAATTGGTAGCATCGTCAACTAGGATTGAAACACTGATATCTTCCTCCAGAGGGAAAATGGAAGAGAGATAGAAAGGCATGGCAGAGTGAAGCCAGACAATGTGTCATGCCGGTCTGGAATTTCTTCATTTTAGGGGCAAGGCCAACTTTGCCTTTGGTGTTGTCCATTTCTTGAGGGTACAAATACACCAGGGCAGGAAGGCAATCAAATAAAACACGTTTTTAGTCCATTGAAAGAATTAATTGAATTTAAGCACCGTCCGTCCGTCCGTCCGTCCGTCCGTCCGTCCGTCCGCCTGTCTGTCTGTCCGTCACGTCACACTTTTGCCCCTACTCTATCTCTGGCACCGTTGGCCCTATCGATGCCAAACTTTGCACACACACTCCTTGGATGGCAAATCACAAGCTCTGATTCCTCTTCTAGTGACACCATCAGGCCAATTTGGTACAGTCAGCTGTAAGGCTGGCTTTAAGGCCACTGTGGCCTCAGGGAATTCTCTTTGAGGGGCACAAGGCCAAACTGAGGGGCAAGGACAGCCATGGCCTTCAAGGCCTCCCTGAAATTCCTGCCCTGGTGTCATGGCAGGAGAAGCAAGGGCTGGGGAGAAATAGGCTGGTGCTACTGTACTGTACCTGCTCCAACAGGTCCTCCACCTTCCTCTGCCAGCTCTCCCGGGCTGCCATCATCTCCAGCTCCTTCTGCTGGGAGAGCTGGGTGAGCGCCGCGTTCTTATCCGCCTCATACTCCTCTGAGAGCTCCTCCTTCAGCAGCCTCAGCTCCTCTCTGAGAGAGAGAGAGACACCAGGAGAGACAGAGGAGAGAGAGAGATGTTGTATAAAAGATGTTTTGGCCATCATCTCTGGAATAGTCTGCTCAAAGCTTTTTGGATGTGTGACTTTGATGACATTAAAGGGATACTTCACTTTCAAAAAAAACTTTGATCATTTTATCGTCTAATCAGGCTTTTATGAACACCCTGAACAGTTTTTAATTTGCTTGATTCAATATTTAGATATTTGATGTAAATGTTATCAGGCTCTCCTCCTCCAGGGACGCTACCCATACACACCCATTGTAAATTCAAACTCCATTTTAACCATGATAGATTCATTAAAAACACCCATTATTCTTTCTGGTGACTGATACTACCCTCCTAATACGTGAGCAGGCTGTCTTTTTTCAATAACGTTTTTCATGAATTTTTAATAATGCTTTGGGAAAATGAAAAAAAATATATATACAAAAAGTAATTATTAAAAATAAATGAAAAAAGTTAAAAAATAATGGGTGTTTTTAATGAATCTATCATGGCTGATAACATTGACATCAAATATCTAAATATTGAATCAAGCAACTTAAAAGTGAAATATCCCTTTAAAATCACAATGACACCTTTTTCGGGTTTTCAATCCTAAAAGTAGGGCCCATTTAGGGGATCTTGTATTGATGTAAAAAATCAAACCTCGGTTCGAAGTGGAGCGGTGAATCTGAGCAGCTATACCCTGTGTGTGTTGCTAAATGCCTAAACTGTAAACTGTAAACTGTGCCTGTGAGTGAGTGGTGAGTGTGCCTGGCCTGCACAAAACAGCGCCCCTCCTTTAACTAGTGTGTTGTGTGTGGCCACTCAAGGTATTGCCAGGCTACGGACACGGCCAGCCAGCCAGCCAGCCAGCCACCCAGCCACCCACCCACATACCCACGGACATACCTGTCTATTGGGAGCGCTTTCACCGCTCCAAAAAGCGCTCTGTGTGTGTGTGTGTGTGTGTGTGTGTGTGTGTGTGTGTGTGTGTGTGTGTGTGTGTGTGTGTGTGTGTGTGTGTGTGTGTGTGTGTGTGCGCGCGCGCGTGCGTGTGTGTGCGCGTGCGTGTGTGTGTGTGTCTGTGTAGATAACATGAAAACAGTTTCACCCCTTTCAATTGTACATATTTTATTTTGATTGTATTATATTCATCGATTGTATTGTACTGTGTACACTTCTGCTTTGGCAATGTAAACGTATGTTTTCTCATGCCAATAAAGCCCTTTGAATTGAATTGAACTTGAATGGTGTGTGTGTGTGTGCGTGCGTGCGTGCGGATCTCCTCCCTCACCGGAGCGCGTCGGTCCATTTCTGGTCCAGGTCGTCGGCCATCTTGTCCATCTTCTGTTTCTCTTCTGTCCGGATGGACATCACCCTGGCCTCATGCTGCTGCTTCTCTGTCTCGATCTCCTCCTACACGCACACACACACACACACACGCACGCGCGCGCGCACACACACACACACACACACACACACACACACACACACACACACACACACACACACACACACACACACACACACACACACACACACACACACACACACACACACACACACACACACACACACACACACACACACACACACACACTTTTTATTTTCACCCTGGTCTCGTAGCGATTCTTGTTTCGACCGGAAACGGTTAAAAACCTCTACATGTTAAAATTGGCAGGTGCTAGCTTGTGAGTTTATAGCATGCTGACGTTTGGTCGAGGCAACATGGACGTCGAATCTGTATGGCGACATGCACGCGGATCTAGCCATCGTGCACTGCACGCGCATCGTGCTAGCACTTTATAAAGGTAAGAAAAAATAAAAAAATAAACGGGATATGATGAGAGCCCCCCACACACACACACTTTGAGTATGAATTGATTGATTGATTGATTGATTGATGACTAGTTTAGGCACTTCTAATGGCTATCCACCTGTTTCCGCGGGAGTTTACTGGAGATTATTTGGACCTGTTTGGACCACACTTCCGGTTTAACAGCAGACATACAAGATCACGTCGCGTCGCAGATGCAACCCGTTGTGAGCTTGTAAATCACACTCGGCTGTGGCGCCGGAAGCTCGGTACAGCGTCTGCGCAATGCACTATGGGGCGTTGGAAAGTTGTGGATACAGTACGTAGGACTGCATACGGTATCCCCTATCATTATGAGCCAAAGAAGCACAGATTTATTGCTATGTAGCACCATTTTTTGGTCTAGTGCAGTGGTTCTCAACCTTTTTCGTCCGCGACCCCCAAAATAATCATATTTGAACTGGGGACCCCATAACCTGCACAAGCACTTGGAATTGCAGGAGTTGGCATTACATTTAGTTTGACTCGATCAATTCCATTGTGAAAATAGCCGATCTACATGCTCACAACGCCTCGCAATAAACAATTCACTAATATTTAACAATTTGACCATTGTTTGACCAGAGGTAGCCTACTAAAAAGTCCCTAAATGGTCACTTCAGAAACACTTACTGAATACTGTGTATGTTGGTCTGTTTACTGCACAGTGTTGATTTCGTCGACTAAAACTATGACGAAAAATAATTGTCGACTGTGTTTTTTTCACTGACGAAAACTAAATAAAAACTAAACAAAAACTAAGCTGTGGTGACTAAAACTAAGACTAAATTATATTGACAATTTTGTCAACAAAATAAAAACTAGACTAAAACGTTAGGGAGGGAGAAGAGAGTAATTTTATGTTTGCTTGCTCTCAGGTGTTGCGTGCTGAAAATAGCCGATCTACAAGCTCACAACGCGTCGCAGCGCGACGCGTTGTGAGCTTGTAGATCTGCTATTTTCAGCACACAACCAAGTGTAAAATCAGTCATTACAATGCCATCAAGGCCTGCCAAAATACATTTTAGTCGACTAAATCAACTGTAGATTTAGTCGCCTAAAATCTTATGATATTTAGTCGACTAAAATTAGACTAAAACTAAAACTTTTCAGGTGACTAAATTATGACTAAAACTAAATGACATTTTATTCAAAAGACTATGACTAAAACTAAATCAAAATTTGCTGTCAAAAACAACACTGTTACTGCAGACTCAGAGTGAAAACAATGTTAACATTTAGCTAAACATCTGGGGACCCCACAGGTTGAGAAGCATTGGTCTAGTGTGATATACGGTAGTTGAATGGAGTATTCTTCAAATCAACTTGACCCAGGAGTATCGTGACCCATTTCATCAGCAGACAAAGATGGGGTTTGCACGCACGCACAGACGCACATACGCCACACAATGCAGGATGACTCATACTGTACTTTACTGAGTGATATTCCCAAGAAGCTGAAACCTTCCGCCAGGGAGTTCATGGTTACTGCGTTCAGACACGCTCCAGGCTCGTTACGCCTCCAATTCGAGACATCTTGTACCAGGGACATGCTGGGCCCCTGATTCAGCCCGGGAAAAAGAGTTGGAGAGGCCCTCATTTTTATTTATTTTTAGTTATATTTCGTCGTTGTCGGGTGGAAACCTTATATGTCCAAAACCGTTTATTTTGTATTCATCATTTTAAAAATGATTTAAACTAGTGAAAACAGCCGATCTACGAGCACACAACGCCTCGCACCGCGAGGCGTTGTGTGCTTGTAGATCTGCTGTTTTCACTACTTTTGTGCTTTTTGTGCCTTGTATGATGAAGCAGGGCTTTGCTTTGCGAAAAAATGTACACATTTGAAACTTGGAGATACAAGGTTTCTGCCCGACTTTGTTGGCCGCACAGCCCCCAAAATGGAACGAAGGCCGACATTTTATTTTTATTTTTTTCCTAATGGCTGGCCTGGGAATGAACCGGCCGTTCGGGAGTTGTCCCGCTTTTCCCAATGGCCAGCACGTCCCTGTCTTGTACTTTTTTTTTTTTTGTATTTCTTTTTTTTTTTTTTTACATGCATCGTGGCTCATTTCCGGCTCTGTTTGTCTTTTCTTTTTTTAAATAGAATTTTTAATTAAGATGCAATGTATTTATTTTTTTAATTATCGTTCTTATTATTTTGTGTCTGTAGGAAGTGATTAAGCCTCTTCAGAACCTAGTGGGCGTCCGCTACCAAATGTATATGAATTTGTGGGAGAACCTCTGATTGAGAGGTTAGGTTTAGAGCGGGGGTCTTCAATGTTTTCAGGCCAAGGACCCCTTATAGTGCAGTGGCTTAGCGCACGTTTATAAGCGTACCGATACGGAGCGGATAAAAGCGCCAATTTTTTTATGGGCCTTCTTTATGACCTACTGAAGGATTTTAGATGGGTAAACAAACATACATATTCAAAATACCCCTATAGTGCACAAAAGTTATCTTGATAACAAAAAACGCCTATACTAAAAGAGGGTTAATTCTTGCCATGTGTCCTCCTGCTGCTAGTTTTTACATCATACTTGCACAGGGTGTCTACAGGTAGTGTCTTGACATCCCAGAACAGCTAGAATGCCAATATTTGATTCCATTATGAATCATTTGGCTTTTAAATAAGGCCTCATTATAGGCGGAAATAGGGAAAAAAAAATAGATGATGTATTTTGGATGATGATTCAAGACAGCACATGAAGTATTATCCATCAAACATTTAATACAATCATACTGTTCAAACTCTACTGATTGAGACCTAAACTAAAATAAATGAAAGGGAAGAAGGATCGGGACAGGTCAGCTGGGGTGCGCGAACAGCCTGACATCAGGGTTGAGGACCAAGGGCCTGGATGACCCTCCTTACTCCACTAAGAAGTAATCTGCAAGGGAGACAGGCAAGAAAGAGTGTGTTGTCACAATTTAAACAAATGGACATGTATATTTATGTGAAAACTTGGTGTATTGGTGTACCTTACTGTACCTGCATGGTGTCTATTTGCGGCAGTTGCATTTGCAAAGTCCAGAACAGTCAAGGTTTGCATTGCTGCATTTACAACTGGAACAGTCCCCTTTACACACACATTTTATCAGCTCTCTTCAGGCAATGGAGACCTCAGGTATGCTTATCCACACTGGCACCCATGACCCTGATGCATCCTTGGTCCAGCCAAAGTCCTTTGGAGAAGGAATCGCTTGCTGTGTGTCTGTGCTGGTTGCCCAGATTCCTGTCTGAAACACAGCCCATTTTGCATGCTGGAGAAGTTCATCCTGCGTGGGAGGTAGTCTATCCATCGGCCGACTCTCTTGACAGAAGAGTTCCTTCCTTGTTTGATTGGTGGAATTCAAAGGACTGGCTTTATTGTACATGATCACAGTCAGTCTTTCAAGCGTCTGGAAATGCTCAGAGTCAACATTTAGTTCCTGGAATGGATGCTTTGCCAGGTACGCAAATGCTTCTGTAGCAGCAGCATCAACAAGCAAGCAAGGATCACGATGACATCAGTGTCAGTTCGCACAAGATCCGTCACAAGATCATAGGCTTTCCAGGCCTTCCAAGCTGACTTCTTGTCTTTTCCATTGAATGCAGATGTTGTGTCACAGCCTGAATATGCATGGAACATAAGCAGACCTCGAGATTTGGGTTCCCCCAGGCTTTTGCAGATGTGGTTTATGTGATAAAACCGGATCTTTTTCCCATGCCAAAAGCCACATAGATGTCAGTCAAGGGTTGAAGCACTACCAAATAGTTTAACATCTAAGATCAAAGAGTTCAGCTGGCCACCAACCCAAGCTGTATATGTTACATCAGGCCAAGCGATGTCAGGACAAGCTTTCGGTTCCAGTAGCATGATGGAATGTTGCAACCATGAGGAGGCAGACACAAGGATTGTGGTTCATCTACAACATGCACTGAAGCATGGAGCAAAGACGGATCTTGTTCGAACAGTGGACACTGATGTCATTGTGATCCTTGCTGGCTTGTGATGCTGCTGCTACAGAAGCATTTGTGTACCTGGCAAAGCATCCATTCCAGGAACTACATGTTGACTCTGAACATTTCCAGACGCTTGAAAGACTGACTGTGATCATGTACAATAAATCCAGTCCTTTGAATTCCACCAATCAAACAAGGAAGGAACTCTTCTGTCAAGAGAGTCGGCCGATGGATAGACTACCTCCCACGCAGGATGAACTTCTCCAGCATGCAAAATGGGCTGTGTTTCAGACAGGAATCTGGGCAACCAGCACAGACACACAGCAAGCGATTCCTTCTCCAAAGGACTTTGGCTGGACCAAGGATGCATCAGGGTCATGGGTGCCAGTGTGGATAAGCATACCTGAGGTCTCCATTGCCTGAAGAGAGCTGATAAAATGTGTGTGTAAAGGGGACTATTCCAGTTGTAAATGCAGCAATGCAAATCTTGACTGTTCTGGACTTTGCAAATGCAACTGTCGCAAATAGACACCATGCAGGTACAGTAAGGTACACCAATACACCAAGTTTTCACATAAATATACATGTCCATTTGTTTAAATTATGACAACACACTCTTTCTTGCCTGTCTCCCTTGCAGATTACTTCTTAGTGGAGTAAGGAGGGTCATCCAGGCCCTTGGTCCTCAACCCTGATGTCAGGCTGTTCGCGCGCCCCAGCTGACCCTAGGGCTGTAATCTAGCCCTGTTTTAGGGATTCGAACTTCGGGGGGGATTTTCCGAACGGACCATCGAACCTTCGATGGTTCGTTCGATTGAATAAAAACCGAACAATCGGACCATCGAACCATCGAACCATCTTTGGGTGCGTGGATGGGTGTTCGCTATTCGGAGGACAAACAAGTCTGTCTCTGCCCAGCTGAGAGTGCTCTCACTCTACTGTCAACAAGCGTGTGTCAGCGAGGCTGGTTCGCAGCCCCAAGAGGAGCGGAATTGGAGCGGAGGACGGTACTTGATCGCTCCAAGCTGTTCTGGCACATTTTATAACTACTTTAATGGTCACCAGTAACTGTTAGTGTTTACCGGTATGCCTAACTTATTTCGTATTTATTCGAACTTCGATTGCCAACGTAATGAACGAACGTTTGAATCCCCGAACGTTCGCTTGCAGCCCTAGCTGACCTGTCCCGATCCTTCTTCCCTTTCATTTATTTTAGTTTAGGTCTCAATCAGTAGAGTTTGAACAGTATGATTGTATTAAATGTTTGATGGATAATACTTCATGTGCTGTGTCTTGAATCATCATCCAAAATACATCATCTATTTTTTTGCTATTTCCGCCTATAATGAGGCCTTATTTAAAAGCCAAATGATTCATAATGGAATCAAATATTGTCATTGTAGCTGTTCTGGGATGTCAAGACACTACCTGTAGACACCCTGTGCAAGCATGATGTAAAAACTAGCAGCAGGAGGACACATGGCAAGCTTTAACCCTCTTTTAGTATAGGCGTTTTTTGCAGTTTTTGATCAAGATAACTTTTGTGCACTATAGGGGTATTTTGAATATGTATGTTTGTTTACCCATCTGAAATCCTTCAGTAGGTCATAAAGAAGGCCCATGCAAAGTTTGGCGCTTTTATCCGCTCCGTAACGGTAATGTCACTAAGCCACTCCACTATTAGTAGAGAGAGATGAAGCAGGGACCCCATAATCTGTTCATAGATTCCATAATAGTATAGTGTATTTTGAATTCATGTACATGTGTGTTTTCAGATATTTAAAGTTGTACTATGTAACTTTTTTTATAAAACAAATCTTAAAATTCTCCTAACTATTAAATCACAAAAGTTTTAGAAGATCCGCGCCGTGAATTTCAGCCTGTAAAGCCTTCTCTGTATGTAAACTGAGATCCTTGCCGTGGACCGGATCTCGCGCCAAAATTGCGTCATCACACTACCGGCCAATCACAGCGAGGGTTATACAACTGCCGGCCAATCACAGCGCATCTTGAAGTGGGGTCGCTATGGCAGCCATATTTGTTGTCGCCCGTTTCTACCATCCCTTCTCTAGGTAATTTCGCCTACCAGGCAGGGTGAAGGAGTCCGTATCTCTGGAATTACTGAACGCACAGGAACAAGGGACCCCTTAAAAGATAGATCTCAGCGAGGTGGAGGCAGACGCGGGGGTCTGAAGGTACGAAAAACGTCCGAAAGACGCGGACGCGACCGCGGTTTGCTATAGGGCTAATGACCACTAGTTGGGCATCTTACACAGTATGGCTTTAACCGCTTCAATACCTAATAAACTTGACCTTTCACTCTGTACTTTGTGTACTCTTTTTCCGCTCTCCACCAAACCTTTGCCAAAAATAGCCGATCTACAAGCTCACAACGCCTCGCGGTGAGCTTGTAGATCGGCTATTTTTGGCTAAAGTTCTCAGAATATGGACGCTAGGGTTCAAGTGGTTAATATAAAAAAGGAGAAAAAAAGGTTTCACTCAAAGATTTGGAGGACCCCCTCCCTGTAGTAACTCTGGGGACCCCCTAGGGGTCCCGGACCCCCTGTTGAAGACCCCTGGTTTAGAGGTATGCCCAACTCCGGTGTGTCGCGCACCGAACAATAGCCAATCTACAAGCTCAAGCTCGCATTGCAGCGTGACGAGGTGTGAGCTGGTAGCTCATGCCATTTTTGGGTCATTTTCAGTTATTTTGAATGCCCTTCTAAAATTGTTAGGTATGCTAAGGTAATAAAAACACGTGTGGGTGCGTGCGTGCATTCGTGCGTATGTGTGTGTGTGTGCCTGTCTTTCGATCCAACACAATCACTTTTCAGCCTCGTTCCTAAAGCCCAACCCTCATGTTATATCCTTTTATGTACTGAGCGCGTTAAAGGGGACATTTACTGTAACTGCACCAATTTCACATAATTATCTCAGTTCGTTCAGCCCATTCATTGCTATCCCCCCCCCCCCCCTCTCTCCCTCTCTCTCTCCATACATTTTTCCCTTTCTTTCTTTTTTTTTCTGCCAGGCCTTTTCATTCACAACGTCTTGCTTTTAAATTAAACGTTCCGTTCCGGCAGCTATTGTTTGAGCGTTGACCGCTTTTCTACACGTGATGCTGCGATTACAACTAAAGATGACCGTAAACACCTGTAACCGTACAATTATATCTCCTTTGCATCTCACTCCCCCTCTCCCCATCCCCCCCTCTCTGTCTCTCTCTCTCCCACCCACCATTTCTTGGCATCGCTCCATTTTCATTCAAGCATGAATTTCCTCTTTTTGCCCTCTCTTATCCTCTGGTACATATCGCTCTCCACCTCTCTCTCTCTCTCTCACCCCCCTCCCCCTCCCCCTCCTCTACCTCTCTCTCCCCATCATTTCTTGGCGTCTCTCCATTCGCGTTCAAGCGTGGATTTCCTCTTTTCTTCCCTCTCTTTTCCTCTTGTTCTGTATCTATCGCTCTCCACCTCCCTCCCTCCCTCTCTCGGTGTCATTACAGCAGTGTTGGTTCCAATCGTCAAGTGTTAAGGCGGCCAGATGGCAGATAAGAGCTAATAGCTTCATCACCATTAGAACGACTCCCACCTGGCCTTTAGTGAGTCTCTTTGCCCCTAGTCTCGCGTAGCCAGACAACTGGCTACGAATACACAATCTCCGAATGCTATATAGAGTCTGGAACGGCAGCTCCCGAACGGCGAGTATCGTAAGTAGCCAGTGCTGCACTGAACTGTAGTCCCATTGGAAACATAACAGAAACACAATAGCTCAGACAAAGTCATTCGAGCGGCCTATTCTTGTTATGAGTGTATAGTTTAAGAAAACATTTGAAAACAACATGGAAGTAACACCAACAACACCAGAGAAAGACGAAATAATGCCCCAAAAAATAAAGAAAGGAGACATAACGCTTCCAGTAGGACTTGTTATTGCTACTGCACCAAGGGAGCGGTTGCGTCACATCCAGTCTGGCCACGCGAGACTACTTTGCCCCTGTCTCGGACTCGGTCTCTCCTCTGCTTCTAGCTCTTTCTTCAGCAGTGCCTAGCTCCAACATTTGCCAGAGTGTGTGTATGTATGCCTGTCTGTCCATATGTATACGAGTACGGCACCAAATTATTCCCTGGGGCTGCACAAAGTCCAAATTGAGATGGGATAATGTTTTTTCTGGCCTGGGATTGGATTGGCACAGGACAGGATTTTTGTATGCAGGGTGAGTGGGATGAGATGAGAGTGGAAATCAACTCCCTTGTCATCTTCTAGTGCAGTGGTTCTCAACCTGTGGGTCGGGACCCCCAGGGGGGTCAGCATCAGTGTTGATTTCGTCGACTAAAACTATGACAAAAAATGTTTGTTGACTGCGTTTTTTTCACTGAAATAAAAACTAAATAAAAAGTAAGCTGTGATGACTAAAACTAAGACTAAATAAATTGACAATTTCATCAACAAAATAAAAACTAGACTAAAACGTTAGGGAGGCACTAGTGGAGAAGAGAGTCATTTTATGTTTGGTTGCTCTCGGCTATTTTCAGCACACAACCAAGTGTAAAATCATTCATTACGATGCCATCAAGGCCTACCAAAATACATTTAGTTGACTAAATCAACTGTAGATTTAGTCGACTAAAATCTTATAATATTTAGTCGACTAAAATTAGACTAAAACTAAAACTTTGTTTTGTGACTAAATTATGACTATAACTAAAATACATTTTATTCAAAAGACTATAGCCCCATTTCCACTACAGGGCCAACCCAGAACTAGAACCAGAACTTTCCAGAACCAAGAACTTTCAAGAACCTGTGAAGTTCCGGGACCAATTCCTGCTTACGTTTCCATATAACCAGAACTAACTGGGAAGGTCCCAAAAAAGAGCAGCAGCGCTGATGGCCCCACCCATAGGTTCCCAGAACTCAAGATTAGTTCTACCTCAGGAGCAGGACCGAAAAAAGGTTCCAGGAACCTTGTCTGAAACTGAAAGTTCTGGTTCCACCTTGCAGTGGAAAGGGGGCTTATGATATGACTAAAACTAAATCAAAATGTGATGTCAAAAACAACACTGGTCAGCATGTTACTGGCCTGGCCCTGCCTGGTGGGGTCCCCGGTCCTTACCTGCAGGTCGGTCAGCATGTTGCTGGTCTCTCGGACCCGGGCCCTGGTGGCGTCCAGCTCGGTGCGGAGCTTGTCCTGGGTCTCCTTCAGACAGCCGATCTGGCTCTGGGCCGAGCTCAGGTTCTGCTCCTTCTCCCTGGCCAGCTCCTGCAGGTGGGACACCTAGCCACGCGTGGAATGCAGCAACATTTAGAATGGGTACACATTTTGTGTATCATTATTTAATGCTTCAACTATTGAAAAATAGCAAATATCCAAGCTCACAGCGCGGCACCGAGTGCCGCGCTGCGAGCTTGTAGATCTGCTATTTTTGAAAAAATCGTGAAAATTAGAATTTTGACCCGATTCTATAAGTGTCTTTTGAATCCTTTGAAAACCCTGTGTTTCTATGTCTGCAATCTGGCCAGCCATCGTCAAAGAAAAGGTCCTTTTCACTTAACTGGAGCTCAGTTAGTCTGTTCTTGAGAGACTACTATGTCAGTGGTTCTCAAACCTTTTCATGTGAAGGACCGCCAAAATGATATGTATTTGGAGTTACAAACGTTCGCTTTAAAAATACATATATTCAAAGATTTGCACACATTTTCACGACTTTTTCAAAAATAGCAGATCTGTGCTTGTATATCTGCTATTTTTCAATAGTTAAATCATTCAATAATTCTAGGCCTAAATGGGTTAAAACTCATTCTATGCCGGGGATTAAATGCAGCCCTCCTCCCGCCATGCCGACCATTTTGTTACTTCTCTTCCCTTTTCAAGTCTTTTCGAAATAGTTTTCGCACAGTCTTTGTGATTCCGTGGAGAAATAGTGTTCAATACTACAAATAGTGTTCAATGCTACAAATGGCCCTTACTCTAATAATACATTGGACTTAAATAACGCTTTTCGGGGTACCCAAAGTCGCTTTACAATACAGAAATAAAAAGTAAAAACAACTTTATTGAGAGAAAATCTTAAAGGCTAAAAAATGTAATTAGCAGGGACACAGAACAAATTAGAATAGAAGAAAGGGAGAGTAGTGTTAGGTAGGGAAAGCAAGTCTAAAAAGGTGGGTTTTGAGGGAGGCTTTGAACGTAGCAATTGTGGAGAGGGCTTTAATGTGAGATGGGAGTGGGTTCCAAAGGGTGGGGGCTGCAACTGAGAAAGCCCTGTCACCCCAGGTGCGTTTTTGTAGTTTTATGAGTGAATTCCAGGAGGTTGGCATTGCCAGACCTGAGGGGGAGGGAACATGGCGTTTGACGAGGTCAAAGAGATAGCGGGGAGCCTGGTTGTTGAGGGCTCCACGTTCTGCGACCTTGCTCTGATCTGCAAAATGTAACTGTAGTAGTTTGATTTGAAGGCTTCCCAGCACCCTGAGAAAAACAGCAGATCTGCAAGATCAATGCCTCGCAATAGGATTTACAATTTAGGCATTTGAATAACAATCAAAACCATCAACAAGTCGAAAATGGCCTGACATATAATAATGGTCTATATAAAAATGCTATCTAAATTACATGTATGGACATCGAGGGTGGGCAAGTGCTATGGGCTAAGGTGGAGTTTGAAGAGGCCGAAAGCTAGGGAGTGAGTCTGGAATAAACGCTCCATTGCAATTATAACTGCACAGTTTGGGGGCCAGGAGGGCGAAGAGTCTCGGACGAGTGCATCGTTGTCCTGGGCCCTGCCATCTTCTTATATTAGGCCACAGAGCACAGACTTAGGCCGCATTCACACTAAAGAGTGATATATCGTCTCTGTGTTGTTTGAGAATGAGGGGGGAGGGTGTCGTCCAATTCATTCTCTATGGAAGTCACATGGTTTCATGTCTCTTCCAAGCCTCTTGCCTTGAATCTTCTTGTCTCTTGACCAAGAGGCTTGGAAGGGACATGAAACCATGTGACTTCCATAGAGAATGAATTGGACCCACCTTCCCCCCCCTCATTCTCAAACGACACAGAGAGGATATATGACGTTACTGTCTGTAGGAAGCCCCACTAAACTTTGAGAGAGTACAAATGGAACCGGATCAGTACAGACCAGGATCCATTCTATTTGTATGCTCTCAGAGTACCGGGCCAGTGAGGGGTCCATTTGGGTCCTAGCCGAGGACCCCGGCCTAGACCAGGGGTTTTCAAAGTGGGTGACGGGGCACCCTGGGGTGCCGTGATGGCAGTCCAGGGGTGCCGCGAGATCATTTGATAATATTTGGAATTTATTTGGAAACGTGAAAAAATATTTAGTATCATTTAAAACTTGAGGTACAAATTTCTTTTCAGTCAGTTTTAACCAAAATGGCTTTTGTCTCAACGTTTTCCTCGCAACATAAATACTAAAATATCGTCACTGTCGGGCAGAAACCTCATATCTCCAAGTTTCAAATGTGTACGTCTTTTGGTAAAGCAAAGCTCTGCTTCATCATACAAGACTGTCGCACAAAACTAGTGAAAACAGCCGATCTACAAGCACACAACGCCTCGCATCGTTGTGTGTACATTTTATAGATGATAAATACAAAACGACCGGTTTTGGACATACATGGTTTCCACCCGACAACGACGATATGCTATAAATATAAGGTGCTGGGAGAGAAAATTATAATGTATCGGTGCCTCGAATTAAAAAAATATTCATGGGGTGCCCTGAGAGGCTGAGACAAAGACCACCCCCTGGACCCCCTGGCATTTACTTAAACGGCAGGGATAGGCCTACAATACATACCTCCTGACTGGATATGTTGAGCTTGGCAGAGAGCTCTTCCTTGAGGTTGTCCAACTGCTGCTGGAGGCGGTCCCTCTGCTCCTCCAATGACAGCCGCTTGATCTCGAACTCCTGACTCATCTCCTGGAGACGAGAGCCAATCGGAAGAGTCAGATTTTGTTTGTCACATCGCAGGTTTACAGGTTGAAAAATGTGTGGTTTTTCCCCTTTAACTCCTTCATAGCCAAGCCACGAGTTTCCCGAGTTATTTCAGTACCCCCAGATTGCCACAGCCCGAGTTTCCGAGTTGGCAGCCATTTTGAAAAAAAAATCAAAAATCAAAAGAAATTCCAAAAATGCCTAAAATGTATTAGGCATGATCGCAATCGCGAGATTGCATGTTTAGCCCCATAACAAACACATCTTTCAAAATGGCAGCCATGTTTGTTTGTTTTGTTTGACTTTGAAGGCTTCTATCTCATGAATGCCTGAACAGATTTCCAAGCGGATTTTTTTGTTTGAAAGCTGTGCATGATCTAGGCATGGGCGTGCACGATCCGTGCACTAGAAATGTAGGAACGTGGCAGTGAGGAACTCTGGGGCCATTTTGAAAAAGCAGTGCTTTTTCAAAATGAGTTAACAGATGAATATTGGCACAGGGAACTGTTGAATGAGTTCATTTTGACTAGCAAAGGTGGGAACAAAATATAGGCCAACGAGTGTCCAGTAGTTCTCAAACTATTTCATGCCAAGGACCCCCATCAGAAAATGTTTTGTGCTCGTTTTCTGAAAAACATCAAATATTATTCAAAAAATTACAAAAACAAATATTTTGCTACATACTGTATATGTACTGTACTACACTAAAATATGTTCCCGGCCTGAATGGGTTAAACAATTCAAGATTATTCGACACTTTCAAGATTTTTCAAATATGTAAAAAAATGGAAGATATACAGTACAAGCTTGCAGCGGTTCACTTCGTGCCACGCTGTGAGCTTGTACATCTGCCATTTTTTTTTTATAGACAACATATTCAAATATGGATAGTGGAAAAAATGATTGTGACGCTGTATTAACATTTTATTTCTGGGGACCCCGGTAACCCCCCTCAAGGACCCCTGGGCATTCCCGGACCACATCATCATAATCTTTCTAGCCACAAGCCAACCTTAATATACATCAGAGTTTTGAAAATAGCTGATCTACCAAGCTCACAAAACGTCACATCTGTTTTCAAAGAATATTGAAAAATAAAATAACAATCCCTGGTACAAGATATTTTTAGATGACAAGCGCACATTAGCCAAATTTGGGGATCCTTGCTTGCCATGAAAAGACATACATTGTGAGATATAGGATTCTCTTTCTTTTTAAATGAACCACTTGAACCCCAGCATCTCTATTCTGAGGATAACGTTTGCAAGATCTACAAGCTCACAAACGCCTCGCAGCAAGAGCTTTGGTGTGTAGAGAGCAGACCAAGTACAGAGTGAAAGACATTGTGAGGGGAGGGGACAAATCATAAATCCCATGTGTGATTCATGAGACACTGGCAGTATTCTTTGGAGCGTGAAGCACTATGCTCTGGTGTGTGTGTGGGGGGGGGGGGGGCACTTAATCCTCCAATCTGGCGGTCGAGACGAGGGGGGGATCCCCAAATTATGTTGGAAGGTTCCACAGATGATTAGCTTCATGTGCAACATTTTTTCTCACTCAGCAGTAAACAAACCAACATATCGGTACAGTACCAGTAAGACTCCCTAATCGGGAGATAAGCAACCGTCAGGTCGCATACACAAAAGGCAAATCGTAGACAATCAGGAGGGAATATGGGAAATGTGACAGATCCATGTTGATGACATGACTTTAGAGATACTGTGTACCGCTTTGCGTGATTTTAGGCCATAATCTGTAGGAGCAGTGTTAAAAAACGTGTTTTGCAAAAATCGGCCTCATGGTGGCACTAAAGAGGGCCATGTGAGAAACGAGGGGTGGAGGTTGTGATTTGCCAGCCAAGGAGTGTGTGTGCAAAGTTTGGCATGGATAAGGGCAACGGTGGCAGAGATATGAGTAGGGCATAAGTGTGACGTGACGTGACAGACAGCTTTTCATAGTAACTGCAACCTGACGGTCGCAATAAAGCCCCTTCTCCACTACAGGGCCGAACCAGAACTAGAACCAGAACTTTCCAGAGCCAAGAAAGAACTTTAATGAACATGTGAAGTTTCGAGACACAAGGTTCTGCTTACGTTTCCATATAACCAGACCTAACCGGGAAGGTCCCAAAAAAGAGCAGCAGCTCTGCTGGCCCCGCCCATAGGTTCCCAGAAGAGTGGGGCTTACAATGTTCATCTTTGGAGCCGAGCCCTCCAACATTGTTTGTATGCTAGTAAGACGCCTCAGGGCGACATGCGACCTCACAACACACAATATATTTTATGTCCATACATGGAGATCCCTATCTGAACCAGCCACACAGGTATGGGCCATGTCTTGGACATCTGGCCAGTGATAAATATCAGGGATCTTCATATATGGGCAACAAAGGGATTATGGGGAATACCCATATATGGACTTTTACATAGGTGATGTCACCTGTGATGTCACAGTGATGTGTCAAGGGAACCGCAGAGTCTGGCGTGACCTTCAGAGACACACATACGTGGACAAGATGTGCTGGACATCACAGTGACATCAGAGCCTGATGTCAGAGCGGCAAACCCATAGACTGGGTTTGCCGCGGACAAGCTGTGACATTTCTCGTGGTAAACTGCAACCTTCGGTCGCAATAATGGTACAGTCAGCCTAGGTCGTTGCTAATAATGTCTCCTTGGTGTGTTAGTCCTAAAGTTGATCCGTAACGCTGTCTCACACCCAAGTCATAAGGTGAAGAGTTTGCCAACATCTGACCATAATGTCAACGGG